>NC_058131.1:158422584-158658348 GCF_016433145.1 Gracilinanus agilis | reverse complement strand
TGAGAGGCAGAGAATGTGTGTGTGTGTGAGAGAGAGAGAAAGAGAGAGAGAGAGAGAGAGAGAGAGAGAGAGAGAGAGAGAGAGAGAAGAAAAGGGAAAGGGAAAGGGAAAGGGAGACTGAGAGAGAGAAACTCCTTAAGCAGCAGAACCCAAGGCCCTGGGGAAAGGGTGAGAAGGGTTGCTAGCCCCAGGAAAAGCCTGGTGGGAGTTTCCAAAAGAGAAATGAAGGGGGAAGGGAGAGCCCGCTGCCGGCTTTGACAAGTCCATTAAATTTTAAAGTGGTTCTGCCTCCGTGCATGCTGGGAAGGGGTGGGGACCTGGCTGAGCCTTCATCTTCTCTCAGCTGTTTGCAGTTCTGTTGCCACCGCTGCGCTAGAAAGGAGAGGGCGGGATAGAGCAGGGGAGGAGGGCAAGAACCTTGTGAAACTATCCTCTCCTTTGGGAAAAACCAGAGGGACCCCACCCATGGTCCTGAAGGAAGAGGGTACCTCTTCCTCCACTCAGATGCCTCTCTTGGAGGTGAGAGCCTGATGGAGCGGCCCCCTCCTCCCAGCCTTGATGGGACCCTTGCCCCCTCCTCTTCCACTTTTCCGGTTTCCCAGTCTTCTCCTCGATGCCAGGCTTCATCTTTTCCTCTGATGTTGGCCTGGCACCCACCACTCCTTACCAGGACAGCTTTGCCCTCCACCCCCTCCCCATCCTTTTGCACAGCAAAGTTGCTCAGGGACTTGGTGAAGCCCAGCTCCTTCTTTCCCCAGTGGAAGAGGCTGCCTTGAGTTAAATTAGTTCTTTTCTTATGCCCTTGGGAACATGATTTAGAGAGCAGCCCTGACAAGGCCAGGTCTTTTCTCCCAGGTCCCAATTAATGGATTCTGACATGGATTATGAGAGGCCAAACGTAGAGACCATCAAGTGCGTCGTGGTCGGGGACAACGCAGTCGGCAAGACCAGGCTCATCTGTGCCCGTGCCTGCAATGCCACCCTCACCCAATACCAGCTGCTTGCCACCCATGTGCCCACAGTCTGGGCCATCGACCAGTACCGGGTGTGCCAAGAGGTAAGAGGTGCAAGGGGAGGGGCCCGCGTCTACACTCCTGTGGGCTTGGGGCAAAGGTTCCTGGCGGATCTCACAGTGCGGCTCCCCCACCAGGGGCGCCAAGAGTCTGAGACCTTCCTAAGAGAGTCACCCAGGAGTGTGATCAGTTCAGAATTACATGGTCTTGCGGTAGGGGCATAGTACGGAGATTTAGCATCAATTTTCCATTTAACCCTTCCTAATCAAGCGGTTGGTCACCCAACTCTAACTTGGAATAGTTCCAACCTGGGGAACTCATTACCATAGGAAGGCAGTCATTCCAGAAGGGTACAGTTTGAATTGTTCAGAGAACGTGTCTTAGGCGCTGTCAGATTTGGCTTTCTGTAACTTCCACTTACTTTCTGGCCCTCGTTCTGTCCTCTGGAGCCACCCGGAATACATGGAATGCATCTTCCCCAGGACAGCCCTCAAATCATACGAGTCCGCTTCCCATCCCTCCTTAATGGCCTTTCTTCTCCGTGTTTGTTGTTGTTCAGTCAGTCCAGGCCTCTCCGACTCTCCATAACCCCCCCTGGGGGTTTTCTCGGCCGAGATGCTGGAGCAGTTGGCCATTTCCTTCTCCGGCTCATTTTACAGATGAGGCACCAAGGCAGATAAGGCGAAGCGGCTGTGCCCAGAGTCACATAGCTAGGAAGTGTCTGAGGTTGGGTTTGAACTCATGAAGATGAGTCTTCCTGATCCCGAGCCTGGCTCGCTCTCCACTGTGCCACCCAGCTTCCCCCCACGTAGCTTCTCCATGTTAAACATCCCTAGTTCCTTCATCCATTCTTCTTATATGGCATTCTTCTTATAACAACTCATTGTTCTGCAGGCATTCTCCAGTTTGCCAATATCTTTCCTAATCAAGGTTTCCCCAAACGGAGTGAGATGTCCCAAATGGGATCTTTAAAAAAAACACAGCCCTTACCTTCTATCTTAGAACTGATATGATTCTAAGGCAAAAGAGCCATAAGGGCTAGGCATGAATTTAGGGTTAAGTGACTTGCCCAGGGTCACACAGCTAGGTAATGTCTGAGGCCACATTTGAACCTAGATTGTTCTGTCTCTAGGCCTGGCACTCTATTTACTGTGCTACCTAGATCCCCCAAATACGGTCTTAATAGGCTAAGTATAATAGGACTTTGACTTCTGTCACTTGAAACATTATCCTTCTGTTAATTCAGTTTATGATTAAAAAGAGGCATTGAGGCCTGGTGGATAGAGAGCTGTCCATAAAGTTAGAAGGCCCAAGTTTGAACTCTACCTCACATAGACACTGGCTTTTTGACCTGTCTATAACATGGGAAACTCTTATAAGATCATAAATTGTGGAACAACTTATGATCTGTATTGATAGAGGTAATTTTCTCCTTCTTTCATACCTATCAGATCACAGAATGGAGATTAATTTTGTTGATTGCCATGTCTTACTGTGACTCTTTGAATTTAACAATCCACTAAAATGCCCACTTCTTGTTTTTTTTAATGTGGCTTGTTAACCAGCTACAATTCTCTTGTTCCATAATTATTCAGTTGACTTTTTGAACCCATGTGCCAAACTTTTACATTTATCACATTATTTTTCTATATCTTGATTCTGTTATCTAATGTATTAACTATTATTTCCAGTTCTGTATTATTTACATATTTGTTAGTTCTGCCACTGTTGTTTTCATTGAGTCATTCATAAAATACATTAAATAGAAGAGTCAAGGAGAATTCTGTGGTCTTCCCTAAAGACTTCAGCTTGATGTTGATTTAATGACCTTTGATTGATTCACCTAAGTCTACTCTCATGCAAACCACATTTCTTCATCTTACCTGTAAAGCTAAGCAGGGGAGACTATATCAAAATTATTGCCAAATCCAGAAACATTGTCTTTACAATATTTAGCTCATAAGTCCAGGGCAGGTATTCTTAATGTATTTTGTGACATGGACCTTCTTGCAGTCTGGTGAAGCCTATGGACCTCTTCTCAGAATAATGTTTTAAATCAGTGAAGGAAATCTTAAGTTTCAGTTAGAGGTTAGTAAAATATAGATGCAATTGTTTTTCCCATTCAAGTTTATGGACCCACTGAAATCTCTCCAGACTCCTTAGGGAACTCCAAGTTAAGAACAGTAAGAACACCTGCTCCAGGGGGCAGCTGGGTAGTTCAGTGGTTAGAGAACCAGGCCTGGAGAAGGATGGTCCTAGGTTCAAAAGTGACCCTGGGCAACCTACTTAGCCCCCATTGCCTAATTCTTACTATTCTTCTGCCTTAGAACCAATGCATAGTATTGATTCTAAAAGAGAAGTAAGAGAAATTAAGGAAAAGAAAAGAAAAGAAAAAAGAAAGGAAAAAAACACCTGGGCTAGTGTGGCATATTCTTAGTGAACTTATGGTTGCTCCCAGTCATTAGCATTTTCTTTTTGTAAATGTTCACAAAATAGTGCCTAATAATCACTGCTTTCTTTTCTTAAAATAAATTTTATTGGTGCTTTTTATATCACTAAAATTTCTCCCAGCATCCCTTCTCCCCTCTCCCAAAGAGCCATCCCATGTAACAAATATTTTTAAGATGTAAAAAGAAAAAGAAATGTAACCCACCCCTACCCCACCCCCCAGCAAATCACTTCTAAAATTTTAAATCCATAAGTACAACAAGGCTGCAAAACTGCTTACTACCACTACCTCCAACATCCCCAGATACAGGTGAAACCAGTTTAAAATGTTATTGGGAAATACTTAACAAGATAAATAAAAATACAATAGAATGTAAATGATGTTAATAAGTGGTTTTCTAGCCAATATGCAGTCCTCATAATAGAGGTTTAGTGGTTTCCCTTTCTATTTGGGTTTGATATTGATATACAGTTCCATGTTTGAAAAGTGCTGGATTTGCCCATAAATTTGTCTTCTAGTGCCTTTTTTGCTATCCCATAATTCTTTAATGATCCTTGCCAGCAGTTCCTTAATTGTATCCCTAAATTTTTCCTAGTACCCTGGGATGTCACTGACCCAGCAATTTGAACTGATTTAGAGACACTAGATGCTCCCTTAATTGTTTCCACACCAGTCTGACTCTCAGACCCTCTCTACTAGCATTTATTTTTCTCTTCTCAGTCTGGAAATCCTCTCTGACAGAGAAATTGGAAGCAAAATAGCCATTGAGTAGTTACATTTTCACTTTGTCATCTCTTAAATATTACAGCATCCTTCCCAACTGCTGGCCGAACTCCTCCTTGTTCTTTTTGCACCTAAACATACTCTTTCAGAATTTTTTGGGTCATACTCAGCAATTTTTTTGCAAGTCTCAGCTCATTCTGGACCTTCGCCTTTCTGCTACCATTCTTACAGGACCTTGCCAAGGTTCTGTTTTTTTCCTTGATTATGTGCCTATTGCAACTATTATTTTTACCATTATTTAAAAATCTGAGCTAAGCAAAAGCATCTTGGGAAGCCAAATTGGTCTCTTTAGAACTCTTCCTCTTTTCCTCAACCTTTTTAGTTAGCATATCATCCTGTATGTTTTTCTGTCCTTTTGCTTAAAAACCCTTGCCTTCTGTCTTAGTACCAATTCTTTTTTTTTCTTTTTTTCCTAATTTTAAACCCTTACCTTCCTTCTTAGAATCAATACTTTGTATTAGTTCCAAGGCAGAAGAGCAGTAAGGGCTAGGCAAGGGAGTTAAGTGATTTGCCCAGGGTCACACAGCTAGGAAGTGTCTAAGATCAGATTTAAATCCTAGACACCCCCACCCCAACCCTGGTGTCCTAACTTGACTCTCAATCCACTGAGCCACGTAGCTGCCTCCCACAAGCATTTATTAAGCATCCCCTATGTGCACAGCACTGAGTTAAGTGCTAGGAATACAAAGAAAGACAAAAATGGTCCCTATCCTCATGGAGCTCATAATCTTTGGAGGTGAACAACAAGTAAACAACTATCTACATACATATATTGACAGGATAACTACAAGGTAATACCTGGGGAGAGGAGGAGACGCAGCAAGGTGGAACAATGGATAGAGAACTAGTTTTGGAGATGGGAGGTCCTGGGTTCAAATCTGGCCTCAGATACTTCCTAGCTGTATGATCCAGGGCAAGTCACTTAACCCTAATTGCCTAGCCCATGCCATTCTTCTGCTTTGTAACTGCTACTTAGTGTTGATTCTAAGATAGAAGGTAAAGGTTTTTATTTTTAAAAAAAGGGAGGATTGGGAAAGGCTTCTTAGAAAAATGAGATTTTTGCTAAAAACTTGAGGGAAGTTAGGAGGTAGAGACAGGGAGGGAAAGAGCATTCCAGGCATGGAGGACAGCCAGTGAAAAGGTGCCACAAATGATGTGGAAGCCTTTTTGGGCGCCATGATAATCCTGTTATACTTGCTTCTTCATGGGAGACTTTGAACCCTCCTTCCATTTGGCTGTAGCTTCTCCATGCCTTCCCTTTCCTTCCTATCTGTCTTTTCTTTGAATTCTTGGAAACCTTACTTGATATCATTTGTGCAGATGAGATTAAAGACCCTCCTTTGCCAGCGTACAGTCCAAGATGATATGGTCACTTTCTCCCAAGGTTCCTCTAGCTTTCACTTCAGCTGGGTCTTCCTTGTTGGGCTGGATCGAGTTCAGAAGAGCAATCTCCTTTGTTCCTTCTTCCTTCTTAAAGCTGAGGCAACCAAGTGGTGTATAGTTTAGATACTGGGTCCCGTGTCAGGAAAACCTGAGCTCAAATTCAGACTTAGACACTGCTCGTTGTGGGACCAAGGACAAATCACTTAACCTCAGTTTACCTGAGTTTCCTCATCTCTAAAAGGGAGACAATAACAACATTTATTTCCTGGGGTCGTTATGAAAAAAATAAAATGAGATAATGTTTGTAAAAGTTCTTTGTAAAAGTACTGTATAAATGTATATACTATATAAAATAAAATATAGTGTATAAATGCAAGCTATCGTTATGAAATTGGTGATGAGGAATAGAGATGTACCTAGAATATATATAGCAATTGGGAGTCTTGTCAAGAACCCTAAGTTTTGGAGGCCTTTTTATATTTGGAACTGCAAGGAAGCAGCTGAGAGTGAAGAAGAAGGGATGAACATAAAAAATTGTGGGTGTCAGTGGTAATAAAAAAGCCTTTGGCCCATGCATACAATGGGGAAGTAAAAAGAATCAGGACTGGATAGCTGGCAAGAGTACTCTCTTTTCAGTCTTTTCTTAGGACTTTTACAGGTTTCTTTCCTTGTAAAGGTTGCCCTGGGTATTCATTTTCCCCTTATAGAAATGTTGAGGCGTTAGGGACTCAGTCTGCTTTATTCAGGACCAGCCCCCCTCCTAGGGTCCTCAAGCTGATTTATAGATGGATTCTAGACAGAGATTTTTTTCCCATCCCTCTTGAAGGTGCTGGAACGCTCCCGGGATGTAGTAGATGATGTCAGCGTGTCCCTTCGTCTCTGGGACACCTTTGGAGACCACCACAAAGACCGGCGCTTTGCTTACGGGAGGTAGGACCAGCCCCTGGCTGCCTGCAGGGAGCCAGGTGGGTGGGTTTTTCCCCCTTCCCTGGGGAAGGGGGGACTTGAGTCACTGGGCACCCTCAAGCCCAGTGACTGTTCCAAGGAGAGGGGAGGGACTCTATTGTCAGAGCCCTAGGAGGGAAAGTGTGTCTGGGTACTCATATCTGGTGTTCCTGTTATAGAGAGGCCCCCAGATATTCTTTTTTGTACAGGGCTCAAATTTCTCTGCTCGTTGCATTTGTGCTTGTATGCATGCCTGTGTTAAGCTGTCTTTATTCCTGGGAAGGATGATCCCCTCACAGCACCCACTTCTTTGTCATCCTCACCCCCAGATCCGATGTTGTGGTTCTTTGCTTCTCCATTGCTAACCCCAATTCCCTGCACCATGTCAAGACCATGTGGTACCCAGAAATCAAGCACTTTTGTCCACGGGCTCCTGTTATCTTAGTTGGATGCCAGCTGGACCTACGCTACGCCGACTTGGAAGCCGTCAATAGGGCCAGGCGCCCTTTGGCCAGGTAGGGGACCTGGAGCTGTCTGGTATGGGAGAACAGTGGTGCCAGCTTCAGGGACTTTTTCCTCTGAAAAGAGGACTAAAAGAGGCAGCCTCAAAAAGAACAAGAGAAATAAATTATTTTTTAAAAAAAGAAAGAATCAAGAGAGGGGAAGCAGTCGAGGGAGAAGAGAAAGAGGACTAGAAATGGAGGCCAGAGGAGGAAATTTCTCACCCCAGGTGAGAAATCGAGGGGAAGACTGATGGTCCCTCTGCTTCACCCTATAAGGCCTTTACCTCTGTATCCCCTTGCTATCAGCTGGAGTTGTAAGCTAAGGCTTTTCCCAGTCCAGTTTTGCTTTCATTCATTTAATAAATGTTTTTATTGAGCCAGCATCGTGTTAACATGTTAGGGGTCATGGGGAATAAAAAAGATCAAGATGTATTTTTTGCCTCAAAGACCGGAAAGTCTAGTTGGGGAAATCAGGATTAAACACCTCTAAACTAAATAACAATTTGTAGCAGTCAGTGGTGAGATATAGGTGCTGAGTGTCCCAGGGAAAAGGAAAGAGCTTTGGGCTAGCAGGACCAGGGAGCACTTCAAAGTGGGGGATGCCAAGTTAATTTTAACATATTAAGTTTAGGTGGGATTTGGGATGAACCTTAAGGGAATGGATAGAATTTAGATTGATCAAGAGGAGAGGGAAGGGGGCAGCTAGGTGACTCAGTAGATATAGAACCAGGCCTGGAAAAGGGAGTCCCGGGTTCAAATCTTTCCTCAGATACTTCCTAGCTGTGTGACCCTGGACAGTCATTTATTGCTTAGCCCCTTCTGCTTTTCTGCCTTGGAACCAATACATAATATTGATTCCAAGATGGAAGGTAAGAGTTTAAAAAAAAAAAAAAAAAAAGAGGAGAGAGGAAGTGCTTGAATAAAGACTCCAAGTGAAGGGGTCATCATGGCCTAAGTAGGATTCTGTGGGAGGGCCAGCTAACTGGATCTGGACCTTGAGTAGACTTCCTTGGCCTTGGAGATGGGTTTTGGGGAGAAGCTCCCCCCTCCTTTCTTCTATCACAACCCAGTTTTTTCTCACTCAGGCCCATCAAGCCAAATGAAATCCTGCCTCCTGAGAAGGGCAGGGAGGTAGCCAAGGAGCTGGGCATCCCCTACTATGAGACCAGCGTGGTAGCGCAATTTGGCATCAAAGACGTCTTTGACAATGCCATCCGGGCAGCCCTCATTTCCCGCCGTCACCTGCAGTTCTGGAAATCTCACCTACGAAATGTCCAGCGCCCCCTGCTCCAGGCTCCGTTCCTCCCCCCTAAGCCTCCACCCCCCATCATTGTGGTCCCAGACCCCCCTTCCACCAGTGAGGAGTGTCCTGCCCACCTCCTGGAGGACCCTCTCTGTGCGGACGTCATCCTGGTGCTGCAAGAGCGGGTGCGCATCTTTGCCCACAAAATCTACCTCTCCACCTCCTCCTCCAAGTTCTATGACCTGTTCCTCATGGACCTGAGTGAAGGAGAGCTGGGGGGGTCCTCCGGGTCAGGGGGCCCCCGCTTAGAGGAACCTCCAGGTCCCCCTGACCACCACCACCACCATCACCACCACCACCACCACGGGAGGGACTTCTTGCTGCGGGCAGCCAGCTTTGACGTGTGCGAGAGCACAGATGAGGGTGGGGGTCCCGGCCCGGCGGGGCTCCGCGCTTCCACCAGCGACGGGATCCTTCGGGGCAACGGGGCCGGCTACCTGCTCGGTCGTGGCCGGGTGCTCTCGTCCTGGAGCCGAGCATTCGTGAGCATCCAGGAAGAGATGGCGGACGACCCCCTCACCTACAAGTCACGGCTCATGGTGGTGGTGAAGATGGACGCTTCGATCCAGCCTGGACCCTTCCGGGCCGTGCTCAAGTATTTGTACACCGGCGAACTGGACGAGAACGAACGGGACCTCATGCACATCGCCCACATCGCCGAACTGCTCGAAGTGTTTGATCTGCGCATGATGGTTGCCAACATCCTCAACCACGAGGCCTTCATGAACCAAGAGATCACTAAGGCCTTCCACGTCCGCAGGACCAACCGGGTCAAGGAGTGTCTAGCCAAAGGCACATTTTCAGGTAGGTGGTGGCTCGGTGGACAGAGAGCCAGGCCCAGAGATGGGGTGTTCTGGGTTCCAGTGTGACCTCCGATGCTTCCTCACTGGGCAAGCCCCTTAACCTTAGCTGCCTAGCCCTTACTACCCTTCTGCCTTGGCACCAGTACTTCGCATCCATCGTAAGACAAAAACTCTTACCTGAGCAGAGCCCTCCTTCCCCTGTGTCCTGAACACCTCCTAACTCTCCAGAGGCTATGCGACTCCTGTCTGATGGCACCAGTCCTAGAATTTTCTCTCTCATTTCCTGCCCTTCAGCATCTCCCCTCTCTGGAAAGGGAGAAGGCCTACGACAAGGAAGAGTTTTGCAATTCAGGACCCGAGACACGAGTTTCTCATGCCTTGGATCATTGTATTATCCAATCCCTAGCCCTTGTCCTAAAAGAACCATGGGGTCCTTGGGCTGAGAGCTTGGGTACCATGGAGGTAGGGAGCAATGAAGTAGCCTTGATCTTGGAGGAAATGCAGCTTTCAAGAGAGGCTGTGATTTACCGGCAAATTCTATTCTGGCAGCCTTAGAAAGGATTTCTTTTGTTTTAAGATTAAATTTTATTTATTTTCAATTGAACATCTACCTTCTTTCCATCACACCTCCTTCTCTCATTCTCCTGTTAAGAATGCAAGTACATTATAAACATATATAATAAAGCAAAACAAATTCTTGCATTTGGCCATGTTCAAAATACATACATACATATATATATATATACATATATATATATCTCAGTTGGTCCCGAGTCCATCCCCTTTTCATCTGGAAGTGAGTAGCATTTTTCATTCTGAGCTTTTTGCTGGGTCATTGTATTGACCAGAGTTCTCAAGACTTTCCAAGCTGGTTGTTGCCTTTGCAGTATTGTAGTTGTATAAATTATTCTCTGGGCTCTGCTTCCTACTGTCTTGGTTTATACACGTCTCCTGGCTTCTCTGAGATGGCTTTCTCTGTTTCCCTTGCTTTCGTCCCCTGCAGATGTGACCTTCATTCTGGATGATGGGACCATCAGTGCCCACAAGCCGCTGCTGATCTCCAGCTGTGACTGGATGGCTGCCATGTTTGGGGGGCCATTTGTGGAAAGCTCAACAAGAGAGGTGAGGATTTATAGATGAGGTATGAAGGAGAGAAGAGGAGATAGGCTCCTATCTCACCTGTGACTTCAACTAGCAAGTATTTTATTTTTAAAACCTTACTTTCTGTCCTGGTAATGACTGACATAATGGTAAGGGTTAGGCAAAAGGGGTTAAGTGACTTGCCCAGGATCACACAGCTAAGAAGAATCTGAGGTCAGATTTGAACCCAGATTCTCCTAAGTAAGTATTCATTAAATATCTGCTCTATGTCCACATTGGGCTAGGTAGAAAGTCCCTTAAGGAGTTAACAATCTAATACTCTACTAAGACAGAGACATATGAAACAATTTGAGGAATCTTAGTGTATCAAAAATAGAAATAATCCCTTTTGCCCTTATACCTATCCCTCTTTCCAAATTCCCTATTTCTCTTTTTTTTTTTTCCAAACCCTTAACTTCTGTGTATTGGCTCCTAGGTAGAAGAGTGGTAAGGGTGGGCAATGGGGGTCAAGTGACTTGCCCAGGGTCACCCAGCTGGGAAGTGTCTGAGGCTGGATTTGAACCTAGGACCTCCCGTCTCTAGGCCTGACTCTCAATCCACTGAGCTACCCAGCCGCCCCTTCCTATTTCTCTTGATGGTATCCCTAGTTTTCTAGTTAGCCACACCTGAAACTTTAATGGCTTTTGATTCTTTTCTTTCTCTGATCTCTTGCATCCATTTAGACTCTAAGTCCTATCTGTTCTTCTTTGGAAATGTGTTTTGCAGCCATTTTTTTTTCTATCTCCTAAAATACCACCTTAGTTTGGGTTAGTCTCCTGTATTATTACAGCAGCTTCCTAGCTGGTCTCCCTGCCTTCTCTCTCTTCTCTTCACATCATTTTCCACATCTGCTATCAAACTAATCTTCCCAAAGCCATAGTTGGATTTTTTTCTCATTTCAGAAACCTTCCCTAATTGACAGGGCCTGCTCCAGACTCATTCCTGGCATTTTAGACCCTCTTCCAGCCCCATGTGCCCTTCTTCTGCAGCCCTGGCTCAAGCCCTGTGTTCCAGTCAGGCTAGTGTCCTCAGGCTTGAAGTTAACCCTTTGCTTCTAAGAATAATTGTATTTATATAGAAATTTGCAATTTATACCGCAGCCCTATAAATGAAGAAGTGGTGTGGATATTTTTACATCTAAAAAGGAAACTGAGGCTTTGAGCTGGGAGGGAGCAGAAATTGTGAAGTTCTCATATTACTATGAAGTGCCAAGATTTGCAAGGCTTTTTTTTGTTTTGTTTGTGTTTTTTGCTGTTATTATTACAACCCCCCTGTAAGGTAGGTACAGGTATTATCATCCTCATTTTACAGATGAAGAAACCAAGGCAGAGGATGCAAAGCAAGGAGGAATGACTAACAAAATGGATAGCAATCAAGATCCGCCCCAAAATCTTGGCAGCCTACAATGTTGGGCTGAAAATGTATTAAGATGAAATTTAAGAGAGATGAGGGTAGGGGACAGCGAGGTGGCGCAGTGGGTTGAGAGCTAGACCTAAAAATGGGAGGTCTTAGGTTCAGATATGACCTCAGACACTTCCTAGCTGTGTGACCCTGGGCAAGTCACTTCACCCCCATTTCCCAGCCCTTACTGCTCTTCTGCCTTGGAACCAATACGCAGTATTGATTCTAAAACAGAAGGTAAGGGTTTAAAAAAAAAAAAGGAGCTATCAGGGTAAAATCCAACACTTGGGTCTGAAAAATTGGCTTCAGAAGTAGAAGATGGGGGAGGTATGGTTAGACAGAAGTTTGTCTGAGAAAAGATCTGGGTGTTATAGTAGATGGCAGAACTCAATATGAGTCATCAGAGTGAGATGGCTGCCAGAAAATAAAGTTAATTTTATCTCGGGCTGCATTAAGAGGGACATCACTTCCAGGAATAAGGAAGTGACCATGCATGTGGTCTCCCCTCCATCCCCCTCCTCTGTACCCCAATAACAATGTCATATATCCTATTTATTTATTTTTTTTGTTTGTTTATTAAACCCTTAACTTTTGTGTATTGGCTCATAGGTGGAAGAGTGGTAAGGGTGGGCAAGTGACTTGCCCAGAGTCACACAGCTAGGAAGTGTCTGAGGCCGGATTTGAACCTGAGACCTCCTTTCTCTAGGCCTGACTCTCAAATCCACTGAGCTACCCAGCTGCTCCTATCCTATTTATTTTGATACTTGACTCGAGCTGATCTTCTTGTCTCCATCTCTCCTTGAGGTTTTGGAACTAAAAGGAGGTTTTCCAAAAAGTCCTATTGGCCAGTAAGACTTAAAGCTATGACCTTCACATGAAGGAAGGCTTAAGATGTAGTCTGAGGTGCTTAGAGGTAAAGGCAGAGGTATTCCAAGAGGCAACCAGGGAAGCTGCAGGATGCTTGGGTCTTCAGACAACAGCATGAATAGAGAGGGAGTCAGCAGTATCCCCACAAAGGGCCAACCTCAGACTTGGCACATCTAGGTTCTGCCAGGCTCTTATCTCTCTTCCTACTGCACGTGGCAGATACTAAAGGGCCCTTTGTCTCCTTCATACCACTATGACTCCCTGACACAGATTAGGGCTGTGTGTTTTATGGGGTGGGAGCAGGTTGTCACCCAAGCATATCTCATCGGTTTCCCATCTTCAGTGTCACAGAAAGGGATACACCATGAATAGTTCTAGACTTTGGGAAGTCCTTGCTATATAAGCATGGCCCATGGGAAGTCTGCTGAAGTTTCCAGAAAAGGGCAGAAGAATATGAGTAAGGAAGAAGGGGGCCATGTCTAGTACCTACTGCCATCTAGCCCCATGAATCACAGAGAAACCAGGTTGGGTTTTTATTTTTATTATCATGGAAAACATACTTCCACATTGGTCACTGTGGTAAGAGCACACTCATACATAACGAAAACCCCCCCAATAAAACCATAAATACACTGGTGTGAAAGATAGTATACTTTGATCTTCATCCAACTCCAACAGTTTTTCCTCTGGAGGTGGATAGCACTTTTTGCCAGAACTGTCCTAGGTCATTCCATTGCTGATAGTAGCCAAGTCTATCACTGTTGATCATTCCACAATATTGCTGTTACTATGTACAGTATTCTCCCAGTTCTGCTTATTTCACTCTGCATCAGTTCCCACAGATCTTTCCAGCTTTTCTGAAATCATCCTGCTTATCATTTCTTGTAGCACAATAGCATTCCATCACCCACACATACCACAATTTGTTCAGCATTCCCCAGTGGATGGACATCCCCTCAATTTCCAATTCTTTGCCACCACGAAAAGAGCTGCTATAAATATTTTTGTACAAGTAGGTCCTTTCCCTTTTTTTTTTTTTTTTACTGCCTCTTTGGGATACAGACTTAGAAGTGGTATTATTGGATCAAAGAATATATGCCGTTTTGGGACTATTGTAGTGAGCTGTAACTAGCATTTCACATGCATGTATTCTATCACCCCAACTGGTTCCTTGAAGACAGAGACGGTGGCTTATATTTCTTTTGTATTCTCTACCACATCAAACCACAGCTGGGTACACAGATGTTCTATAAAGACATGAGAGGCAAAGAAAATAATTCAAGACACTAAACAATCAAATGTTAGGTTATATGGTAGAGACTAGAGGTGCCACAGATAATGTGGGCAAGAGCTATAATTATATCTAACATTTGGCTTCTCTAAAAAAAATTCACTTATTAATTTATTTACCTATTCACTTATTTATTTATTTGCCTATTCATCTGTTTATTTATTTATTTATTTATTAGCCCTTAACTTCTGTGTATTGGCTCCTTGGTGGAAGAATGGTAAGGGTGGGTAATGGGGGTTAAGTGACTTGCCCAGGGTCACACAGCTGGGAAGTGGCTGAGGCCAGCTTTGAACCTAGGACCTCCTGTCTCTAGGCCTGACTCTCAATCCGCTGAGCTACCCAGCTGCCCCGAATTTTGCTTATTTAATAGCCAATGAAATAATTGTGGAAGGCTTCATAGTAGGGCTTGATCTGGACTTCAGGGGATGAGTTGGACAAGCTTGTATGGGCCAAGGGGCAGGAGAAAGGACTGTGGGAAGGGCCTACAACTTTGCTCCACATTCTGCTCAGGAAGCTGACCCTACTCCAGGATTCTAGCTAGTTCCTCACATAGCCTGGAAGTGTTCTCTGATGAGAAAGCATTTTCAGTTGCTGCACAACTCTAAAGTGATCTCATGGGCCAAGAGCCATAGCATCCAAAGCCAGAGGAAGAATCCAGCTGGCACCAGATTCACCTTTCCTTGTTCTCTGTTCCTTGCAATAGGCAAGAGGCAAGCAGAGCTGGTGATGGAAGGCTTCAGTGTCCAAAGGTCTCCAAAGCTTATGAATTAGAGGAGGAGGAGGAGGAGGAAGAAGCTGGAGGGGGGGTCAAAGTACAGGCTTCTGAGCAGATGGGAATCTCAAAGGGAACTTCTTGTGCCATTTTCAAATAGAGTCTTTTTCAAGACCTCCATTTAGAGATAGATCTTTGGGGTGCCATGGAAGGAGAGGGCATACAAGGGAGCAATCAAGTCAAGTTTTTATTAATTAGCTACCATGTGCCAGGGGGCATACTAAGAAAAGCCAAAGGTGGTCCTTGATGTCTAATTGGGGAGACAACATATAGACAGCTATGTACTTACAAGATAGATACAGGATAAAATGGAGATAATCATCAGAAGGAAGGCACTGGAATTAAGAGGGAGTGGGATGGGCAGCTGGACAGCTCAGTGGATTGAGAGTCAGGCCTAGACGGGAGGTCCTAGGTTCAAATCCGGCCTCAGACACTTCCCAGCTGTGTGACCCTGGGCAAGTCACTTGACTCCCATTGCCTACCCTTACCACTCTTCCACCAAAGAGTCAATACACAGAAGTTAAGGGTTTAAAAAAAAAAAAAAAAGAGGGAATGGGAGCAGGGCAGCTGGGTGACTCAGTGGATTGAAAGAGATACCCTAGCTGTATCTGGGCGAATCACTTAACCCCCATTGCCTAGCCCTTACCACTCTTCTGCCTTGGAACCAATACACAGGATTGATCTTAAGATGGAAGGTAAGGGTCAAAAAAAAAAGTGGGGGGTGATTGATTGGGAGAGGCTTTTTGCAGAAGGTGAGACTTGGGCTGAGCAGCAGGAAGTCAGGTGCTCCTCACAACAGAGCCTCATCATGTTTGGTCTCCTCCACCTCCCCAGGTCATGTTTCCTTACACCAGTAAGAGCTGTATGCGGGCTGTGCTGGAATACCTCTACACGGGCATGTTCAGTGCTAGCCCTGACCTGGACGACATGAAGCTGATCATCCTGGCTAACCGGCTGTGTTTGCCTCACCTGGTGGCCCTCACAGGTATGCTGGGATGTCAAGGACTCTCCCCAGGAGAAGAATCTGAAGAGCTTTCTATCCGCTCTCCCTTCTTCCTCTCGTGTTGTGGCACAAGAATGTCTTGGACTATGTGTGTTTTGTTGAGTTGTTTCAGAGGTATCAACTCTTCATAATCCCATTTTGGGGGGGTTTCTTGGCAAAGATACTGGAGTTTTGGGCCATTTCTTACTCCAGTTCATTTGATAGATAGGAAATGGAG
This sequence comes from Gracilinanus agilis, assembly GCF_016433145.1. Classification (NCBI taxonomy): domain Eukaryota; kingdom Metazoa; phylum Chordata; class Mammalia; order Didelphimorphia; family Didelphidae; genus Gracilinanus; species Gracilinanus agilis. Next base: position 158,642,475 of record NC_058131.1, on the reverse strand, counting down.
GCAAACAGGGTTAAGTGACTTGCCCAGGCTCACGCAACTAGTAAGTGTCTGAGGCTGGATTAGAACTCACAAGATGAGTCTTCCTGACTTCAAGTCCAGGGCTCTATCCACTGAGCCACCTAGCTACCATAGCACCAGGCGTGTTAGTTTATATGAATTGGGTGATGATGCTTGTCATGGTCGTAGATCGGAATTTTCAAAATCAGAACTATAATTTCTCACTATGATTGTAGTTCTGGTAGCTGCTACAAGGTGAGGAGTAGTATTTGGATGTATTTGGTCTATGGACGCATCCTTTTATAACAGCTATACTTTTGGCCGGCCAACTGAGTAAAAAAAAAATATAGTAGTGCTGCCTAGTATTTATAAAGTGCTTTGTGAATATTATCTCATTTGATTCTCACAAAGTTAGGTACTAGAAATGTCTGTATTTTACAGCTGAAAAAGGTTACATGACTTGCCTTGGGTCATTAGAAAGTATCTTAGGTAGGATTTGAACTTAGGTCTTTCTTAGCCCAATGTTATATCCACTGGGCCACCTAGATGTCTCAATTTTGCATTTTCTATAAAAATAGAATTTATTCAAATGGATGACAAACATTTACTAGGACCTAATTGCTTTTTTAAAGAAGATGCTGTTAATCCAGTGTAATGGACTTTGCTACTAGTAGCAATGCAACAAGCCAGGACACTCATATAGAATGGGAAAGAATGCTAACCACATTGAGAGAAAGAACTGTGGGAGTAGAAATGCAAAAGAAGAACATATGACATCAATTATCACATGTATATATAGGTATGTGATTTGGAGTTTAGGCTTTAAAAAAATCACTCTTTAGCAAAAATGAATAATATGGAAATAGGTATCAAGTGACAACATTTTGTACAACCCCATGAAATCGCTTGTTGGCTCTGGGAGGAGGGAGGGAAGAAGGGAGGAAAAGAAAATGAATCATGGAAACATGGAAAAATATTTAAAATAAATGAATAAAATTAAAAAAATTAAAAATAACAAAAGATATAAATAAAAAATGTAAAAATATAAATGTAAGAAAAAAGATGCTGTTAAAATTTAGAACAAGATTTAAAGAAACATAACTACTGAGGCATAATGAAGTATATTGCTCACTACTTTTTAGCTATTATGACATAATACTGGTTTCTCCCAAGTTTGAGTAGATTTCCCCTGACTTTTTTTTTTGCTTATGAAAGTTTGTTCTTGGCTCTGGGACCCCATCTACTTTTGCCAGGGATCTAAGTAGCCTTTCTCCTGTTCTAGCTATTTAAGAGCATGTGCCTCATGGATAATGTGGGAATTTGTAGGTGTAAGAATATAAATTTTAGGGTTTTGACTTAATGTGAGAATTCTGTAGTAATGTTGTAGTTGCTGATTTAAAGATATTATAACTTAAGTCAAAAATGACTTTAGTAGCTTTATTTACAAAGAGGTAGAAAGAGTGAAAATGGAAAAATGTAGCTAAAGAGACAGATTTTTAACAAGCCTATTAGCCCTTCTCCAGTGAAGTGAGGCTCAGCCCCACAGGGGCTTCCTCATGTCCGGTGATGTCTTCAGCTAGAGTTCCACCAATGCAGCCTCCTCCAAAGCCAAGGCAGGAATCTCCAGAACCAATCTCTCCAGAAGCCAGTAAAGGAAGGCCAACTACTCACCCACCCAAGACAAACTCCAAAGGAGAAGACTGAAGGCCAAGTCCCAAGGCAAAGTCCTTCAACACCAAAGTCCAAAGGAAGAGATCCAGGAGCAGTCCTCCAAGAAGCAGTCCAAGAGTCAAGATTGAAGGTCCCTTGGACAGGAAATTCAGGACTTTTTATAGTCCTTTTTCCATGCCACTTCCTATCCCTTCCTTCACTTTACAGGAACCAATTGCAGTCTTTCAATTTGCCTAGCACTGTCCAGGGGCAGGGCAGCAGCCTCTGGAGTTGTCACCCATTTTAGCAAGTGACTTGCAAATTCTCTTACTTAGTGTTAAGTAGGGGTGCTTAAGATTTTGATTGATTAATTTAAAAGTTGCTGATTGATAGACAAAGAAAGTTTGATTCACTCTGCACATAGGAGTATTTGTCTATGCATTCAGTGCCCTGACTGATCCCTTTGCTGTTTGTGTTACAGAACAATACACGGTGACTGGGCTGATGGAAGCCACGCAGATGATGGTAGACATAGATGGAGATGTCCTTGTGTTCCTGGAACTGGCTCAGGTAGCTGGGACTGGGACAGTACTAATTACTCAGCACTCTGCTGCTGAATTGGGGCCATCTATGCAAAAGGTACTGAGAGCTGGTAGAGTGGCAGAAAGGAAGCAAACCCAAAGGTCCCTATCTGGTCCTTCTCCTGAGCCCATGCACTCAATTATGCTTGGCCCGCAGCAGAAAAGCCCTCCTGGAGGTAGGATAGACAGGGGTGACTAGGGCTGAATCTGGAAGTCTTGATGGCTAGGAGGCAGGGCCCCTCACCTTGGAAGGGGAGGCAGATGGCTTATACAGTGTGTCCTAGAAATAGCTTGCCCCCAAACAGGGCCTGAAATACACCCATCGGCATCCGATGTGCCATGCCAGCCCACACCAGCCAGTAACATCTCGGTGTATATTAAATGGGTCTCTTTACAGTTTGATAACCAATTTAAGTGCGGTGGTGAAGAGAAGGAAGAGAGTGATTGAGAATATAAGACATACCTGGGGAAGGCAGGCCTAGATCATTGAGGCAGGACGCTTGGTAGTACATACCATGCAGTGAAATCAAGGTGATTTTTGCCCAAGATAGGGAGCCCTCAAGGTGATTGTGGAGGAGGGCAGGGAGCAGATATCCCTTGATCCCTTTGTCCAGAAGCCTTATTTTTGAAGACAGTCCCAAGTGTGAGTGAGGAAACCATCTGGTATTCTAGTATCTGGTAAAAATTATTGTTGCATTCTGTTCCATTTCCAGTTTCATTGTGCATACCAGTTGGCCGACTGGTGTCTCCATCACATTTGCACCAACTACAACAACGTATGCCGGAAGTTCCCCCGGGATATGAAGGCCATGTCTCCAGGTGAATGCTTTAGGTCCCAGTTCACTCCAACCTTGTCCCTGCTCTGTAACCTAAGGGCCACTAAATTCTTGCCCAAGCCTCTAGTCTGGTCCTAGGAATACTGGAAAATAACAGCCCACTCTAATCATAATCATAATCATAATAGTTAGCATTTATATAGTGTTTACTGAGAGCCAAGTACTGTGTTTTGTTTTGTTTTTTCATTTTATTTTTAATTTTTTTTCCATAGTTACATGATTCTTATCTCCCTTCCTTCTTCCGTCCCCACTCCCAGAGCAGACAATTTCACAGGGTTATCCATATATTATCACTCAAATCCTATTTCTATATTATTCATTTTTGTAATAGAATAATATTTTAAAACCAAAACCCCAAATCCTATATCCATATACATAAGTGATAAATCATATGGCTTCTTCTGGATTTCTTCTCCCACAGTTCTTTCTCTAGAGGTGGATAGCATTCTTTTTATAAGTCCCTCAGAGTCATCTTGGATCATTGTTTTGTCATTAGTAACAAATTCTATCACAGTTGCTTGTCCCAAAATGTTTCATTTACTGTGTATAATGTTCTCCTATTCTGCTTATTTTACTCCACATCATTTCATGGAGGTCTTTCCAGTTTTTATAGAAATCAAGCAGTTCATCATTCCTTATAGTACAATAGTATCACCATCATATACCACAATTTGTTCAACCATTCCCCAATCAAGGGACATCCCCTCATTTTCTAATTTTTTGCTACCACAAAAAGCATAGCAATACATGTTTTTGTACAACTAGATCCTTTCCTACTTTTTAAAATCTCTTTGGAATATAAACCTAGTTAGTAGTGGTATTGCTGGATCAAAGGACATAGATTCTTTTAAAGCCTTTGGGCATAATTACAAATTCAGGCCCTGTGTTAAGCACTTTGTAATTATTATCTCTTAATCCTCACTAAAGGTAGGAAAACTGAGGCAAACAAATGACTTGCCCAAGGTTATATAGTTAGTGTCTTAGTCTGGGTTTGAACTTGGGTCTTCTTATAGTCCAGGCCCAGTGCTCTATCCATGGAGCCACCTTAGAACACTGGCTATGAGGTACCAAGGGGTCATTGGATCCTGGAATTCCGAGTTGGAAGGAACTTTTGAGATCTTCAAATCTAGGAGCTACCATCTCTGGATTGAGCTGGTCTGCTTGTGCTAGGCAGATGGCAGGGTCTGGGACCCCTTCCATATTGCAAGACTGTAGCCCAATCCAAGCCAGGGGCTCTTGGGGTATTCATGAAAAGACCTCCCCTAGGAAGGGGAAGCCGGAAGGTGAAACAAACTGGAAAAGAAGGGCAAGAGATGAAGGCATAGCCTGGGATAGGGGCAATTAAGGTAGGAAATAAACATTCTAGTCTGAGTTGGTCATAAGTACTTTTATACTGGTATTCTGCCCAGGATGGTATAGTTTAGAAAGAGCATAGAATTTTGATGCCTGAAGAACTGGCTTCAAATCAGATTTTCTATGTCACCTTGGACAAGCTATTTCTCCACTCTGAGCCTTGGTTTTCTCATCTTCAAGATGAAGGAGTTAAACTAGGTGACCTGCCCAAGGTCCCTTCCAGCTCTAAATTCTAGAATCAGTTTAGACCTTTAATTTTACCAATGAAGTCCAAAGTTAGATGATTTACCCAAGTAAGCAGTAAAGAAGTAGGATTTGAATTTAAGTCTTCAAATTCCAGAACCAACACTTAAATTATTTTTAAAAGTTTTCTCCCCAATTGCAAGTAAAAATAATTTTTAGCATTTTAAAAAACATTTTTTTGAATTCCAAATTCTTTCCCTTCCCACTCTCCCCTCCCTAAGATGTTATGCAATCTGATAAGAGATTTTACATGTGCAATCATGTGAAACATTACATTAGTCATTTTGCGAAGAGATCTCAAACAATAAAAAAGAAGAAAGTAAAAGCGTATGTTTTAGTCCGCATTCAGACTCTGCATCAGTCCTTTCTGGGGAGGCAGATGGCATTTTTCATCATGAGTCTTTGAGATTGCCTTGGATCACTGTATTCCTGAGCATAGCTCAGGTCAGTCACCGTTGATCATAGCACAATATTGCTGATACTGTGTAGAGTTCTCCTGGTTCTGCTCACTTCACTTTGGATCAGTTCATTTAAGTCTTTTCAGGTTTTTCTAAAATCATCCTGCTCATCATTTCTTATGGTATTCCATGACAATCATATAGCACAGCTTGTTTGGCCATTCTCCATTTGATGGACATCCCCTCTATTTCCAGTACTTTGCTACCACAAAAAAGAGCTGCTATAAATACTTTTTGCACAAATAGATCCTTTCCCCTTTTTCAGCTCTCTTTGGGATACAGACCTAGTAGGCCCACACTCTTTCTAGTATATCTTGTTGTCTCCAGATGATAGTAGTCTGAAAAGAGTCAGGAACCAAGGTTCCAGCCTGCCACAAATTAGCTATTTGTGTGGTACTGGGGAAGTCACATTCCTTCCCTGGGCTTCAGTTTCCTTATATCCCCTCTGTTTGCTAATGAGAAAACCAAGGCACTTGCCCACAGTCACAAAGCTGTTAAGTATCCAAGGCAGGATTCAAACCTGAATCTTCCTTACTGGAAACCTGGCATCCTTGCCAGTCTGCTTCCCAAAGCATCCTTTGAGGCCAAAGCATAGACCTGCTCAATGAAGCCTTCACTGGTTGCCCAGCTTGGAATCACTCTTATCCTCTTCTGAACAATGGTGTCTGTTACTTATATTCTACTTTACATATAGTGTTTATGTTTTCTCCTAGACTAACAACTTCCTCTAGTCAGGGATTGTGTCTGTTAATCAATCATTTTCTTCACAGTGTCAGTTACATCCCCAGGAGGCAGTGAATAAATAGTTATTGATCTCCTGGGAACCTTGAAGGAGTATGTTTAGATGTTAGCTGTCTCCTGGCTTTCCTTATTCTAACCCAAGTCCATTATGTTCTCCAGAAAACCAAGAATACTTTGAGAAGCACCGGTGGCCACCTGTCTGGTACCTCAAAGAGGAAGATCACTACCAGCGGGCCCGGAAAGAGCGAGAGAAGGAGGACTACCTCCATTTGAAGCGGCAGCCTAAACGGAGATGGCTCTTCTGGAATGGCCCCTCTTCTCCTTCCTCTTCTGCAGCCTCCTCTTCATCTCCCTCCTCTTCCTCAGCCGTAGTTTGAAAGCTGCCTCAACCCTCCCGGGACGACCCCATTGTTATCCCCTCCTATCCACCTGCCCCAAGCCCCTCGGTCCTCCTTTATCTGCATTTCCACCCCTCTCCCCTCACCAGGGACAAGAGGACCTGATCAATTAGGCCCATGAGGGTGGAGCAGATAACACCAGCCAAACCATCTCAATGGAAGAAAGACCAGGCTCTGGTGAGAGGCATGGAGACTAGCTGAGGATGGAAAGGAGCCACAGCTTCCCAGGACTCCCCACATGAGGCATCAGGGAAAGCTAGCACCTCAGTTATCCATCCTCTTTCTTCCTATTTGGAAATTTGGAGCTCTAGTTGTGGCTGGAGATCCATGAGCCAAGGCAATCCAAGACATCTGGGTTTACAGGCAGTTGTGATTTTCGTAGAGGGTTTATTTTTTGATTGGGGAAGAGGGTCCCAAATTCCTTGGTGAGCGAGAGAACAAGGTTTCTCCCAGAACTGACTGTTTTCCCAAAGGACTTGGAGTTCATAAATGCATTGGGGAAAAATTTCACTTGGGGCCAAGTCAAGCACCCACCCATCCCCTCATTTGTAAAGCAGTGTAGGAATTGTCCTCACTCCGTCACTAGAGCTGCTCCTCTTGAAGAGTGTCAATGAAAAGGAAGATGGTGGGAGAGCCAAGAGAGCCTTCTCCCTACCCATCACCTAGGTATCTTAGAGGTGGTTTTGTAAGTTCTTAGCATCTGAACAGAGCTGTTCAGAGCTCCCCAGGCTAGAAATGGTGATGCCAATGAGAGACTGGCACCCTGCTCACCTTCTTCCACAAGACCTAGAGAAAACTGTGTCACTGGATAGAAACCAATAGGTAGGAGTGAGTAGGACAGGAAGAAAAAAAGAGGAGTGAGATTCTGTGTTCCACAACTACCCATTCATAGGACTTTGAGCTAGAAGGGGCCATAGAGATGATCTAGTCCAACATTTTACAAGTGAGGAAAATTGGGGCCTAGGGAATTTAGGTGACTTATCTAAGGTCACCCACGTTTGTGGTAGAGCTAGTATTCAAACCCAAGTAGTCTGCCACTATACCATACCCTTCTCAACCTCTTGTCAGAGCCCTGCTTTTTGGGGGGTGGGGTGGGGGGAGGCAGATAAAAGGGAAATTACAACAAGGGGAGACAAGAATGGCAAAAAAAAGTCTCCCCATAAGTCCCCCACAAACTATAGAATGGAAAGCAGAAAAAAATATTTATTTCATATTTAGCCAAACAAAAGCTGCTTAAGTCAAGGGAAAAGGGCACTGGGGAAGAAAGGGAAGATTGGGTTATGAGAACAGCTCCACATCCCATTCTCCATGTGGAAAGGGATTCATCTCTATTATCTAGAGAGCCCTGAGGTCACTGACTGGAGTGATTCACATGGGCTCTGGGGGGAACGCTTGGCCCTTTGAGGCCAGGTGATTGACACTTATGTCTATAATGGCTTCCATGTCCTCCCTGTCTGACCTTTTGGTTTTCCCTACCCTAAGAGTGAAGGTCACATACCTGGTCTTTACTGGGTGGTATCATGGGGTATTTAGTGGGTTGGGGGTATTTTGGAGTTTCTATTTAGAGGAGACATCACCATCATCACCCCCAATTTGGAAGAATGAAAAATAGTATCATAATTAAGACAGGAAACCACCCTTTTGAGAAATAGGGCAAAATTGTGTTTCTAGGGAAGGAAAGGGTGTGATAATAGCATCTGCAGCCCCCATGGGGCAAAAGGAGGGCTGGCAAAAGCTCCTTTCTAAATATAATTTTCCCTGCCCCTTTCCTTAGTAGCCTTTCTTTTGGCTAATCTTTTTGGTAGCTGTAAGTTCTAAATAGGGGCCTGAGGGTAGGTCAGGACCCTTCAGAAATTGCCCCTTCTGATATCTAGGTCCTGGGTTGCACAGAGCTGATACGATGTCAGAGTCCAGAAAAATGCTGAGAGGCTGGACTGACCAGCCTGTTTGATTTATTGTAGAGCAAGCCTTGTCCCAAATGAACAGTGAAAACTGGGGGGACTACCAGAGCTCAGTTTTCCATGTATACTATCTACCCAGGGCCCCTTTCCCAAGCTGACTGGTCACCTTGGTGATGTTCTGCCCTCCACTGGCCACTCTCTTCCCTAGATGCCCAGGCACAGGGGGATCAGGCTGGTGCTACGTCAATAAATGCTGCTTTACCCTTAGTTTTTAAAAGAGGGCACTTAGAGGGTGTGGTGGGTACAAGCCTCCCTACATAGGCAAAAAGGAGAAGTTGGGGGTGAGATGTGTCAGGGAGGTTTCCAGAGAGTTGGCAGATCTGTGTTTGGAGTAAGAGGAAGTGGGAGTCAGTTGAGGGAGAAAAAGAGACATCCAGTCAAGTGATTGGAGTTTCCTGATTGGAAAAACAACTTCTTCCTTTTTTTCAAAGGCTCTTTTCCTAGGTAAGCCTAGAAGGAAAAGAGGGAAACAGACATAACGCCCAATGAAGGACAGTTACTCCCTCAGGGATCCCTCTCCCCTTCTCCCCTGCTGTGTCCTCAGAGCCAATTTCTATCACCTTCTGGTCCAGTTTGTGGCCTGGGGTGCCAACCCAGCTGAACCAGCCCTTAGAGGGTGGACAAACTCTGACCCCTAGCAGCAAAGCAGATATACCTCTTTGCTGGGGGAAGAGATGGAGACATTGCCCTCACATCTCCACGGGCTTTCAGATGAATTCAAAGAGCTGGCAAGAGTTCACGCAACTCACCCATGCGGGGCATGGATGACTGAATTACAGAAGAAAAGGAGGACTGATGCTACTCATTGGGAGGTGGGAGGGAAGGAGGAGAAAAAAACAACACCCTCTTTTTATACAAGGTTTCATATTTAATTTGATCATAAATTCATAAATACATGACTATTTTGTACAACAATGCCATTGTTGCTGTGCCTTGCTCTTCCAAATGACGTTAAGCTTCCTGGGCTGGTTCTGAGATAGAAAAAGAAATATCTTCCTTCTATTTATTAGTAACAAAGCATTTTGCCATCCTGTCTTAAGAAAAGGATCCCCTTTTGTAGATGAGGGGATTAACTCAGCTAACTCACAGTTATCTGGAAGAATTGAAATTCACAGTATTTCCCAGCTGAGCAGCAGAACATGATTTCAAATTTCTCTGCAAAAAAACCCAGCTTAGTGGTGTGCACCCTTTGGGGGGAGGGGGTTGCACCTAGCACCTCTGGCTATCATCTAGCTGGGGGAGACAGGCTAGGTAAGCATGGTAAACAGAAGATCCACCCAGGGCTTATCATAGGCATATAAAGAGATTATTTAAAAACTTTAAAAAAAAAAACCCTTATTGCTAAAAAAAAAAAAATGAACATTCTTGTATTACACAATAATGACCAGACGATCTATAGCCAGAAAACAGGCTGCTCAAACGGTCTAGCCCAGCTCTATAAATTGAGAAGTTATACCATATACATACATACACACACACACACACACACATATATATATATAAAATACTAGTTCAAAGTGCAGGAAAAGTAGGGTTGATAAGATAATTGAATGCTGGTTAAAGCTAAATATAACATGGTTTGTCTAGATCCTCCTTTTTCTCAGGGGAAAAAGGTATTCATGCTTATCAGACCACAGCAAAATAATACTTATTGAATTTTTTTTTAATTTAAAAAATTTTTAAAAGCCCTTACTTTCTGTCTTAGAATCAATACTGTGGGGGCAGCTGGGTAGCTCAGTGGAGTGAGAGTCAGGCCTAGAGACGGGAGGTCCCAGGTTCAAAGTTGGCCTCAGACACTTCCCAGCTGTGTGACCCTGGGCAAGTCACTTGACCCCCATTGCCCACCCTTACCACTCTTCCACCAAGGAGCCAATACACAGAAGTTAAGGGTTAAAAAAAAAAAGAAAAAAGAATCAATACTGTGTTTTGGTTCCAGGGCAGAGGAGTGGTAAAGGATAGGTGGTAGGGGTTAAGTGACTCGCCCAGGGTCACCCAGCTAGGAACCCAGGAGTTCCCATCTCTAGGCCTAGCTCTTAATCCACTGAGCCACCCAGCTGCCCCTTTATTGAGCTTTTAAAAAAACACTTATATGATTTTTTTGTAGCAGCTTTCAAAGTGCATTCAAAAACGTTATCTCCTAGCAGCTCTACAAATGGGGTAAAAGAAAGTCCCCATTTCACAAATGCAAAAGCTAATAAGTTAATAGAAATCACTTGCCTGGGATCATACAAATGAAAGAGGACCTGAACATTTTTTTTAACCCTTTTTTTTTAAACCCTTACCTTCTATCTATATATTGGTTCTAAGCAATGGGGGACAAATGACTTGCCCAGAGTCACACAGCTAGGAAGTGTCGAGTCCAAATTTGAACCCAGGACCTCCCATCTCTAGGCCTGGCTCTCAATCCACCATGCAACCCAGCTGCCCCCTAAATGTTTGACTACAGTCATCATTCTTTCCACTACAAAGGAGTGGATTTAAAACAAAATAAAACACTTTTTCTAATTTACCTTTTAAAATTTTAAATAGAAATAAATAGAATTTTTAAAATTATTGGTTTCAAGGCAGAAGAATGATAAGGGGTTAAGTTGCTTGTCCAGGATCACACAGCTAGGAAGTGTGTGAAATCTGAACCCAGGACATCCTGTCTCCAGGCCTGGCTCTCTATCCACAGAGCCACCTAGCTGCCCCCAATGACTATATTTTAAGACTTGAACACTAGCAAGGGTTACACATGAGCAACACATTAAATTACTAATAGACTTTGTTATTTAAATTAAATTAAATAGTAAGATCCTCAGGCTCTGCAAAAATATAAAAGTATAAAAATGTAAACAGATATGAAAAATTCCTAACCATCAGAATGTGGCAGGACTTTAGGAAGTGGAAGGCAAATGTTTCCTTCTCAAGAGAAACTATGCTTCAACCCTTTCCTTTTAATGTTTTATACAAAGTAGTTTGGGGCATCTTGGTCTAAGAGTAAAGTGACCAAAAGTTAAGAAAACAGTTCCTTCAGAGCCCCGCACACCTCTATCACCTTGGAGCCACTAGACCCTAGGGCAGTGATGGTAAAGCTTTTAGAGACTGAGGGCCCAAATTGTAACCCTCACTGCATGTGAATCAACCTCCCACCCCCCTACCCCAGACAAGGGAGGGAGGAAGTGATCTCACTGGGCTGCTGGGTAGAGGGGTGGGTGATGGGAGAAATATCCTCAGGTATGTGTGGAGAGGGGGAATGCTCCCTCTAGTGTGCGTTGCCATAGGTTCACCAACATGGCCCTAGAGCTTCAAAGCAACAATTCTCTGTTTTCAAAGTTCCCTGAGAAAGCAACTATTTTTTAGTTTTTACAAATATGGTCTCAAGGTCTTTCAAGGGTTATTCATGCTCATATCTTCAAGTTGTTCAATGCTCCAGGAGGGCCACTGGGTCCCTAGAAGATAGAATCTTAGAGGTCAGAAAGATTCTTTGTGTATCCTTCATACCTGGTTACACTCCCCCAAAGTCAAATGTATTCAGGAGGAGGAGAAAGGTAATATATCTGAGAGCCCTCCTCTCCTGTTAGACTCTTAGCCTGATTTCTCAGCCTCGCTTTTCTCGTAGACATAGAGCCGTTCACGGATGAGCTCTTCCTCAATGGTACCTCTGGCGACTTCCAGGTTTATCTTACTCAGGGTCTTCAGCAGGATGTTCACAGTGGCAGCCTTCCCAATATTCTGCTGCCATGTCATAAGCATTTTACATCGACTGCCTATTGCACTCTTCTCGGTTTCTTTGGCCATCATGATCTCATTCGGCTTCAGCTTCAGCTGACTCATGTACAGGTCCCAGTAATCCCAGGGTACCTCCCGTACAAAGTAAACAAAAGATTCCTGCAAAGCTGGAGAAGAAATAAAAGTATGGAGGCAGCTGAGTTTGGGGGAGAGGAAAATTTTTAGGGATATGAAACATGAGTCATGATATAATTTGACTGTTTGAAGCTTCCCTCCCTACTCAATCACCATGACACTGAAAGGTAGGGGGCAGGGTTTGCTTACTGAGTTAAAAGGGACTTAAAAAAAAGGAGAAGACATAGATATTGCCCTCATAGGGCATATGGTGAGTGCTTTAGGAATTCAGGGAAAAGGCAGGGTTACTGTGGGTTGGCAAGGGTTCAGACAGACAGGGCGTGGAAAGGAGTAAGTGAAGGAAACTATAAAAAACATACTGAGTTGGGCAGGGGTCTCTTCCACTTTAGGGTTCAGTAACTTAGCAGTAATCATTACTGCCTGACTCCTGCATAATCATTCCTTCATGACCCCCTTCCCCCAATCCATTCCAAGAGCACCTTGGTGAAGGAAAGTGGGGGAGCTTAGAGTGACAGAATCAAACACGCTGCCTACCTCCAAGAACAGGAACCAGATTAAAATGTCATTGGGAACTAGTTAACAAAATAAATAAAAATACAGTATAACACAGATACCATGACATTTAAAAACTAAGCCAAAATGCAGCCTGCAGTGATCCTCATGTATATGGGTGGATTCTATTTAAGTTTGATGTCACTCGTTTAGGAGATCCCCTTCGGACTCTTCTGCTCCCTGGCACTCATCTCACCCCCACATACTTTTAAAAGAAAAAAAAAACTTACTCTTGATAGGGTCACCATTAGCTGGAATTAGTGCCTTTGGTTTGGCCTGAAGAGTCATTGCTTCTGTCTGCTCCTGTGAGAGAGAGTGGGAAAAGCAACAGAGGTCAGGAGGACTGAGCCCCTGATTCTGTTTAGTATACTGTATGACACTGGATAAATCTCTTGACTTTTTCTAGGACTCAGTTTCCTCAACTGTAAAATAGGAAGAGTTATACCTATCCTGCTTATCTCAAAAGGCAGTGAGAAGTACTGGAGAAATGCAATATTATACTTTTATTTATCATAACTAATTCCTTTTCCCTTACTTATTCTTTCTCCAACTCTGCAGGAAAGCCAGTTCAGGTCCATTCCCCTCATTCTTGGGGGACAACATCTGCCCCCTGACACAACCTCTATGTTCCCTATACATACAGAGGGGGTAGCGGTCTCTACTTCAAAGGCACTGTGTAGCTAAGTAGCTGCAAGGCATGCTACAATGAGGTGCCACGTCTATTAAGTACGCTCTACAATTTATTAATAATAATAGATAATAGCTAGAATTCATATAAAATTTGAAGATTTGCAAAGCAATGTACAAACATCCCACTTATCACATCTCTGGGTGGTAGAGGGAGGGATGCTCTTATCCCATTTTACAGATAATGAAACTTGAAGCAGACAGAGGTTAAGTGACTTATTCTAGGTCACAGAGTAAGTATGAGAAGCTGGATTTAAATTGAAGACTTCTTGACTTCAGAACTAATACTCTCTGTATGCACTGAGTCACCTAAGCTGCCTTGTGTGACCTTAAGCAAATCGATTCATTTGTCCAGACTCCAGTTTCTTTATCTGTAAACTGGAGGAGAGTGGAAGATAGATGAGTACCTCTTTCAGCTCTAAATCTCTGACTTAATGAATCTACTCACCATCTGAGGATCGATTTTAACTTCCAACAGCCCTTGACCTTCTCCTTCTTGATTCCCAGGTCTATTTTTCCCCATAGTCTGCATCTCGACTCCTTCATCATCTCTGGCCTCAGGCTGCCCTGGGTGATTACCTCTCTGCAAGTGTGATACTAAGCTCTTACCATTTAAAAAAAAAAAAGGGGGAGATGGTCAGATTTCAAAAGTCATATGTCTACAGGTGGTTGCTCTCTATAACTGCCCCCAAGGGTAAGGTTTTTCCTTCTCTCTGTCCCCTATTAGGTACCATGTATGCTCAGCTCAGGGTGAAGCAGGGAAGGGGAGGAACTCAGAAAGTACCCAGTATAAGCTCTCTGGCACTGACCCATCACCCTGGGTGAAATTCTTGGTCTAGGGCTTCCAAAGCAGGGGGGTGCTGGGGAGAGGAGATTGGCGGTGCTGATGACAAGGCAAGGGATATATGGATGTCAGGGAAGGGGTGAGGAAGAGAGGAAGTTGTAGTTCTCAAAAGGCCAGTATGTCACCTCTGGTATAGATGTACACTTCTGTGTGTGTGTGTGTATATATATATATATATATATATATATATATNTTTCAAAAGTCATATGTCTACAGGTGGTTGCTCTCTATAACTGCCCCCAAGGGTAAGGTTTTTTCCTTCTCTCTGTCCCCTATTAGGTACCATGTATGCTCAGCTCAGGGTGAAGCAGGGAAGGGGAGGAACTCAGAAAGTACCCAGTATAAGCTCTCTGGCACTGACCCATCACCCTGGGTGAAATTCTTGGTCTAGGGCTTCCAAAGCAGGGGGGTGCTGGGGAGAGGAGATTGGCGGTGCTGATGACAAGGCAAGGGATATATGGATGTCAGGGAAGGGGTGAGGAAGAGAGGAAGTTGTAGTTCTCAAAAGGCCAGTATGTCACCTCTGGTATAGATGTACACTTCTGTGTGTGTATATATATAAATATATATATATATATATATATATATACACCGAGAGAGAGGCTGTGGCTCCTTATTGAGAACTATTTACCCCAAACCCCAGAATGTTTAGTAATGTGGCCCAGCAATGCGACCCCACATGAGACTTTCTGAGGCAAAATGGACAAAGAAAGATGCTAAAGAAATGTTTATGATTTGGGACCCTGAAAGATGTGTACCCCAGACTTTCTCTAACCCACTTATGAAAACAAGCAAAATACACAAGCCTAATTGCCTCTCACCTTGATGCTGAAAGAGTTCCTGCAACCTGGAAAAGAAGGAGAATAAGTCTAATCAGGGAGGCTCCCCATCTTCCAACCATATCCCACCAGGGGAGCAGGATAGTGCTGGGCTAAGAATAGGCATTTAATAAACAGTTATCACCTGATTAACAGATGGGGGCAGAGGAAAGGTAGCTGTTCTAACGTTCTGATTCTATTTGGGATGTGGGGAAACAGGTCTTGGGAATAAATGAAATAGGCTAAGGAGACTTATGCAATAAAAAGGTAGATTCTAATATTCTCCAGGAAATGGTGTGATAGTAAGACTTTTGAGGTCTATTAGTAATGGGCTATTCACAATAAGCTTTCCAGACCTGAGTTTCCTCATTTATAAAATGAGGGGCTTGGACTCAATGACCTCTCAGGTTCTTCCAGCTCTAAATCTGTGATCCTAACATCCTTTTGTATTCATCCTAACCTGTGAATGAATCAAAGTATTTCATGACATCTCCTACTTGCCCCGCTCTAGATTCAGTGCTATGGCGGGATGGGAGTAGAGAGTGGGGAAATGGCATAAAGTAAGGCACAATCTTTGCCTGCACATAACTTAAGTGGAAAGACAAAAAAGAAAGGAATAATTTGTTGGTGTTCAGTCTTTTTTTTTTTTTCAGTTGTGTCCAACTCTTTGTGACCCCATTTGGGATTTTCTTGGCAGAGATATTGAAGGGGTTTGCCATTTCTTTCTCCAGTTCATTTTCCAGATGAGGAAACTAAGGCAAACCTGAGTAAATGACTTGCCCAGTCACCCAGTTAGTGTCTGAGGCCAGATTTGAACTCAGGAAGATGAGTCTTCCTAAGTCTAAACCTGGTGCTCTATCCACTCATTATGCCACCTTGTAGCCCTAGACAGGCATAAGCAATGAGCAAATAATATGGGACAAACAAAAGTTAACCTACAAAGGAAGTACTAAATTATGTGGCAAAAATGTAGTTTGGTAGAGGAACTGATGAATGAGAGATGAATGACAATTGGCATTTATATGGCAAACACTTTCGATAGATGATCTCACTTGAATTTCACAATGATCCAGTGGCTGAATAAAATTGGAACAGCCACCTCTAAGGATACCCTTCGGTAAACCCTAGATGAAATACACCAGAGGTCATCCAAAACAATCTCAGACATCTCCTGCCTACTAGAGGTAATGACTTGCCCATGACTATGTAAGTCATAAGTGTCAGGGATGGGATTTGAACCCAGATCATCCTAGAGCTGAGTTAAGCTTCCAGTGCATTAGATTATTTGATTAACAAAGGTTGGGGATGGATGGGGAAGGTTTCATGAAGGTGGTAGGGCTTGAGCTTGGTCTTGAAAAATGGACAAGTAGGATGTGTACAGGAAGAGAGGCAGGTATGTGTGTTGAAGGGGAGAGCAGGCAAATTGGGAGGGGAGTGACAGAGAGACAATACAGCTCGAGCAAGGGCACTTCGACCTGTCTTTCCACTCCTTGCCCCAGGTTATCCCTTACCTTGGGAACCATTCCTCCATTTGCAGCAGTAAAAAAGGACACCAGTAACAAAGAGAATGAGTAAAACTACTACTACAACTACGACTGGCAGCCAAATCTCAGCATCTCTTGTGCCTGAGGACAGAGAAACCATTGGTGAGTGTGTGTACTCTGACCACCCATTTCCCAGCAGCTACCCCTCTACCCTGTGTGAGTACCTGTTGGCTCTTGACATTCCAAGTCATTCGAGGGGCTGCAATAGTTCTTTTTTACCATCCCTTTGGGGCACCTGAGCATAGAGAAAGAAGGAAAGTCTGAATCAGATGTAGGTGAAGTTGAGAAGAAGGAATGGAGGGCCAGGAGAGGGGGTTCAGGTGGAAGTAACAAGGCATGTTAAGTTGGTTTCAACCATCAGGTGAGACCTCAAGGGCCTTCAAGGTGGATATATGCACCCAATACAGAATAGTAAAGTTATTTTGGGGAAGAGAACCCAGAGCTTCTAGATAAATGGCCAGACACAGGAATGCTCGAGGAAAGGGAGAGACTGATGAGTACTGGCAGGGAAGAATGAGGGAGAAGAGGGACTGGTGGAAGAGCCTTCTTTGTCTTCCATCAGTAATGCCCAGATTTGGGGAGAGGATCTATTCATTGGCTCCTTACTCTGAGGTGCACTTTCTGCAGATCTCACACGGTTGTTCTTTTGGACAGAAGGTGCCAGGCCTGCACTGACACTCGGTGTTGTGAGTGGCATGACACGGATTGATCTCTTCTTGGTCTAGGGACACAGAGAACAAATTAGGTTTGGAATCTCCTCTTTCCTTCTGCCTTCCAAGGCTAGTCAGCTCCAAACTCTTCTCCCTCTCCTGTGCTCTGGGCAATTTAGTTCAGCCCAAGAAGTCTTTATTAACCATCTTCTGTGTGGCCAGTATCAGGCCTAGGGATTAAGCCTGTGTGGTGTGTGAAGGGGGAAAGAGACATTCAAGGAAGTCAAGAGTACAGCCTCTGTCTGAGAAGCCCAGAGAAAACACTGCTAATTACCTCATTTTTATTTGAAGGGTTGAGGTCGGTGGCACAGATACAGAAGGGCATGAGATGGAGTAAATGTGGGAAGGTTTCATGAAGTAAGGAGCTCTTGATCTGGGCCTTAAAATATGAGTAAGCTTTGGGTGCTTGGAAGAGCCAGAGAGTCCTGGGTAGATGCAAGACTGAATGAAGGATATAGAGGAGGCTGCCCTGGCTTTTATATTGTGATGACATAAGGCAACCAATAGGCGTACATATGTATACAAAATACATACGTATACATAAAAGTATTTGTTGTTTAGTCAGGTCCAATTCCTCATGACCCCAATTGGAGTTTTCCTTCTCCAGCTCATTTGACAGATGAGGAAACTGAGGCCAATGGGTTAAAGTGACTTGCCCAGGGTCACACAACCAGTAAATGTCTGAGGTCAGATTTGAACTCATGAAGATGAGTATTCCTGACTCTAGACTGGGTACTCTACTCTCTGTGCCACCTGGTTGGCCCATATATAATCTATACACATATGGATATATGTGTATGTATACCCACATATAGATTTATGAGTACATATTTACATAGACATATTATTACTATGTGTATTATATTTTATATATATGGATATATTACACATAATGTTTTATATATATATTGTATGTGAATACCATCTATAGCACACTCCCTGGCACATAGTAGGTACTTAATAAATGCTTATTATTATTTTAAAAAATCCTTACCTTCTGTCTTAGTATCAATTCTAAGATAGAAGAGCAGCAAAGACTAGGCAATTGGGGTCCCACAGCTAGGAAGGGCCTGAGGCTAGATTTAAACCTAGGACCTTTCCACTTCAGGCCTGGCACTCTATCACTTTAATAAATGCCTGTTGACCTGACTTCATTTGCCAATTATTCTTGATACAGGGAGTCATATCTCATACAGGGAGTTAGCTGTAAATATTTTACACACCAAAAGGACAAATCCATGTAAAAACAGTATCACTTGCAAAATAGATTCCTTTTCAGCATGGAGAAAAGCCAAATTTCTCAAATTTCTCAAATACAACACATGTGCTGCCTCTAGTTTCCACAGCTATCAATAGTTTCTTTTAATAATGTGATGGTGGCGTTTTTCATCAAAGGAACCAAGTTTTGGTGCCTCAACATCTCAAAAGCTGTTTAGACTTAGATCCCCATCTGCCCTCTGCTGGTTAAGGATAAAAATAATACTGTAATTGTAGTCCCTTAATATATATTCCCCACCACCCTGCCACCTTCCATCCCTTACCCCCAACTATCTCAGAACCATGCATTGTTGGGCCTGGGTGAGACTTCACATATCACCTGCCTCTTCTAATAAGTGGCCCCGGGTCTCTACTTCTCAGAGACTTCCCCATCCCCAATACCTGTCTTGCAGATTTTACACTGGATGCAGGAGGAAAGCCCATTGGAGAACTCAGTAAAAGTTCCTGTTGGACACGGTGTACATATTTCCCTTGTTCTATCAGAGGTCCTGGTTATATTAAGGAATTGTCCTAGGAAACAAAAAGAGTAAGATATGACTTTTTTCTATGGATCACTCAAAAAAGGACTTCAGAGAACCAGGCTCTGGAAGTAGGAGAGAGTTGGAGGCAAAATCAACTCAAGACTCTCACTTTCCTTTAATTTTCTCCTCCACCATGCAAGAGTTCATCATTTCAAGGTAACCTTTCCTTCCCCTACTGCTCCCTACTTTTTTCAGCTTATGTGCTGTGTTCCCACCATACCCATTAGATTGTGAGGGGCAGAAACTGTTTGATGCTTTTCTTTTCCTCTCCAGCTCTCAGCACACTGTCTGGTTTATGAATGTTTATTGATTCTGACTCTGGTGGAGCCATTCCTTGTCCCAGAAACCCTCTGTGTGCCCAAGGTGCTAGGGTATGGGCAACAGAGGCAGAGGATGGAGCTAACCTCTTTCAGAAAATGGAGGAAAAGATTCAGAGGGGTAAGAGACTCTCATTTGGAATACCTGGGGGACATAGAGTCTGCCGTTTCTCCAGGCGTTGCTGGGTTCCTGCTGATGCTTGACTGGCTCCGAGTAAAACTATGAGGATCTGTGCAGACAGACAGACAGACAGAGAAGCAAGGATTAGCATGAACTCAGATCTCCTCCTCTTCTTCTTTGCCCATTCCACTTTCCATCTCCATGTCATGCTTGGTAGCTTAAGTTCAATCAAGTTCAATGGCTATAAATGTATTCATTGAAAAAAATTGAATTTTAAAGGTTTGTTTTGCTTATTTAAAATTTTTTTCAAATATTGCACTTTCCCACAATCTCCTTGATTGGTAGCAATATTAGTAGATATTAATTAATATTAATATTAATCGTTAACAATATATTAGATTAGTAGCAATCAGTTTTTCCAGTTGGAGAAGTAGACCAAAAAATAAAATAAAGATCACTGTAAAATGTATTCATTTTCAGAAAAAGTGGAAAAAAAAAGCCAAATTCCTCTAATGCAATTTACCTCAAAATCTTATCCATTACCAGGTCTTATTTCTTGTATTATTCATAGTTTCTGCTCCTTTTGATAGTTTTTTAAAATTATTTTTATTCTTGGGAACCAAGTTCCAGCACTGCTCCATCACAAAATCTTTTCAGTCTTGCTTGCTCACCTGCTCATTTCTAATGAGCTTTCCCATTTCCTTCTTTTAGAAATTTGTACAGGAATAAATGGGTGCTACTGCCAGTGTCTACTATGGTCACAGTCCTTCAAGGCCAAAGACAAACTTACTCGTCCCTTCTCTCCATCAAAAATCAACAGAGGAGTCAGGAAGCTAGGCACTTAGCGTATAGACAGCCAGGCCTGAAGAAAGGAGGTCCTGGGTTCAAATGTGGTCTCAGACATTTCCTAGCTGTGTGACCTTGGGCAAGTCACTTAAACCCAATTGCTTAGCTTTTACTGTTCTTCTGCCTTGGAACCAATACACAGTATTGATTCTAAGAGGGAAGGTGAGCATTAAAAAAGAAAATTAACAAAAAGAAGTCTATAAGCAAAAAAAGCACTGAATCATTCTTCCTCTGCTTGCAGAAAAATGTTTTTATGTCAAATGCTTTGCAAACCTTAAAAAGCTAAATAAACAGAAGCTTTAGAGATAGCTGGTATTCTACTGCATAGAATGCTGGGTCTGCAACCAGGAAGACTTGAGTTCAAATCTGGCCTCAGATACTTAAAAGCCATGTGACCCAAGGTAAGTCACTTAACCTCTGTTTGTCTCAGTTTCCTCCACTGTAAAATAGGAGTAATAATAGCATCAACCTTCCAGAGTTGTTATGAAGGTAAAATTAGACAATACTGTGAAGCATTTTAAAACCTTTAAAGTGCCAAATAACAGCTATTTTTATTATTAAAAGTTTTATTATTTTTTAATTATTAAAATAACAGCTATTTTTATTATTGTTAATTCAGTCAATCAGCCAACAAGCATTTATTAAATATGGGATACATGCCATAGATGAGGAGGTGGGGAGAGGGCAAAAATATAGTCCCTGCCCTCAAGGATTTCACAGAAACAAGCATAGTGTCTTTCACATAGCAGGCGCCTAATAAATGTTTACTGGCTGATATGTAATAAATTGTACAAACAACATGTATACAAGGTAAAAACAGAAGGTAATCTCAGAGGGAAGGTGTTATAGAATGGGGACTAGGAAAGGCTTCTAGCAAAAGTGGGATTTGAACTGAGTTTTGAAGGAAGGCAGGATTCAGAATCCGAAACTAGACCACAGCAATAAACCACGTGTGTATGTATGTTGTGTATGCTGGTAGAAAAGAAACAGAAGTCATTTCATAAGCGTGGGGAAACATCTTCCATCAATACAGATGGTGAAAGAGAGAAGTCACTTTCTAGGATCACAGAGCTCGTGTCAAAAATGGGATTTAAACTCAGGGTTTTTTGACTCCAAGCCTGGAATCCACAATATCATCTAGCTTGATTTCTATATATCTGTTTGTCTCCCCCATTAGACTGTGTGCTTCCTGAAGGCAGAGACTGTCTTTTTTTTTTTTTCTAAACATTTAGTTTCTTAGAACCAATACTAAGTTCAGATCCAAGGCAGAAGAGTGGTAAGGACAAGGCAGAGGGACTACTTAGGGTGACATAGCTAGGAAGTATCTGAGGCCAAATCAGATTAAAATGTAACTGAGAAAGATTTAACAAAATAAATACAATAAAATATAGGTAACATTTCACTTTAAAAATAAATGCAATTGTTGCATTAAAAAAATGCCTGTGGGGATCAATCTTAAATTATATGTTGACTTAATTTGGGGGGTTTTTGTAGAATTCCTCTACTTCATCTTCTGTAACAAATATTTGTGCTGCATCTTAATGCAATTATCTTCTTAAGTCTTTTTGCAAAAGTGCATAAAAAATACTGAAATACAAGGTAAATGGAGGTACCGAGGTAGCTCAATGGCCAAGAGATATGAGGTTCTGGGTTCAAATCTGGCTTCCGATACTTCCTAGCTATGTGACCCTGGGCAAGTCACTTAATCCCTACTGCCTAGCCCTTACCATTCTTCTTCTTTGGAATTAATACATAGTATTTATTCTAAGACAGAAAGTAAGGATTTTTACATTAAAAAAAAAAAAGAAAAGAAAGAAATAAAAGTTAAACAAATATACCATAAAATTATACAACTTGTCTATGGCTCCATAATAAAACTGATTCTCCCAATTCCATTCCCCACCCCCACTCCTGAGGAAAACCAGAGAACCAGATGGCACAGTGGTCAAGCATTGGGCCTGGATTCAGGAAGACCTAAGTTTAAATCTGGCCTCAGATACTTCCTAAACGTCATGATCTTGGACAAGTTACATAGCTGTTTGCTTTGGTTTCCTCAGATGTAAAATGAGCTGGAGAAAGAAATGGTAAACAATTCCATTGTCTTGGCTAAGAAAATTCCTAATGGGTTCATGAAGAATCTCATAGAACTGAAACCAATGAATAAGAAAGAAAGGAAATCATTTCTTCCACTTCCTTTTCTTCTAGTGTCATTTATATCAAAAACATCAAAGTTGGGGCAGCTGGGTAGCTCAGTGGAGTGAGAGTCAGGCCTGGAGACAGGAGGTCCTAGGTTCAAACCCGGCCTCAGCCACTTCCCAGCTGTGTGACCCTGGGCAAGTCACTTGACCCCCATTGCCCACCCTTTCCAATCTTCCACCTATGAGACAATACACCGAAGTACAAGGGTTTATAAAAAAAAAGATCCTAAAAAAAACCAAAAACATCAAAGTTGATAATGATTCAGAATAAACAGAATTACACCTGCTCTTTGGTCAGTGGATGGCCAATGGATGACTCAGAGCCTGAAGGTTTAAATAAATAATCCTTTTATTGGAATCACAGTCTAATACCTTCAGGCAGAAGCAATTCTCAAGATGATTAAAAAGCAGTTCAGGAAGATAAAAATAAATCAGAGCTGAAGGCAAGAAGATTGAAAATAGTCAGCAAGTCAGCGGGCAACTCGGGGGTACAACAGATAGTCTAGAGCCAAGACCATACACAAGGCTTTTCTCTAGTCCTTTTACAATTGGCAGGGCCTCTGAGAATACAATAAAGTGAGGCTCCAGCAGAGATCTAATGGAAGGATATTGTAATAATAAAGTATAGTATGGTTTCTCTTTGTAAAAGTCTTTATTTTTCGTTTTGAAGGGGACATGAGGAGCCTTGATCCCTGGCAAAATGTGATGTCATCCTTACTAAAACTAATCTTTTATCTACGTACTTATTTTAAAAATCCTCACCTTCTGTCTCAGAATGGATACGAAATATTGGTTCCAAGGCTATAAGGGCGTGGCCCCGAGTCACACAGCTAGTTAGTGTTAGTTAGAGGTCATAT
Source organism: Gracilinanus agilis (assembly GCF_016433145.1). NCBI lineage: Eukaryota > Metazoa > Chordata > Mammalia > Didelphimorphia > Didelphidae > Gracilinanus > Gracilinanus agilis. The sequence goes on along the minus strand of NC_058131.1, from coordinate 158,619,118 downwards.
TCCCACCCAGGATTTATCAAAATTCACTGAGCTGCCTGGCTGCCCCAAAATTCATCTTTTTTTTTTTAAGCCTTCTTAATTTTAAAATAAGAACTTGTAGACCCAAATTATTTTCTTGAGAAGTGAAAAATTTGGGGCTGGATAATTTTAAGGAAGGAAAGTCTTCCTGGTGACTCTGATCCCCCCTTCTCCAGTTCCCTTTGACCAGCTGGATTTCGAGAGTGGGAAGAAAAGAATACAACAAAGTATTAGATAGCGCTTATTAATTAGCACTTTATAGTTTACAAAGTGCTTTACATATATTACCTCATTTGATCCTTACATTTGCTCATGAGGTAGGTTCTATAATTAAGTTCATTTTACAGATGAGGGAAATTGAGGCTCAAAGGTAAAATGACTTGCCCAGGGCAACGCAGTCACTAAGTGTCTGAGGCAGGATTCAAATTTGGGTCTTCCTGACTTCAAGTCCAGCTGTACCTATCAATTCCATATTACCTAATATCACATATATCGAAACCTCATCCACCTCTCATTCCTCACTTTTGCAAGCAGGCTATTAAAAAGCAAATACGAGTTTGCACACGGCACTGGTAATTGGTAGATCAGGATGCCAAGTACAGGGCATCTCTCCTAGATATCCACACTTAACTTGAATAGCCACATTTAGCCCTTCCTGTTAAGCGACACACCGTGGCCCTCTAATGGATGTTTTTTTGGGTTGTTTGGTTTTTTCCACAGGTGGCAATAAATTTGCCCTGCAGAGGGTGATGAGGTCAGGGGAAGAGAGGTACCCGATGACCAGATAGGCATCTAGAGGCAGAAAAGTACCTCGCTGAGATACCGCTGGATATACTTTTACTCTAAATACTCTAATTCTACTCTAATACCCCCCCATCTTATCTGCACAGACCAAAAGGCAGATTTTTAAAATAAGAAAACAGAAGCCAGGAAACGTGTCTGGGGACTAAAAGGGAGGAGATTCTTCTTAAAGAAAGAACTCTTTTACTTCTTTCTCTGTTCTTGAAATTTCTCCTCAGTAATACAGTCTAAGGCTTTTCAATGGTTTCCCATTTTATTCCCTTCCTAATTCTTTCTGATATCTGGGTAAAAGGTCTTTGAAGTGCAAGTGGTTTCACTTCTGAAAAAAATAGCTGTAAGAAAGACTAAAAGTGAATGTAACTTTCCCCACAGGGATGATAAATAGTCCAAGAGGGAGTTATATTTCTAACCAAAAGCCTGATGCCCAACTTTTTATAGCTGTAACCACAAATGCCATATTTAATCAATCTGAAAGGGCCCAAATGAACCTTTCTGGAGGTTTTATATGGGATTGGCAGTCTTATATAAGTGACTGCCTTCTTGGTCCTAAAAACCCCATTACCAGCACTGACATACAGAGGACCCCTTCAGAGAGAGACTTCATGGCTTCGCCATGGCACTCTACCCATGTATAATCATTTCACAATGACCTTTCCTCTTTTGAGATCCATTCCATCTGCTTCTGCTACTCTTTCTTCTTTCCCACGGAAAAGTGCCAACAGACACTCTATACACATACTCATAGCAGTACTAGGGAACAGATAAGACAAAACAAAACTAGAAAAGTCAGTGCTTTGTGCCCGGAAACTAGCTGAACAAATTGTGGCACAGGAATATCATGGACTATGAGGAATTTGGAGAACATGAGAATACTTGTATGAATTGATGCAGAGAGAAGAAAGCAGAGCCAGGAAAATAATATACACGATTGCAATTATGTAAAAGAAAAAAAAACATTAAAAGGCACCAGAATTTAGATTAAATATAATAACTAGTCTTGCTTCCAAAGGTCTGGTGGTAAACAAAATTACCTCACCATGCAAGGAAAAGGGGCAATTAAGAATAAATAGTCAACTACGTGGTACAGTAGAGAAGAGGAACACCTGGCCTGGAGTTCAGAAGATCTGAGTTCAAATCCAGCCTCAGACATGTAATAGCTGTGTGATCTTGAACAAGTCACTTAACTTTATCAGCCTCAGTTTCTTCATCTATAAAATGAGCTGGAGAAGAAAATGACAAACCACTCCAGTATCTTGGCCAAGAAAACCCCAAACAGGGTCACAAAGAATCAGACATAACTGAAACAAATGAACAACCATGAATATTAAAACAATCCTGAAGTTCAGTTCCAGACAACTAGTAAAGATGACGAAATGTAGGAACAGTCAATGTTGGAGGGCCAGTGGGAGAATAGACATGGTAGAATTTTGTTGGTGGAACTGAGAGACACTATGCCCATTTTGGAAAACAGTTTAGAACTATGCAAATAAAGGGACTAAAATATACAAAGCCTAAGTTCAGAGACTGAGCTACTAGGCATAAAACCCAAGGTCAATGATAGGAAGAAAGTTACAACAACATGCACCAAATATTTTAAGTAGCCCTTCTGGCAATGAAATAGCAACCGAGCTAATGTCTATTAATTGAGTAATGGCTAAATTGTAGTCCATGGATGTAATGGAATATTATAGTACTGTGTAAAAAATGACAAATATTTAGCTATATGACCCTGGGCAAGTCACTTAACTCCAACTGCCCAGCCCTTATCAATCTTTTGCCTCAGAACCAATACTTAGTATTGATTCTAAGCTAGCAGGTATGGGTTAAGAAAAAAAGAAATGATATGATGAATACAGAGACTTTCCATGCAAAATGTTGTGATTTTTATTGGTCCTGCTTACATCACTCTGCATCAGTTTGTGTAAATCTTTCCACATTACTCTGCATTTTCCCCCTCTTCTTCCTCTTTTTCTTTTATTTCTTAAAAAATTATTTGTTATGAAATAACACTCTGAGAAGTGTTAAGAGGAGAGGGAGGGATACAGGGGGAAATTTAGGTGATTTAAAAATAAAAGATCTCCTACCTCTTTAATCCAAACTCTTATCCTTTGCTGATTCCACCATCTCCCCTTAAACCATTCATGTGAGTATCCTCCAAAAACCTGGCTTTGGCCCTTTGCTCTATCCCTTTGGCAACCTTAATCACTATTATGACTTCCAATGGCACTTACATAGGTGTGACTCATAAATCCTTATTTATAGTCTATCTTCTGAGCTTTGGATCCATATCTCCATCTTACTACAAGGCATTTCCATCTGGAAATCCAACCAAGACCTTAAATTCAAAATGTCTAAAAACAATTTTATTATTTTCTCCTAAACATGTGCTCACATTTCTAACTTTGCTTCTATCTGTGGCAAAATCTCTTTGTCACCTAGTGTCTTATGTTTGTCACCTCGTTTAATCTTTGGTTGTCTCTTCTCCCTTACCTCACTTAAAAAGTCCTGTCAATTCTATCCCAAGATATCTCGTATCCATCATTCCTTCCTTCCTTTCTCATTACCTTCCTGTCTTAGAATCAATAATAAGTGTTGGTTTTAGGGCAGAAGAAGCAGTAAAGGCTAGGCAATTGGGGTTAAGAAACTTGCCCAGAGTCACATAGCTAGGGAGTGACTTAGGTCAAATTTGAACCCAGGTCTTCCTGACTCCAGGCCTGGCTCTGTATCCAACTGGGCCACCTAGCTGCCTTCACCTGCCATCACTTTATTTCTATTCCTACCAATCACCACTCTAGTAGAGGCTCTCATTACCTCCTACTTGCACTATTCTAACAACCTCGTAATAGGTCTTCTGGTGTCCACTTTTCCTAAGCCATCCTTAAAACAACAGAAAAATCTCCTTTAAAAAAGCATGGATTCAGACATGTACTAAAACATCTTGAATTGCTCCCTACAGTCTAAATTTTAAAAGTCACAAAGTGACTAAATGAAGCACTTAATGAATAGAATAAAAGGGAAGAAAAGCTGAGCTTCCCATTTATGCCAAGACATGATATTGCAAATGCTTTTAGAAATGTCCCCTTTTCCTTCTTTGGCGTGGGCTTTATTTTACACTTAATTTTTATTATTTTAAAATTTTATTGATATATTTTCACTTCCCAGTATGTCCTTTCCCTTCCCCAAAAGCTATCCTTATTAATAAAAAAAACAAAAGAGAGGGGAAAAAAGACTGCTCAGCAAAACTAACTAACATGTCGACCAAGCTCAATATTCTCCTTAATGTTTCATTACTGCCATCTCGTACCTCTGCAAAGAAGTATATTTTCACACCCCTTTCTCTAAGGCCACACTTGGGTCATTCTAATCTTGGGCTATTGAGTCCCAATTGTTTTATTATTGTTACTTTCTAATGACATGCCTATATTTTTTGTGTACATTGTTTTCCTGGTCCTGTATATTTCACTCAGTTTAATGTTTAATATTGTAAACGAGCTCTAAGACTAAGTGTGATCTGGGAGGGTGACTTGCCTTTAAGCTTGTAACCTGACTAAGGGACTTTTGCCAAAGTGGTTAGCAATTTAAGTGGTAAACCACCACCAGAGTAGGCTCTAAGGCAGTGATAGCGAACCTTTTAGGGATGCAGTGCCAGGCCCTGCCCCCACCCCCTCTTACCCTAGATAGGGGAGGGGGGAAGTGCTTCCACTGGGCTGCTGAGCAGAGGGGCAGGTGATGAGAATTGTGTATGGAGAGGGGAAGGTGAATGACCTGAGCACTCTGCTCCCCTCCAGCTCTGCGGCCTGTGAGCTGCCACCTTACCCCCTGTGAACTCCCATTGGGCTGCTGGGCAGAGGGGCAAGGGATGTGAAAAAATGTCATCAGGCACAGTGGAGAGGGGGAGGGGAGCAGTGCCACCCAAGTCCCTCTGCCTTTCTGGCAAGGAACTGGTAGGGGGGCCCACAGAGAGAGCTTTCCATGCCATCTTTGGCACCCATGCCATAGATCAGTGGTTCCCAAACTTTTTTGGCCTATCACCCCCTTTCCAGAAAAAATATTAATTAGCCCCCTGGAAATTAATTTTTTAATAATTTTTAATGGCAATTAATAGGAAATATAAATGTACCTGTGGCCATCACTGCCCCCCTGGATAGCTGCAGCACCCACCTGGGGTGATAGTGCCCACTTTGGGAATCACTTCCATAGATTCATCATCACCATGACTGCTATAAGGAAATAGATCCACTCTGACTCACTCTTTCCTAGAGGTTTCAAATATGATAGCTAACATCTATATGATACTTTAAGGTTTGCAAAATCTATTATTTGGAGGAAACAATAGCACTTTAAGCAGAGGTGTGCTGGAACTAGCTCAAACCAGTTCAGTACTGACTTGGGAAGAGTCCAGTGTTAAATTTTCAGGATGAGCGCTTAGACCTCAAAATTAGCAAACACTACAAATCTGGACTTGATTTATTGTTTTGTTGCTTTTTTTAGACTTAAGAAAGTGATGGAGAAAACGTCTTTAAGGTAGTTTAATTCAGAAATGTGTCAGCATACACCTTTCTGCTCCAAGAGCATAGAAACATTACCAGAAGTTCCCTGACTTTTAAGATTTGCAAACTTCCTTATCTGTATTACCTTATTTGGCATTCTCGTACGGGACATGTTATTGTTATCTCCTCTTTGTCCAGAATCACACAGCTAGTATGTGAAGCAGGATTTAAGAGGTCTTCTGACTCCTAAATCCAGCCTTCTACTCATTACATCAGTCTTCTTCGCACTTTGACAAAGGAACAAATTTCTCCTCCCCACCCCCTTCACTCATAATCATCTATTTTTCCACTGAAATACAATGGTATGGAGCTAAACATGAATTCTTAAAGATTATATTAACAAAGGATAAGCTCTGGCAGATTCTATTCTGATAGAGAGGGCTTTGAGTACAAGCACCCCCAAAAGATGTATCAGAAAGCACCAGCCTAGCTAAGTTCCATGAGGCTCATTGCCAGAAGGTTGGCCAAGATGATGATGTTTTTTGGCCAAACTACTAAATGTGAATATTTTTGTAAGACTACTAAATGTGAATATGTTGTAATCTGTTAGTGTAAGGAAGATCCATGTCAATAATTGTAAAAGTGAAATTTGGAAAATGCCATCTAAAAGTGTATATATTTCTATGGACATGGGAAATGTATCAAAACTACATTTCCCGTGATCCAACATGGTCCAACTGGTTTCCGTTTCCGGGTCTTTGGGCTTGGGGAGGCCGATGTCTTGACGCAGGGGAGAGCTTAAATCTCCTGGGTTAGGAGGGAGTGGGCTCTTTGCCAGTAGGCTCTTGGAGAGCAGACTGGAGACAGTAATGGAGGCGGCAGTTTTGAATGCTTACAAGCGCGTGGTCTGATAACTTTATCTATAAACATGGCTTTAATTAAATTACTAATTTATATATTTATACCAGCCTTTATCAATTTTAATATTTATAATTATGGCAACCAGAAGTTTGGAAATAGAATTCTCAGTTTTCTAGATAGCCTAAGAAGAAGCCATGCGGCTTTGGGACCCCGAGTCTCAGAAGCTATTTTTTTCCTTGCCCAGTCCTCTCCCGATTTTCCCCAGCCTAGAGGCTGTTTTACGGGGAAGAGAGACAATGGTTTTAATTGCCGCTGGGCTGCGAATTATTTTGCTCAATGCCCCGGGCCTGGTGGCCCTTGCTGGCTCTGATGGACTGCAGATTTTTCAAAGTGCAAAAGTATTCATTCACATCAGAACTTGTCATGACTTATGATGAATGAAGATCCAAGGAAAATGAGATTCTATAATTTTTTTTTAAACCCTTACCTTCCATCTTGGAATCAATATTGTGTATTGGTTCCAAGGCAGAAGATTGGTAAAGGATAGGCAATGGGAGTTAAGTGACTTGCCCAGAGTCACACAGCTAGGAAGTCTGAGGCCAGACTTGGCTCTCAATCCCCAGAGCCACCCAGCTGCTCCCAAGATTCTATGATTTTTCACTTAACATTTTCATCTTTACCCAAAGTCAGGGATGGGGGAAGGAGACAGGCAATGTCTTATCAAGCTTTAAGTTTCTGAATATTCCACGTTTGGTCCCACGGAATCCAATCATATTGTAAGATGATCAATATATGTATATTGTGACCCATCCTGGTCAAATGACCTGTTGGGGCCCTCTTTAAGGAAAAATGACTCCTTGGTAACCACAATATTGTACGATGATCCACTGTGAAAACTTGGCTACTCTTAGCAATGATTTAGAGCACTTAGAAAGCCTTATGATGGGGAATGCTATCCACCTCCAGAGAAAGAACTGTTGGAATTGGATGGATGCAGATCAAAGCATACTATCTTTCACATCAGTGTATTTACGGTTTTTTTTTTGGTGGAGTTTGGGTTTTACATGAGTGTGCTCTTTTGATAATGGAAGTATGTTTTGCATGATAATAAAAAATACATTAAAAAAAAAGAAGAATGCCTTCAGTCTATCAGACACACTCCTAAAAGCCTTTAGAGACCTTCCCATTGCAAACTAGCCAACTGCAACCTTCTGCCCTTGCTTTGTGGTGGACTGGAATTTTGATGTACTCAAGGGCAGCTTTGCAGGGTCAAACTTCTTTCTCTGGTCTTTAAGGACCTGTCCTCAAGCAGGCAAAATCTATGCCTGCACCTGAAATTAAACCAAGCATCTTCCCATCTTCTGATTTATTCATGTTAACATCATGACAGAGCATCATGACGAAATTCATATAATTTCACTGTTTTCTCAATCTCCAAGAAATCAATCGACACTGTATCTGGGGGAGAGGAGAGGAGGCCTGTGTTTGTTTTGAAACTACTTAAAAAAATTGGGTTTCTCTCAAAGTTTGAAGCACTTGCTACTTTTCTAAAGACTCTTGGCCAGCAATTGCAATAAAAGGCAACCATTTCTAAAAAGTAACTTGGAGGTGTTTTGTTGTCAACATAAAAGCATTTCTTCCAGACCCAGGCCCAGAAGAAGAATCCCCCTTAAAGGTGTGAAGACTTTTTAGAAAAAAATGTATCCTCTGGTCAAACTCTTTTATGATGCTGATTCTCAACTACGCCACCAATAGCTTGGTTACAGTTCAAGCAGAGGCGAACTACACACCTAGTGTGCATATTGTGACCTTTAGTCACCCAGTCTCAATTCACTGCCATTCATATGAGCCAATTCATTGCTAGCTCTTCCTATAATAATTAATAACAATAGTAATAATAGCCTACATTTATGTGGCACATGCTATATGCCAAGAAATGTGCTAATTGCTTTATAAATATTATCTCATTATGGAAGTAGGTTTTGAGTGATAATACATGTATAATCCAGTGGAATTGTGTGTCAGCTTTGGGAGGGGGAAGGGAAGAGGTGAGGAAGAAAACATGAACCATGGAAAAAATATCTAAAAAATAAAATTAAATAATTAAAAAAAAAACAAATAATACCTCATTTGATCCTCAGAACAATTCTGGGAAGTAGCTGATGTAATTATTTCCATTTTACAATTGAGGAAAATGAGACAAACAGAGGTTAAAGTGACTTGACCAAGGTCACACAGCTAGTATCTGAGACTGGATTTGAACTCTGGGATTCCTGTCCAGGGCTAGCATTCTATCTACTATGCCATCTGTCTGTCTGTCCTCTCCTTCTCTTATCTCAACTCCCTAGTTCAGGCCCTCATTACTCCTTACCTTCTTTGAGCCACAGGTGAGAACTGAGTGAAAAGTGGACACCAAAGGTGGACAAGCAGGCCTGAAAGGGCCTTGGCAACAGATGGATTTCAGAAAAAACTGGAAAGACTTACATGAAACTGATACAGAGTGAAGTGAGCAGAACCAGAACATTGTATAAAGTAATAGCAATATTGTATGATGATCAATTGTGAATGACTTTGCTATTCTCAGCAATACAATGATAAATGCTGTCAACTGCAAAGAAAGAACTGATGGAATCCAAATGCTGATGAAAACATACTATTTTCTTTGTGGGTCTTTTTTTGGATGTCTTCCACAATGTTACCAATATGGAAATGTTTAGCAAGATATCACATATATAACCTGTGTCACATTGTTTACCACCTCAGGGGCAAGGGAGGAAATAAGGGAAGAAGAGAATTTGGACCTTGAAAATTTAGAAAATTAATGTTAAATTTTTTTATGTGTTATTGAGTAAAAAATAAACTATTGAAAGAAAAAAAGACATAATTTTGAAAGAATTAAGGGAGAAAAAAGGAAATGAAGGCAATATAAAAGTAAAATATATGGAATACATTAAATAATTAAATAAAATACTAAATAAAATATAAAATATATTTATGCTATAAATATTTTTAAAAAAACAAAAAGAAAAGGATATGTCTAGCTCTCACAGCAGAAGTGCTAGTTCTCTCTGAACACTTCCAACTTTTACCTGTGGCTCCAAGAAGCTGCAGCATACTAAGCTGCCACAACTTGGTAAAACTAAGTCAGGCTCTGGGCAGCTAAATGGCTCAGTAGATTGAGAGCCAGGCCAAGAGATGAGAGAGGTGCTGGGTTCAAATGTGGCCTCAGACAGTCTGGGCAAGTCACTTAACCTCAGTTGCCTAGCCCTTACAGCTCTTCTGCTTTGGAACCAATACTTAGTTTTGATTCTAAGATAGAAGGTAAGGGTTTAAAAAAAAACCTAAAGCAAGTTTAGGGTAACTAAAAGGCCTCAAACTCATTGGTGAGTTAGGGGGGTGTGAAGCATGGTGAAATGGGTAATTGAAAATGATTTCTCCCAACGACTATGAAGGCATTTGAAGAAGGCCATATGGAGCAGCTTGTGGCTAGGTCACACATTGAAGATGTCTTGGTTATCTATTGCATCCTGGGCCACTGACAGTCATCCTGACTTTTGTTTTACCCCTGGCCTTGGGATGACTCTGGAGGAGGATGAGGCCAATGACTTTGACAACTCTGCCTCACTTAAATCCAATTATGCACAAGTCAGTGTCGCAAATCACCCTGTGGTGTCACTGGTCCTCAACAACTCAGCTCATAGGAACTATTCTAATAGCCGTCTACCATGTGTCCCCCACCTCAAGGGTCTCCCCACTCCAATAAATCTTCCTAAAAGCCACTAAAGCATTTCCTTAAATGTAGGTTTGACCATGTCAATCACTCCTCTCTCCCTCAAAGAAACTCTTGCTTAATTAACTATTATCAACAATTGCCAGGCTCCAGGACAACTCCAAAAGACCCAGGATGAAAGAAGCTCTCCACTTCTATAAAGGAAGTGGCAAAACTGCTCTGAAAGCAGAGGCAAGCATGCCATTTTCTACTTCATTTCCTCCATGAATTTTTCTCTAGTGTAAGAGATAGGTGTGTTCTTTCACACATGAAATGTGTATTGTATGATGACACATGTACAACCTATATATTACCTGCCCTCTTGGGGAAGGGGAAGGGAGCAGGAGGAAGGGAGAGAACATGAATAGAAAAATGTCAGAAAACAATTACTGAAAATTGTATGTAAAACCAGAATCAACATATATATAAATAGGGATAAATTAAGAGTTCTTTCCAAAAAAGATCAAGGATAAAGCTAGAGTGTCCATTTTCACCATTACTTTTTGGTATTGTGCTAGATATGCTAACTGTAGCTATAAGGTAAAAATAAATTGAGAGAATAGGCAGAGAAAATAAAAAAAATTTACCACTTGTTGGTCATGCTATGATGATGTACTTAAAAAAACCCAAAGTCAACTAAAACTTAAATGAAACGATAACTCCTGCAAAATTCAAGAATATAAAATAAATTCTTATTAGTCATCAACATTTCTATATATAACCTATAAAACCCAGCAGGAAGAAATAAAGAAATTCCACTTAGAGAATATAAAAATACCTAGTTCTCAACCTATCAAGACAAATCCAAGAACAAAATAATGTTTAAAGAAATAAAGATAGACCTAAAGAACTGATGAAATATTAATTGCTCATAAGTAAAACTGAGAAATATAATAAAAATACTATCCAAGTTAGTTTACTTATTCAATGCTATACCAATTAAGTTTCCTAAAGAATATATTTTAGGAACAGCTCAGTAGATAGAGAACCAGGGCTGGGGATGGGAGGTCTTGGGTTCAAATTTGACCTCAGATCCTTCCTTAGCTGTGTGACCCTGGGCAAGTCACTTAACCCCAACTGTCTAGCCTTTACCGCTCTTCTTCCTTGGAACCAATTTTTAGTATTGATTCTAAGAAAGAAAGCAAGGGTTTTTTAATTAAAAAAAAAAAGATAAGTGACTGGTTTAACGTTTTAGCAAAATGCCACAGAGAGTAATAAACTAATGTAGAATGTTGGTATAAGAAGGCACTTCCAGACTGTGGCGTAACACTAGCAATATTTTTTTTTAATTTTTAATTTAATTTATTTAAAAAAATTTTCCATGGTTACATAATTCATGTTTTTACTTTACCCTTCACCCCCTCAACACTCCCCACCCCCAGCAGCTAACTCTCATTTCCACTGGTTTTAACATGTGTGGTCAGTCAAGACTTATTTACATATTATTGATAGTTACATTGGCATGGTCTTTTCGGGTCTATACCCCCAGTCATGTCCTCAATAACCCAAGTGTTTAAGCAGTTGTTTTTCTTCTGTGTTTCCACTCCTGCAGTTCTTCTTCTGAATGTGGGTAGTGTTCTTTTCCATAAATCCCTCAGAATTGTCTTTGGTCATTGCATTGCTGCTAGTACAGATGTCCATTACATTCGATTTTACCACAGTATATCAGTCTCTGTGTACAATGTTCTTCTGGCTCTGCTCCTTTCACTCTGCTTCCTGGAGGTCTTTCCAGTTCACATGGAATTCCTCCAGTTTATTATTCCTTTGAGGTCTAATTATTCAAATATACAAGGAGCTAAATCAATTGTATAAAAAATCAAGCCATTCCCCAATTGATAAATGGGCAAGGGACATGAATAGGCAATTTTCAGATAAAGAAATCAAAAGTATCAATAAACACATGAGAAAGTGTTCTAAATCTCTAATAATTAGAGAAATGCAAATGAAAACAACTCATACCACCTCATACCTAGCAGATTGGCTAAAATAATAGCAGGGGAGAGTAATGAATGTTGGAGGGGATGTGGCAAAATCGGGACGTTAATGTACTGCTGGTATAATTGTGAACTGATCCAACCATTCTGGATGGCAATTTGGAACTATGCTCAAAGAGAAATAAAAGAATGCCTGCCCTTTGATCCAGCCATACCATAGCTGGGATTGTACCCCAAAGAGATCATAGATAAACAGACTTGCACAAAAATATTTATAGCTGCGCTCTTTGTGGTGGCAAAAAAACTAGAAAGCAAGGGTATGCCCATCATTTGGGGAAAGGCTGAACAAACTGTGGCATATGTTGGTGATGGAATACTATTGTGCTCAAAGGAACACTAGCAATATTTCATTTCTCCAAAGAGGGAAAGAAGGAAAAAACACTGGAGGAAAGAGAAGGCATTGAACAGGGATGTCTACAAAGTCTACCCTAAGAGAACTCTGATGTTACTCCAAGCTGCTTTTAAGTGAGTGGAATTCCCCAAGGACTACCCAACAACTTGGCCCATTCCAGTCCCCAGGAGAAGCAGTTATCTAGGCATTTTTAACAACTTGACTCACAAAACAAACACCACTCTGCTATTCTGGCATTATTCATACTTGTTAATTTACTCCCTGGGGGCCAGAGAAGCTGAAGTGACTTTGAATATTTAGTGTACTTTACCCTTCATCTTTCAAAAATCTCCCCATCCCAAAGTAACTGACTGGCTCAGAAGAGAATTACTCCAGAGGATTCAACTGGCCTTGCAAAAAGGAAAGGCAAAGTATAATGACAAAGTACCAGAGTTGGGGTTTCAAATCCTGCTTTTAATGTTTACCAGCTATATTGGCCAAATCATGTAACTTCTCAGCTAGGGCAGCTAGGTAGCACAGTGGATAGTGCAAGGCCTAGAGCAGGGAAGGCTCATCTTTCTTGGTTCAAATTTGGCTGAGACACTTGCTGGCTGTGTGACCCTGGGTGATTCATTTACCCCTGTTTGCCTCAGTTTTCTCAACTATAAAATGAGCTGGAGAAGGAAATGGCAAATCACTTCAGTATCTCTTTCAAGAAAAAATCGCAAATGGAGTCCCAAAGAGTCACACCTGATTAAACAACAAGAAAACCTCAGTTTCCTCATCTGTTTTTTTTTTTAAACCCTTACCTTCCTTCTTGGAGTCAATACCACTGTGTATTGGCTCCAAGGCAGACAAGTGGTAAGGGTAGGCAATGGGAGTCAAGTGACTTGCCCAGGGTCACACACAGCTGGGAAGTGTCTGAGGCCAGATTTGAACCTAGGGCCTCCCTTCTCTAGGCCTGGCTCTTAATCCACTGAGCTACCCAGCTGCCCCCCTGTTTGTTTGTTTTTAAAAAGAATGCTGATTAAAAAACACCTATAGGGAAAGAATATGAAACATGTAACTATGGGAAAATATTCAAAATTAAAATTAATAAAATAAAATAAAAAAACAACACTGTACAGTTCTAAAAACAAAACAACAACAAAAAAAACCCACCTATAACACCTAATAAAGTTTTGAGGCTTAAATGGGAAAAAGATAAATATTCATTCCCTGATTGATAAATGGACAAAGGATATGAACAGGTGGTTCTCAGATGAAGATATCTAAACAATATATAATTATATGAATGAAATGCTCCAATCACTATTGATTAGAGAAAAGCACATTAAAACAATTCTGAGATATTAGCTCACACCTATCAAATTACTAATATGACCAAAAAAGGAAAATGATAAATGTTGGAGAGGATATTGGAAAATTGGGGCACTAATATATTGTTGATGGAACTGTGAATTGATACAATCATTTTGGAGAACAATCTGGAAACATGTCCAGAGGGGCCAAAAACTTATACATACCTTTTGACCTAGCAATACCACTATGTAAGTCAGTATCCCAAAGAGATCAAAGGAAAAGGAAAAGGAGATATATATATATATATATGTATATATATATATATACACCAAAATATTTATAGCAGCTCTTTTCATAGTGGTAAAGAACTGGAAACTGAGAGAATGCCCATCAGTTGGGGAATGACTGAACAGGTGTGGGATATGGTCGTGATGGAGTACTATTGTGCCATAAGAAATGATGAACAGGGTGATTTCAGAAAAGCATGGAAAGACTTAAATGAACTGATGCAAAGTAAGGTGAGCAGAACCAGGAGAACACTGTATAGAGTAAAAGAAATATTGTACAATGATCAACTCTAACAGATTAAACTATTATCACCAATGCAAGCTTCCAAAGGGCTCGTGATGAAAAATTCTATTCACAGCTATAGTAGGAACAGTCAAGAGTCTGAATGCAGATCAAAACATACCATTTTTCTTTATTTCCTTCATGACCTTTTTAAATACATGCAATATATGTATTCTTTCATGACATGAGGAATATGGAAATATGTATTACATAAGTATTTACCTTCTCTGGGAGGGAGGTAAGGAAGGAGAGAGAGAATCTGAATCACAAAATGTCAGAAAACAATTGTTAAAAATTGAAAAAATATATAATAAAAAATAATTTAAAGTATAAAAATACATATATATGTGCAAAAGCACATATCTTCTTTTCAAACTTTAACACATCATATACATACTAGTTATTTTTAGGACCTTGGATGATATCAATTTCTGCAATCTTAGAATACAGGGTAGTCATTTCTTGAGTCCACTTACTTCAAACTAGTGACACATTAATCCCTCACCCTCCTCATAACAAACCAGAGAAGTTGCCATGATTTAGTAAAGGATGGTTTTGTTTCCAAGCTCTTTTTATCTTGTAGGTGTGACTCTTGAGCACCTCCAAGAAGAAAGTATTTTTTTACATTCCTCCTCCCCTGATCTGATGTTAAAAAGAGATGTTAGATAAATAAATGCTTGATTGTTCTTCAATATTCTAAGTAGCAAAATTATTCCAGCTCCTATACAGAAACTTCAGAGAACTGCCAAAGATGCCTAGGGCACAGCTAAGTAGCACAGTGGACAGAGTGCTGGGATTCAGATCTGGCCTCAGACACTTTCTAGCTTGTGTGACCATGGAGCAAGTCACTTAACCCCAATTCCCTACGCCTGACCATTCCTTTGTCTTAGAATTAATGCCAAGACAGATGATTAAAAAAGAGAGAGAGAGACTCAGAGGAAACACATCCACAAAGTAAAAAATGAGCATTAGAAACAAGTTTTTTCCAGCCCTTCCCTAATGCCCAAAGCTTATTCAGGTGAAAGGAGGGAAAAGGTACAAACAAGCTGATAGGAATCTATTTCAGAATCCTATTATGAGAAAGGGGAGGTATTCCTGTAAACAATTCATAATCTGGGACCAGAGGAGTCAATAATCATCTTTCCTTACTAAATCTAGCTGACATCCTCCCAGATTTTTTCTTTTTCTCTAGCCATTTACCAGAACTAGGGTCTAGCCCAGTGCTGGCACCTTGCCATTTGTCTAGCCACCATGCATGAGGCACTCGCATTCCCAATTCCACATCTTGCTCAGAGAGCAATGAATAAAATAAAAAATATAAAAAATAACAGGGTGTGACAAACTACTGTCTTGTGGTTCCATTCAAATTTTTCATGATTCCTTGACTGACTTCCCATTGGCTGTGGTCCCCTATATATGTATTACATCTCTCCAGTAGAATATAAGCTGCTGATGCTTGCTCCTTCCTCTCCCCCTCCTTCTCCTCATTCTTTTCTTCTCCCCCCTCCCACCTTCTGTCCTATGACTAATATACGAATATTAGTTCTAACACAGAAGAGTGGTAAGGGCTAAGCAATGGCAGTTGCCCCAAATCACATAGCTAGGAACTTTCTGAAGCCAAATTTGAACCCAAGACCTCCTTCTCCAGATCTGACTTTCTGACTCATCCAGCTGCCCCAAGAAGGGAAGCTTCTTAAAGACAAAAACTGTCTGGCTTTTGTTTTTCCATTCTTAGTGTCTAGCACCTAACCTGTCCTTTACCTATGCTTGTTAAATGACCCTGAGGCTAGTCCGAAGAACCCTCAGCCCCCACTATTCATCCTTACAACATGATACAGTATTGAATGAGGCAGTAGTTGAGAACATATTATTCTTAATTTATAAGGGAGAGAGCAGGAAAATGAAGGGGAGTGGAGGGGGCAGGAAATCACTGGGTCCCAGCTTCAGTAGCTTCTTTATTGTCACATCACCCACCTTTTCTCCCTCCCCTGCTTAGAAGACTAGAACAACAGATTCATTTGCCAGAAGACTAGTGCTCATAACCCAGGCAAAAGTTGCTTATGGAGCCTGGAGTGGATAGAGAACTTGTCACAGAGTAATGGAGATCTGGGTACAAATTCCACTTCTGACACACACTGGCCCTGGAAAAATCATTTCATCTTGAACTTTGCCTCCCAGATCCACCATGGGCTCTGAGAGGTAAACTTTTAATCTTTTGCCCAGAACCAAGCCTCCACCTCCCTCCCTTGATCTCCAAAGCCTCTCACACACTCTCAAGCCACCAGAATCCCAATTCCTCCCTACAAAATACTTAAGACACTGATCCTTGAAGACCTAAAGTCATCCTGGGCTCCGATTGGTGAGCTTTGCCTCTTACTTTACCCAGAACAATGCTAGGGAATTTAAAAAAAAACAAAAAACTACTGGATGGGGCATCTGGGTACTCAGTGGATTGAGAGCCAAGCCTAGAGACAGGAGGTCCTGGGTTCAAATCTGGCCTCAGACACTTCCTAGCTATATGATCCTGGGCAAGTCATTTAACCCCCATTGCCTAGCCCTTACCACTCTTCTGCCTTGGAGCCAATACACAGTATTAACTCCAAGATGGAAGATAAGGGTTTAAAAAAAAACCAACTGTATTGTTTATCAAATATCAAACTATATTAGAAAGTAGAAACAACCATCAAAACAATCTGGTACTGGCTAAGAAATAGATTGGAGGACCAAAGGAACAGATTAGGCACTTAATAAGCAATGGTAAATGACCATAGAAACCTAGTGTCTGACAAATCCAAAGATCCATGTTTTTGAAAGAACTCACTATTTGGCAAAAACTGGAAAACAGTATGGCAAAAATTAGTCTTAGGCCAATACCCCATGTCATATATCAAGGTGAAGTCAAAATGGATACATAATTTAGAAATAAAGGGAGATGCCATAAGCAAATCAGGTGAACACAAACCTGTCAGGCCTATGGATAAGGGCAGAATTTAGTTCAAAACAAGACATAGAGAGCATTAAGATGTAAAATATATAACGGTGTTTACATTAAGTTAATAGGTTTCTGCACAAACAAAATCAATGTAACAAAAGCTAAAAGGCAAACAATAAATTGGGAAAAAATCTTTGTAGCAAATCTCTTCGATAAAGGCTTCATTTCTCAAATATGTAGAGAACTAAGTTGAAATAAAAGAAAACAAAACATCCTCCAGTTGACAAGTGGTCAAAGGACAAAATGCTCCAAATCACTATTAGAAAAATGCGTAATTAAAACAACTCTGAGAACCTTACACCCACCAGACTAAATGGCAAAAAAGGAAAATGATAAATATTGAACAGGATGGGGAAAAATTGGGACACTAACACATTGTTGGTACAGCTGTGAACTGATATAAAGCATTCTGTAAAGCAATTAAACTATGCCTAAGGGGCCATAAAACTGTGCATACCCTTTGACCCAATAATATTACACTAAGTTTGTATCCCAAAGAGATCAAAGATAGGGGAAAAGGACCTACTTGTACAAAAAATATTTATAGGAGCTCTTTTTGTCCTGGCAAAGAAGTGGAAACTGAAGGCAAGTCCATTAATTGAGGAATGGCTGAACAAGTTGTGGTATATACTTGTAATAGAATAGTGCCTTAAGAAATAACAACAATATGATCACAAAAAAAAACAAAACTTGGAAACTTATATGAAGTGATGCAAAGTGAAGTGAATAGAACAAGGAGAAGGTTGTATACAGTAATAGCCATAAAGTATAATGATTAGCTATGAATGACAACCATTATCAACAAGGCAAGGATCCAGGACAATTCCAAGGGACTCATGATGAAAATAAATCTACCACCATAGAAGGTACAGATGGAATCTGAATACAGATTGAAACATACTACTCTTCACTTTTATTTCCTCCACGAATTTTTCTCTAGTGTAAGCAATATGTATCTTAACAACATGAAGAACATGGAAATATGTCTTATATGATTATATATGCACAACTTATATCATATAATCTGCCTTCTTGGGGACAGGAGAAGGAGGGAGAGAATATAGACTACAAAATGTTAGAAAATGAATATTAGGGGGCAGCTACGTGGTGCAGTGGATTGAGAGCCAGACCTAAAGGTGGGAGGTCCTAGGTTCAAATTTGACCTCAGACACTTCCTAGCTGTGTGACCCTGGGCAAGTCACTTAACCCCCATTGCCTAGCCCTTATTGCTCTTCTGCCTTAGAATAATACACAGTATTGATTCTAAGATAGAAGGCAAGGGCTATTTTTTAAAA
The DNA here is from genome assembly GCF_016433145.1 of Gracilinanus agilis. Taxonomy (NCBI): domain Eukaryota; kingdom Metazoa; phylum Chordata; class Mammalia; order Didelphimorphia; family Didelphidae; genus Gracilinanus; species Gracilinanus agilis. The sequence continues at coordinate 158,600,695 of NC_058131.1, read as the reverse complement.
AAGAAAATGAATATTAAAAATTGTATTGACATGTAATTTGGAATAGATTTTTAATTAAAAAAAAAAAGAACAATGCTACCCATTACACTGTGTACAGCATCCCTCCTTTTCAGCTCCTCTTTTCGTGCTGTCTTCTCACCAAGTAGACAAACATTTATTAAACATCTATTTTGTGCCAGACACTATGCTAAATGTTGGATATATCAGGAAAGGCAAAAACAATTCTTGCTCCTAAAGAGCTCATATTCTCATGGATGGGACAACATGCAAACAATTAGATACAAATGAGAGGTGCAAGGTAAATGGAAGGTAATCTCAAACAGAAGTTCCTAGAATTAAGGGACTAGGAAAGGCTTCTTGCTGTGGAAATGAATTCCCATACCCCCAATTCTGTAATACTTCTTTAATACCTATTCTGATTCAAGCTTTTGACCTTATTCACATTAGGATGACTAACTGTATATTCTTCTCCTGTTTTGGGTGTGCACCTCTTAACTCACATTGAGTTAAAATACACACTGTATCTGCAGGACTAAGCACCGTTGTACACTCTGTGTAATACATTGAGCCAACCCTGAGTAGAGTTGCACACTGGGTCCAATATATCTGTTAAAGTTTTTTGTAATTTCTTTTACCAACTATTGATCCAAAAAACCCTTGCAGGTATCTAAGACTCTTTGCAAAGTATACACTGCACGAGGAATATGCATACTGAATACTGAATGTGGGTCAAGTAACCCTGGCCATGGCATGGGCCAAATGAGTGATAATGGTCAAGTTAGTTCTGTCAACTCCCATTGTACTTATGACCTCACTTCTGTAAAATTGTGCTATAAAAAGAGGCTATTCTCAAGGCTCAAGGTCTTTGGTTGCTAACTGGAGTCTGGCTTTATTGTGAGATGAACTCTCTCAATAAACCTATTTCTTTTTGGCTTTGGAGATTTGGTTTTATTTTGGGGAGTGTCAGCTAATAAATTTTTGCCACACCGTAGAAGGTGCTATGTAAACTCCTCGAGGGTAGGAGTTGTCTTATTTGCTTGTATTCAGGAAAGGAATAAGGACTTGTTAAGTGCCTACTGTGTGCCCAGCACAGTGCACTAATAAGTCCTTTAATAGATTATCTCTCTCTCCATATGTGTGTGTGTATTTCTATAGCCATATACTTATTTATACCCATATCTATCTCTACTGAGTCGAAAATTAATTTAATTATGAAACAAGGCAGACAAGCTGGGTTCTTTGGGTTCTCACTGGGAAAGACCACGATGGCAAGAAGAAGTGAGGTGACAGGCACACTTTAATAAGACACAGATGACACACGGGCATACAGGCACAGAAAGTACAGACAAACTGAAAATCTGGGAGGGATATAGAGGCAAAAGGCATAGAAACACAGGATGTGAGGTGGAGGAAGGCAGGTAGTAGTAGGGTAATGAAGAGGAGAACAAAAAACAGAGAGTATCATTCATGTAATCATGGATTAAAGATGAGCGTACTGGGCAGCATAGACCCAGTGGAGATGGAGAAGTGCTAGGGGTGTGATCAAGAGTTTACGGTCTCATTTTCAGCAGAAGACAGACTATGCTACTTTGGAGTTAGTCTAATTCATATCTAAATCATCTCAAAGTTGTCAGCAAAACTTTTAAGTTAACACGTTGAAATCATCTCAAAATTATCATCACTACTTGGGTTCTTGCTAATCTTACTGCAGATGCTCTGAACTTGTCTGAGATTTACATATCATAGGATCAAAAACCCTGATGGTGGTACCTAAATGGCTTCTGTTGATTCAGCACATATTACTAGGATGTGAACTTTGGTTACTATATAAAACAGTTTGTAAATTATGCTCCTTTGATCTTTAGAATGGTTTGTATAAGACCTTGAGTTCCCCTTTACAATCTTACTTCTTGCTACTGCCACTTTATATTGACTACTACAAACTTATTATACTGACTGGAAGGTGGGGATGCACGGAAGGTCAGGGGGACCAGAACAAGATACAATTTTAACATATCTATCTCCGTGTATCTATCTCTAGATCCATCTCTATTCCTATTTATATATCTGTCTATAGTTATTCCTCTGACTCTGTCTTTATAGATATCACCTACCTCTCTCTCTCTCTCTCTCTCTCTCTCTCTCTCTCTCTCTCTCTCAAGATAAATCAGATAATCTGCTAGAATGTAAGTTGCTGATGTACCTCTGTATAGACCTAGAGCTTGAAGAGACCATATCTCTACAGCCATATATTTATCTATACTTATATCTTTCTCTACTGAATTGAAAATTAATTTATTAAATTATGAACCCTCTTATTCTACATAAGATGAAAACCAAGACACTTTCTCCACCAAGGCAATAATATCTGCAATACCCATTTCACAGGTTTCAGTAAAAATATATATATATAAACAATTTTACATATAAAATCATTATATATATAAAATATGTAAGAGGGGAAACCAGATATTTAAGGATGACTTTTATGGAAGTTTATTTACAATTAGGAAGGTTGAAGGTAGGGAAATTGAGAGAGAGAAAATCTGGCCTGGACCAAAATTTAGAGGCCCAGCAGAGGGGCACAGAGGTTCATTAAACAAGGCTTCTAGCCACAAGGCCTTTTACAATTAGAGGCAAGAGAGGCCTCCTGAGGGTGGAGCCTCCAGAAACGCCAAGGGAGGAGAAGGAGAGTCAGCCTAACTTACCCACGTGACAATTCAGAGGGAAGAAGTCTGAGGTCTCACCAAAGATCCTTCTACACCAAGTTCAAAGCACCAACTACCTCCACAGGAAGTTGCCATCATATTTAAGAGATAGCAGCTTTCGTCACTTCCTGCATCCACCTTCAATTTCAAGTGGACAAATGGCAGCCTCAACACTGTTTTGGACTGCCCAAAGGGCAGTCCCTTGTTTTGATTTGTTACTTATTGTCATGTGTGGGTAACTGATCTTCCCCTCCTCACTAAGTTGGGTGGGGTGACATTATTTCTGATGGCTAAAGTCTAACAATGAATGAGGATGAGTTAATTCCATTTACACAAATATAAGGATTATTATATATATGGGCTTATATAAGACATTATAGCTACAATGTCCACCTTCCACTTGCTCCCACTATTTATCCTTTTTCTAATTATTCTTCGTGGTTCATTTAGCAAGTGACAGTATAAGACCCTACTCTTAGAGTCAGGAGATTTGGGTTCAAGTCTTTTCTCCAATGTTGTGGCCTTGGGCACTTGATTTAATCTCTCTGGACATTGAAGACCCTCTCTATAAAATGAAGTAATGTCTTACTTGATTCGAAGCAGATAATTCAGAGCTCCTACTTCTATGCAATAGTTTTCCTTCAGCCTGACTGAACCTGCCCAACCTTCTTCTTTTTTTAATTTCTCTTGTACTTTCTTTCTGATGGAGCTTATACCAATCAGTATTTACTTTTCAATCAACTCTAGTTGTAATGCTTTTGCCAACTGGATTGTAAACTCCTTAGAGGGCCTAACATAGGGCTGAGTACCTAGTTGCCTCCAAATTATCAGGTAATTTCCCCACCAGCTCCTGGCACTTCCAATGCTAGTCCAGTGTGGTTTCTGGAGTTCAAAGTCTTGATTACCAATACATTGGCCCAGCCAGAGTCCGTACTGGGTTTAAGACATGAAGCATCTCCCTCCTCTGCCCAAAGGAACCTTTAGGTTAGCAGGCCTCCCTTGAGCATCCCTTGGATGCTAGGAGCAAAAGCTATGGCTTGTTTTCCTTCTCTATATTCCCCTTTCCAGGGTACTATAGTAGGGGAGACCCCTCCACCATCCTCTGCCTTCACTGTATAAAGAATTCTGATGACAACCACTGTTCTTGAATTGGTGGGGAATGAGTTGTCTGTTTAGATTTTCCAACTTCATCTTCTCTTGCCACCATTCTCCAGCCACTCTTTCAGGAATATGTGAACACACTCAGCTATTGCAATGCAGGAAAAATCTTTAGTGTCATTAGTTGGAAGATGGGCTGGGACCTGAACCCAGATCACCTTCTGAAGCATCCTGGGATTGTCCACCAGAACTTCCTGTATCATTGACTTACAGGTTTTTTTTGAATAGGAGCTTCAGTTCAATGGTTAGCTTGACAGGTCTTTGTACAAATGCTGGAAGTTACTCAGAAAAAGCAAAATCACATGATGAATATTGGTATGCTACCAAGTATCCCCAGGGCACCTACTTCCTCTCATTGCTGACGTCTCTACCTCAAAGAAAACGATGCCCCACCTTCTTCTGGGCTCAGAGAGGAAGAACTATGACTCAGCTTTATTAAGGGGACGCTCAAGAAGAACAAAAGCCAGGCGGCCATTTCAATCTCAGTGTTCTATACCCCAGAGAATATGGAGAGGTCAAAAGTATTCTGACCATTACATCCTGTTCTTCTTTGTGAAGAATAACCAAGGCCATTGATGACAAGCTACAGCAGTAGAAGACAGAGCTGAAGCAGTGATTTCTGCATTTGGTTTCCCCATACCATATCCTTTCCAGCTCATTCTTCTTAGTTGAGCCTTTCCCACTCTCTCTGTTCATCCTTTGTGCTTCAGGTATTCCCAGTTTTGGGGGACAGAAGGCAGAAGCCCCTTAGCTATGGCTCAAGTCAGAATAGGGGGAATGAAAAAACAGAACAAGCCACTCTGAGTCTTCTTCTCTTCCTCCACCTATATACCTCAAGGTCTGCTCTTCTTTTTATTCTGGTATTTGGGGACCTATGAACCCAGTAACCATACTTCCCTTCAAGAGGAAACATTCAACTTGGTCAGCATCTGAGTATTTTCTCTCCAGCAACGCTTTCCCTAGAAATTCCTGCCCTCCTTTATCCCTTCCTTGTCTCTCTGTTGAATCATAAAGTGAGATTTCCCAACTCACTCTGAGTAGGTGAATCACACATCCCAGCCAAGGCATGTATGGCAACCAGGCTCTCAGAAGTTACCTGAGGTTTATGAGGAAACCTGACACCTTACTTTCATCCCTCTTGGGTCCCATGTTGATGTAACTGCTAGCTTTTTTCTTGGTTTTTCCTTCCCTACTCTTAACTTTCAAAGAGCTGGCACAACATTGGAAGGGCCAATTCTTTCTTTTCTGAGAACTATTTTGAGCAGTTGGATTTATTGAAAGGAGGGGCTAAAGTAGTCACTTTTTTGTTTATATGGAATTATGTTTTTGATTGTTATTTTTACTCTGTATTGGAAACAAAGTTTTTTACATTATTTTCGGCCAGAAAGATCTCTGTAGTTTTTATTTGTTGGTACTTTACAGAACTCTTACCCTATACGCTTTGTTTCTTTTACCTTTGAGGAAAGAAATTGATTCTTTTTCAGCACAGGAGACTTTTGCAAAGCAGAATGGACAAAGCTGACTGCATATCCAGCCAATTGTAGCTTGGAAGGATGCCTCTAGACCTGAATCAAGCCTAGTCATATTTTCCCCTCCCACTCAGTCATAATCACTGCCTCTTCCCAAGGGATGGCTTTCCAGCTTTCTACCTGGTCACCCTATCAGATGGACAAAGCAAAAGAGGACTGCCCATTTGCTTTAACCATACTTCGGTCTACCCTCTATTAGTTATGCAAGAAATAAAATAATCATTTCAGGAAAGGGTAACTAAAGGAAGCATACCCTCCAGAACATAGAACAACCAGCTCTCAAGTTTACAAACCAAAAACTCCTGCCCAAGGCCCTATATACTGACTGGTGGTTGCCTCATTATCCCACTAATTATGAGCTTAGGCTAGTGACACATTCATCACACTTTACTTCATTCCTGCCACCTTCCCCCTTCCCCCACTTCCTCATCTCAGTGTTCTAGTTGCAATCAAAATCTCAACCAATCCTGCTCTGTCCCCATGGCTTCACTCACCAGCCCTGTAACTTTGTGAACCAAAATATACCCTCATTGTACATCACTTCCCTGTGTGTGTGCTGCCTCCCCCTATTAAAAGGTAAGCTCCTAAAGGGAAGGACCTGTCTTCGCAGCACTTAACACAGTTTTTGGCATAAAGGAAGTACCAAAAAGAAGCTTTTTTTTTTTATCATTTCTACCAGAGGTACAAAACTCATCTTTTTTTAAAACCCTTTTTAAAAAACCTTTACCTTCTGTCTTAGACAATCTTTCTATCCACTAAGCCACCTAACTGTCCCTGTTGATTCATCCTATATTCTCTTCTCTTCCCAGTGTTATTTACACAGTAGTTTCAAAATGTGGACAAGTATTATTATCTCTATTTAATTTTTTTTCAATTATTAGGAGGGGAGAGCAAGGGAAGGGAGGGAAAAACAAAGGAAGAGGAGAAGGAGAGAAGGGTTTACCAGGTGCCAGGCCCAGTGCTAAACTTTGAGAATACAAATATAAACTGAAATAAAATAGATAATCCATGCCTTAGGAGTTTATATTCTAATGAAGAAAGACCTCATCAAAGGATGCTGAAAACGGAAATATGAAGGAAGGTACCCCCATGAAGAAATGGTGCAGAAAGTCCAGAAGTCAGAAGTAGAGTCTAGAGAGGAATGTAGAAATAATGTCACTTGAGAATTGTCTTTAACACAGATGTTCTGGGAGAAATCAGACAATCAAACGAAGGGTTCAGAGGGGCAGAGTGTGCTTCCAGGGTGAAAAGTCTGGGGTGGAGTGAATTTCCATGGTGAAGAAAGTTCTGTGGCATAGTAGAGAAAGTCTGGAGACTTATAAGAATGAAGCCTAGAGAGTGAGAAAAGAGAGGAAGAGAAAGAGACAGAAGAGAAAGTACTGTGATCACATAAACATTGTCAAGTAAAATATATTTCTACATTATTCACACCAAAGAACATATTTCTTAAAATAATTTTTTAATTTAAAAAACATATTTTTTATTCTATATGTTAGCCAATCATCAGCCAGGCATGAGGCAATGATCACTTTTTCTTTTTTAATTACTGTTTTGGAATCATGTTTGATCATTTAGTTGATCAGAAAAAGGGAAATGACAAATATTGGAGAGGCCACAGAAAAATGGGACATTGGTGAGACTGTGAATGGGCCCAACCATTCTGGAAGGCAATTTTTAATTATGTGCAAAAAGTTCTAAACAGTAACAATATCATTTGCTGAGCTTATGTCCTCGATAAAAAAAAAATCCTATACTTTTTTTAAAAAACCCTGTACTTAAAAAAATAGCAGCTCTTTTTATGAAAGCAAAAAAAAAACAAAAACAAAAAAAAACAACAACTAAGGCAATGCCCAACAATTGGGGAATGACTGAACAAATTGTGGCATATGGATGTAATAAAATGCTTTTGTGTTGGACAAAACAAGGGGGAAAATGACTTCAAAAGCCATTGAAAGGGGGCAGCTGGGTGGCTAAGTGGATTGAGAGACAGGAGGTCCTAGGTTCAAATTTGGCCTCAGAAACTTCCTAACTGTGTGACCCTGGGCAAGTTACTTACCCCCTGTTGCCTAGCCCTTACCACTTTTCTGCCTTGGAACCAATATACAGTATTGATTCTAAGGCAGAAGGTAAGGGTTTAAAAAAAAAAAGCCATAGAAAAAGGTGTATGAATTGAAACCAAGCGAAGAAAACCAGAAGAGCAATTTAGACTATTATCATTATCCCAATCATAGAGATAAGGAAACACATTTAGACAGATGAAATAACTGGAAGACATTCCAACCTCATCCCTGAGGCTTAGAATCCCTCTCTATGTTCAGGTACAACCTCAATCATGAAGACTTTCCAGGTTACATGTTATTAATGCACACTCTTTCCTAAAATTACTTTATATTTGCTTATCTTGTGAGCAGATGGAACATCACCTCCTTCCTCAACCTAGCCCAGCATAGTATAAGCTACCTAAGGTAGAATACTAGTGTCTTAGCCATAGGACGTACATAATAAGTGACTTGGCAAATGTCAAAAAGTGGTAGGAATAGGTGAGGGATGAAGGTCTTCTAACTCCAAAGCAGGGGCTATTTCTATTACCTCATGCTACCTCAGCATGAACAGAACACTTTTCTTCTGGTCTATCCCTAGCCCACCTGACAGTCTCTAACCTCATTGCCTGATGAGTTTAGAATAAAAGAAGATGGAACTATCTAAGTGAGGTGGGACTTAGGTACTTTCCAAGGCACTTTTCAGCCTCTATAACTCATAATATTTGCGTTGTTTTTTTGTGTCTGAAATACCATTCCCCTTCCTGTTGAAGTCTGAGTCATCCTTTAAAGTCTATCTTATTATTCTCTTATGTTATATCTGTAGGAATTATATCTCCCTATTAGAATGTTTCATGAGAAACAGAGCCAAACTTTGTATCTCCCTCAGTGGTCCTTACATAGTATTCTGGCAGTGTTCTGTACTTGAAGAGATATTTCTGGAATTGAATCCACACAGCTGAGCAGGCAAGAAGACCAGAAGGGGCCATTGCTTTTTAACAGTTTTTAAAAATCAGTGACTAGGTTCGAGAAAAAAGGAACAGATAGTAAATTTGTCAAATTCGCACATTATACAAAACTAGGACGGAGGAGTTAACATGCTTGGATCACAGTGCTAGAGTTTAAAAGGGTCTATTAAAATGAAATATGAATAAATGAAAAGTCCTATATTTGGTTCTAAAAGAAAAAAATTCCCCAGTAAAAGACAAGGTTCATATGACTAGATGCCAATTTGTTTGGCAACCTCGTAGGGATATTAATGGATAAAAATCTCAATATGAATCAATAATGCTAAGTAACAGCCAAAAAACCCCCAAACTTTAAAATGCTTGAAGACAATTGTAAAATTCCATCCCTTCACTCTCTCTAAATCTTCTCTTTTCCAGGACAATAAATGCTCCTTTAACCTATTTTCAGATGACATCTTAAGGTTTCTTTTATCACCCTTCACTGGACAGTCTCTAGATTTTCAATCCTTTCTAAAATCTAAAGCCTAGAGCTGAAAACAGAAAACTGTGGTTTCACAAGGGCAGAATATGGCAAGATTGTTGCTTAATTCATTTGCATCAATTTCACTTCCTCTAAATAGAGATGGGTCAGGAAACAAACTGGCAAACTACCTCCAGTATAGCTGCCTCTGGAAGTCTTAAATGATATACACTAGCTGCTTAGATAGCTACTCTGAAACTCAGAGGAACATTTCAGCAGTGTACCCAGAAGTTGCAAAATACCTACTTGTACACTGACTCATTCACCAGAAGAGACTGTAGGTACCTCCCCTGGAGTGGTTTGTCCCCCTATTATCCATCAGTTTCAGAAATTATAACTAAGTTTTTTATAATACTTCTGAACTAATTTTATTATTTTTAATCCAACTCTAAATTTATTTTAGTTATTTTTTAGATTTGAGCTTTTTAGTTCTTCTATTTCCTTATCCTGGAAAGATTCCTCGTTTATTTTCTCTAGTTCCATTTTTCTCCAACTTAGGGGAACAGTTCCTTTCCTCTAGTCATCTTACACTCTTCAGATATTCACACCTTAAAAATCAGAGCTAATGCTACAAATCAGGGCTTGATTTATTGTTGATTGATCGCCTAAACTTAAGAAAAGGATGAAGAAAATATTAATAAATGAAGATTAAAAAGTTGTGTCCTGCATATATTTTTCCTTTCAGAAAGGCCAGCTGTTAAACATTTACCAGCACAACACAGCTCAAGATAGCACTTTACAGGTAAGAAAGGAGTCTGTCTTTACCTGGGGCTCTAAGATCACAAGATCATGAAGTAGAAGGGACCTGTGAGCTCTTCTAGTTCAAACTCCTCATTTTAGTAAGTTTCAAAAGTTGGAATTTGAACTCACCTTCTTTTGTCACTCTTTTCCAAGATGAGGTATTACTGAGTTATTTACTTTCCTGCTATTAATTAAATCAAGTTCATCCTATAGACATATACATAAAGGAGACTGTTGGGGCTTTAAAACTAAATTACTGATTGTTCTCCCGAGGGCTTGAATTAGAAGGTAGCAAAAAACCCCAAACAACCAAAAAACGATTGTTGCTTATAATGGTTCCACTCTCTATGACCCCAATTTGTGATTTTTATGGCCAAGATACTGAAGTGGTTTGACATTTCCTTCGCCAACTCATTTCATAAATGAGGAAACTGAGGTAAACAGGGTAAAGTGACTTCCTTGGTATCAAACAGGTAGTAAGAGTCTGAGGCCAGATTTGACCTCAGAATGAGCCTTCCTTCTTCCCAGCCTGGTATTCTTCCTACTGGGACATCTAGCTGGCCCACTACAACACGTTGCCTTCTAAGGAGCCTCTAAATAAGATCATTGCATATACTAAGTGGTATTGAATATTATAAGTGGTAATAATAATAATCTCTGAAATATGTGTCCATTTAAGGTTTCCAAAGTCCTTTGTATCTGTAATCTCCTCTGAGATTCATTTCAACCCAGAGAGAGACAGCATGACAGCTAGCTTTGGAGGAAAAGGGTTCAAATGCTACCTCTAACATATACCAGCTGTGTGATTTTCCTAGCTTCCTGATTTTCCTACTACTGTCAAGGCCCACCACCCCCCACCCCAACTGCCAGGAGAGGCAACCTAGACGCCTCACTTTCCACAGTCTCACCTGTCCCATCTTTGGGTCATTTCTCCCTTTGCACCAACATATATATTCTGTTCTCTCTACTCACACAGCCACTGTCCTAGTGCAGGCCTCCATTACCTCTCTCCTGAGACTACTATAATAGTTTCCTAACCAGGCCCTCTGCTTCAAATCTCTCTCCACTCCAATCCATCCCCTACTCACCTGCCAAAGATCTGACCATATCAGGAAAGGGGAAGCCTTTATTAAAGATCTACTATATGCCAGGCACTACATATTACAAATATTATTTCATTTGATATTTAAAACAACCCTAGGACATAGGTGTTATTGTTATCTCCATTTTACACTTAAGAAAATAGAGGCAATCAGAGGTTAAATGACTTGCCTAGAGTCACAGAGCTAATGATTGTCTAAGGCAACATTTGACCATGGGTCTTCCTGAATTCCAGCCCCAGTGCTTTATCCACCGTTGCTCCCTATATCCAAGATAAAATATGAAATCTTTTATTTAGGATTTAAAGTCCTTCACAATCTGGCCCCTTCCTACCTGTCTAGTATTCTTAACACTTTGCTCACCTTAACACACAGTCCTAATTGCTAACCCTATAAGACTCCTTCCATTTCTCTACCTTTGAATGGTCTGTGCCTCATCAGCATCAAAATAGTTTTGTGTCATTGGCTTTCCAGACTTCCTTAGAGAGGACTCAAATCATGCCTACCGCAGGAGGCCTTTCCCAATCCCCCGAGGCTGCAAGTGCTTTCCTTCAGAGATTAATTACCCTCGTAATATACTCAGTGTAAATGTACATACGCACATTTAAATATCTTATCTATACGTTGGTATTTATGTGTTGTCTCCCCATTCAAATGTGGGCGCCTAGAGGAAAAAGACAGCAATTATGCCTTTCTTCGAATCCGCAAGGCTTAGCACCGGCAGCTGGTAAGTATTTAATAAAAGGCGTTTGGTTGATTAATTGCAAGGTGCTGATCAGCAACGATAAAGGAAGCTCCTCGGAAACAGTGCCTTACACCTCAGAAACACCACCAGTAAAACAACAAAAATCAATCCAGTAAGCAGACACAGGCGGCAACCACAACAAACCACCCCTGGAAGTAAGTACAGTATTACTATCCCCATTTTACGGAGGATTACTACTCCGAAATCTTCAAGGAACTTGCCTAAAATCATACAATTATTAGGTGTCAGGGAGCATGATTTAAATACAGGTCTTGAAATTTTGGAATATGGAACACATTGTCTATCAGATTTATAGATAAGAAAAGATTTTATGAAGAAATAAGAGATAGAAAACATTGTGGGATGTAAAATAGAAATGTTTGATTACATTAAATTAAAAGTGTTTGGATAAATAAAACGAATACAGCCAAGATCAAAAGGAAAGCAGACATTTGAGGGGGAATTTTATAGGCAGTTTCTGTGACAGAGGTCTCCCATGGGGAACTTAATCAAATGTATGACAATGTGATCCATTCTGTAAGTGATAAATGGCCAAATGATATGAATGGGCAGTTTTTGGTCGAAGGAACCTTCGACCTTATGAAAAATGCTCTCCCCTGGCAGGGAAAGCGTTCTGTTCAGCACTTGGCCATTTTTTGGTTTCCCTGAGTAATCGTGTGCCAATTTCATTTTGCGGTAGGTTTCCCAGAGTACGAGCGAAGAGTTCATAAAAGGCACTTTTTCCACTCACTGACTCATTCCCTCAGTCGTTCACACCCCAAAGATTAAGAAATCTGAGGTCAGTTGTCAAGGCATTTCCATTGGCTTTCAAATGAAAAGCTGCAAGCCTTCAAGACTGGGGGGAGTGGGGAGGTAGAGATTGGGAATGGGGGGAGGGGGGGGGGAGGAAGAAGTAAGTGGTGAGTCAAGAAGTTGACACCATCCTAAGAATTAAGGAGCTGCTCCCTCTCTCGAAGCCTCCGAGGAAAGAGCAGCACAGACCTGGGGCTGTAAAGGACTTAAGTTGTCATCTTAGCTGCACCCTTTCATTTTACAGGTGAAGAGACTGGGACTCAGATGGGGCTCCAAAATCATGACTTTTCCTTCCACACTTTTCCGCTCAAGAGTCCCGAGAGAGGATTCTCCTCTTTTCTCCATCTTCCCTACAAAGGCTAACAAGGGTTTCGGTCACTGTATGCCTGGCTCTCTAGTCTCCTCTGCGAGCTCAGAGGGCGTTATGCCTGGACTTGCCCGAGATGGAAAGAAGAGGATAACGGCCCAGTTACACTCGGAGAAGAGAAAGGAAAGCAATTTGGGGCATTTCTCGCTAGCCCGGCACCTCCCTCCACCAGCCTACTCCGACACAGTGAACTCGGCCGCGCACCGGGCGAGCTGCCCAAGGAAAGGAGGAGGGGGAGGGTTGGCTGACTCACCAGGCACGGGGACAACCGGCTGAGACCGGCGCAGGACACAAGGCGCAGTGCCAGGTGTACCTCCCGTCTCTGGAATGAAGTTTCGATCCCGAGGTTCCTCTGCTCCAGGTGATGCCCGGCCCGATTGCGTTCGATTCCGTCCAAGCAGAGTAGCCGGTGCCCCATTGTCACTTGCTAGAGTAGTCCGAGTCCTATTCGCGTTCAGTGGAGTAGCCTGAGCCTACCACTCGCATTCCGTGAAGTAGCCTGCGCCCCACTCGTGTTCAGTCGAGTAGTCCGCTCCTCACTCGCGTTCGGGAGAGCAGCCTTCGCCCCACTAGTGTAAGGAAGAGAAGCGAGGACGTGACTGACTACTTGCAGATCTTCGAAGAGTGTCACCCAACTAGCGGGAGCTGGCTTCTTTTCCGGGCGATCCTGCTCGCGTCACTCGCCTTGGAGAGAGGAACTGCGCATTTCATTGGTCAAGAAAACAGCTGGGGGAGGGGTTGTGTAGGAATTCCCCGTGTGTGAAAGAATCTTTGAGGTAGTTGAGAAACGAGGGAAATATGGGAAAAAAAATGTTTTTTCGAGTGAAGCTCAGAGATTTGGAGCCGCAAAATATTTGTGCCTACAAAAAATATATGTCACATATAGGAAGTATGTTGGGCTTTGAGGCTTGGGTTAAACATACTTGAAGGGATAAACCAAATTTCAATTAAATACTAGTGAAAATTCATGAGGGGAGAGGTTCTTTGTTTTGTGTGGGGGGGGGCAGGGGTTGGATCCCTGGAATCCATCTGTGGAACTCTAGGGTTTATGGACTTCAGGTTAAGAATTCCCAATATGTGATCTCAGAGGTCCCTTCCAACCTTGTATCTGCGATTCCCTTCGTCTTCTGGAATGCCACACATGTATTTTAATGGGAACATCTTTTATCAGGTCACCAGAGTGTCTGTCATAGCACAAAGGAAAATGGCCTAAGCAACTAAAAGTCAGGGAATTTTTGTGTGTGCTGGATGCCTTTCTTTTTGAGAAGTGATGCCTCACTTGTTTTTTATCCCACTCACATCAATTTCTGTCATTCCAAGTCCTTATTCCTGCTACCTCTCTTTATTGACTTTTGCTGGGACTACTGTGAAAGTTTTCTGATTCCCTTACCTTCTTGCATTTAATTCCTCCTGAAGCACAGCTCTCTGCTAAAACCAAACCAAACAAACAAAATCCACTTTAATAGAAATATTTTAATGGAATATATTAAAGAAGACTAACTGGGAAGGGATAAGCCTTCTATTTCCCCAGAAGTATGAATAAACTCTATTTTTTTTTGGAAGCAATTCTTTCCCATCTCCTATGTTACTCCTACCAGCCCCCTAGAACAAAGCTCAGAAATCTGGGGTTTCTTCTAGACCTCCACCTTGATTCACCAAGTATGTACTACTCACCATGCAGGCAAAATCTAGATAGAACTAAAAAAACAAAATTCGCAAGAAGCTTATATTCTACCAGGAGAAAGTAGGATATAACATTTATTCATTCATTTTTTTTTGTCAATAGCAAAAGAAATACACTAATCTGAGTTCACAGCAAAATAGAAGTCAGAGAAAATATACATATGAGATATATACCAAACAATACAGAAGTCTCCCATTGGGAATGGAATAAAGCAGCTCAATCAAGATAGAATCCCTAACCTTATCCAAGGGGGAATTTCCTGAAATTTTTAGTATAGCAAGCTGGAAATGGGGACTTGAAGGAGACTACCAGTTCCTCTCATGTCAGCTTCTTCTCAAAGTCTCATTCTTCTTTCAGCAACCTGACATTGGGTTAGCATCATCCATCTTCTCTCTTGTAGCTAGAAACCAAAAATGTCTTTTGACAGCAACACCTGAAGAAAATTCAAGAGACCTGGAGAGTCAAGAGACCCTCAAAAGACTATAGAGACTTGAGGAGACTAAAGAGAGAGAGCTCTCCTCTCTCCTGATCTCTCTATCTCTACCTTATCCCTCATACAGATGGGGAGGCATTGATCTCTACCAATGAAAAGAGAATCTCGTACCAATGAACTTTGGAACTTGGGGTAAATTGGTAAATTCCTCCCCTAAGGTGAAACTCTTTGCAGTCCCTTGTAAATATCAGGTGGGGCAAGTC
Organism: Gracilinanus agilis; assembly: GCF_016433145.1. Classification (NCBI taxonomy): domain Eukaryota; kingdom Metazoa; phylum Chordata; class Mammalia; order Didelphimorphia; family Didelphidae; genus Gracilinanus; species Gracilinanus agilis. Next base: position 158,585,627 of record NC_058131.1, on the reverse strand, counting down.
CAAAGGCTGTTAACTATAAAGTATATACACAAGCCTCAGTGCTTTAAAACAACAGGGGTGATTTCCCTGGTGTCACAGGTAACCAGTCTTTAATACCATTGAAATTGAAATAAAGTAAATGCACACTGATAGCACATGTAGTAGATATGGCACAACACAGAGCATCATCTGGGAGAATGCTGCAGTGGCACATGCCTCACTATATACAGAAAATAATGCATGGACATTGGAGAAGCACATGTGTAGCATCGTAGGCAGTAGTCACTCAAAAGCAAGAAGCATGGCTAAGTAAACCTAGCTAGCTGCAACAATAATGCTATCAGTAGATATATATTACAATTTCAATATAAGCACCAGCATATGCAGAAAACAATTAGACATTCAACATAACAAAAAACAGCCAAGAGAACAGAACAGCCAATTAAGAAAAAATATTCAAATGTAGTAATTCATATGTAAAAGAGTAAACATGCAATTACCTGTAAGATACTTTTCACATGGGCAATCTTTAATATTGTTGCCTAGATACATTTGTAATTATATTTTCAGGTTTACCTGTAACATCATAACTTAGCCTAGTGACAAGTCCCATAGCCCTGGTTCTCTGGTCACTAACTGGTCTTCCTACTCCTACTTGAGCTAGTAGTCGATATTAGCTAACCCTTAGTATCATTATTGCCTTGTTTGTCCACAACTGATCTGGAAGCCAAGTCAGATGAAGGAAGTGCTGAAAGCTCTCATATTCAGTATGTGTCTTAGTTGAAGGAGAGACTGAAAAAGGAAACTGAAAAAAACAAAAACAAAAACAAAAAACTACCAGGTGAACACAGAATAGTATACTTGTCAGATCTCTGGGAAAGGAAAGACTTTAAAACCAAGTAAGAGTTAGAGAAAATTACAAAATGTAAATTAAATGGTTTTGATTATATTAAACTAAAAAGTTTTTGTACAAACAAAAACAATGTAGTCAAAATCAGAAGGGAAACAACAAATTGGGAAAAAATCTTTATAACGAAAAACTCTGACAGGGGTCTAATCACTCAAATATACAAGGAGTTAAAGCAATTGTATAAAACATCAAGCCATTCCCCAATTGATAAATGGGCAAGAGACATGAATAGGCAATTTTCAGGTAAAGAAATCAAAAGTATCAATAAGCACATGAGAAAGTGTTCCAAATCTCTAATAATTAGAGAAATGCAAATCAAAACAACTCTGAGGTATCACCTCACACCTAGCAGATTGGCTAAAATGAAAGAAGGGGAGAGTAATGAATGTTGGAGGGGATGTGGCAAAATTGGGACATCAATGCATTGCTGGTGGAGCTGTGAACTGATCCAGCCATTCTGGCTGGCAATTTGGAATCATGCTCAAAGGGCTATAAAAGAATGCCTGCCCTTTGATCCAGCCATACCATTGTTGGGTTTGTACCCCAAAGAGATCATAGATAAACAGACTTGTACGAAAATATTCATAGCTGCGCTTTTTGTGGTGGCAACAAATTGGAAAAGGAGGGTATGTCCTTCAATTGGGGAATGGCTGAACAAACTGTGGTATATGCGGGTGATGGAATACTATTGTGCTAAAAGGAATAATAAACTGGAGAAGTTCCAGGCGAACTGGAGAGACCTCCGGGAACTGATGCAGAGCGAAAGGAGCAGAGCCAGAAGAACATTGTACACAGAGACTGATATACTGTGGTAAAATTGAATGTAATGGACCTCTGTACCAGCAGCAATACAATGACCCAGGACAATTCTGAGGGATTTATGGTAAAGAAAGCTACCCACATTCAGAGGAAGGACTGCAGGAGAGGAAACATATAAGAAAAACAACTGCTTGAACGCATGGGTCGGGGTGGACATGATTGAGGGTATGGACTCGAAACTACCACACCAATGCAACTACCAACAATTTGGAAATTGGTCTTGATCAAGGACACAAGAGAAAACTAGTGGAAATGTGCATCGGCCATGGGTGGGGGGAGTGCGGGGGGTGAAGGGGAAAGGTGGAGCATGAATCATGTAACCATGTTAAAAATGAATATTAATAAATGTTAAAAAAAAAAAAAACAAACTACCAGGGGCAGTTAGGTGGCTCAGTATATATAGAGCCAGACCTGGAGACAAGAGGTTCAAATCTGGGTCTCAGATACTTACTTCATCGATGTGTGACTCTGCACAAGTCACTTAACCTCAATTGCCTAGCTCTTACCACTCTTCTGCCTTAGAAGAATTGATTGATATTTAGTATAAATTCTAGGACAGAAGGTAAGAGTGAAAAAAAAATAGAATTACCAACAATACAAAAACTAGCTGCAGCTTCAGCTCAGAAAATCTGAGACAAGAAACAAAAGATATTATGATGTTAAAATATGGTATTAAAGACCTTCAACAAGGAGACAGAGTTCTGTTGAGAAACCTCACATTCAATGGTCTCACAAGTTAGCTGACCGATAAATAACTCACCCATATAAAGTTATTGGGAGACTGTCAACTTCCCTGTTTACAAAAGAGCCTGGGGAATGGAGGGAGCCCTATAGGAATATTCATCACAACCACCATAGGAGAGGGAGTTGGACTTTCTAACAAGCAGATGGAGAGAACTGATGGATATTCTCTTAGACGAAGGCTGAGGAAAAGAGATGGTCCACCAGCTATACAAAGATTTTCTAACCCAGATATGAGGGATAAAAATCAGAGGAGACTGTATTATTACAGGGCAAGAGAATTAAACTCAAAGTTAATTCCTTCTTGCCCATAACAATAACAGAGACTCTTAAGGTATAAACTCAAACCTCAGAGTGGGAATATGCCATTTACACAGATAACTAAATATGAGATATATAGAAAGTATTTCCAGTGGTTGAGGGGTGGAGATGGGCCTTGGAAGATTGTTTTTATTTTTTCTTTCTCGTTGAATAACCATCCTTTAAGTACAGGCTCAAGTTCCAGGTCTTCTTCTTTTTTTTTAAACCCTTAACTTCTGTGTATTGGCCACTAACATAAGAACTGGCTCAAACTTGGTCCATGTTGCCAGAACACAAATATGATTGGACAGTACAGTGCCAAGAGAAAGTATAAAATGGATAATTAGCAATCTTGAAAAACTAATTGATCTCCTGATGAGGCTTAAATATTAAACTCCCAGCTACTTATAAATGAAGTTGATGGAGGTGGGCAGTGGCAGTGATGGGCAGTGATAGAAATGGGACCCTCATGATCTGAAATATATTTCTTAGCAGTTAACATTATTCAAAATCTGTAGTTTCAGCATTAGTCAAGCATAAATTGCCAAATCTGCATTATTAATTGGTTAACCATTCTGTATTATTAATCATAGGTACTGGTTTTGTACTGTTCTGTTCTGTACACCAGCTTTGTGCTCTTGTGCATTATTAATCACTTATGTTGTTCTGTATTTACCTTAGTTCTGAACTGTTAGGTATTATTAATCATCTTTGATGAGGGCATTCCGGAAGGGTAGTGAGACCTCTCTTACACTGACAAATGATGGCAGGTGAGACAATGGGGAAAAACAAGGGACATATACACTAAGGACTCTAGTAGTCATGGGGAATCCCCTAAACCTGTATATGCTCCTTATTCACTTTTTGGTGTCCTCAAGTTCACCTATGATGCATCAGACTCATCCTGGATTTGGACCCATCTTCTCAGCTCCCATTTTCTGGGATTTTCTGTCTGGAATGCCTGATGACATCCAGGGGCAGACTATTCTGGGAAAAGACAAATTTTCCTAGAATAAGAGGTGGATGACAAGCTGCTAGACCCTCAATAAATATGCAAATCTTGAACTACCTCTTAGGAAACTACCAGTTCCGAGACTATTCTATTAGCCCCTTGGCCAGTTCACCAGCCTAGGCTATTATACCGTCTTAAAAACTTCTCCTTTTTTAAATAAAATTCTTTCATGCTTCTGGATTGAACAGAGTTTTGAGCCTCCCATTCTTGGGGCAAGTTTTGCTACAAACTTGGGTGTGTTTTCCTGCAAAGTTACTGAATTATGTTCTATTCATTCTGCAAATATCACAATTTTTTCATTTCAAGACATTGAAACAAGTAGTAATGGCTTATCTTAATAACTAGTACCCTCATTTCCTTCTAGAATTCTTCTCAATATATGAAATTGACACAAACTGATATTTTTAAATGTTTAGCACTTTTTTTTGTAAGCAGTAATAAGCTACCTGTCCCATATTCAAGACATACTGTATATTGAAGATTTTTCTCTCTCTTTCCTAAACTCTTGCTTTCCATCCTAGAATCAATACTGTGTATTGGTTCCAAGGCAGAAGAGCAGTGAGGGCTAGGCAATGGGGACTAAGTGACTTGCCCAGGATCACACAAGTAGGAAGGTCAGATTTGAACCCAGGATCTCCCCCCTCAAACTACTAATCCACCTAGGTGCTCCCAAGGCCAAATTTGATCCCAGTACCTCCCATCTCTGGACCTGGTTCTTTATCCACTGATCCACCTAGCTGCCCCATGAGTCATAACTTTGGCAATTACTGGATTGCAGTTCGTTCATGAACCAATGAATATAAGAAAAGAAACCCCTTCTAGAAGCAGAATATTGTTGAGTACTTTAGTCCATATAGGTCTGGACAAACTATCTCTTAAGGATAAAACACTTAAGATCCCATTCATTGTCCTCCTCCCCTAGCTTATCCCATGTCAGGTACAGTCAACATAAACAACACTTGAGGCCTGTGTGAGTTTAATTTAGGGGCCAACTGACTCAGTCTTTCAGAACAGTGACAGTCTGAATCCCACACACACAGAGAAAATAAGAAGTAGAAAACATTTATGCTGTCAGTTATGCAAAGTATGCAATTACTAGAGCAGTTAGGAGAAAGATGTGGGGGTACAGAGCTGGTCAGACTAGAAAGATCTTCTGTGCCCAAGAAAAAGAGAACTAGAAATATGCCTAGGGATAGTTTTCTCCCTGTAAAGTTTAATTTGGAAAGGGAACCAGCTGGATCCTTCCGCCTTTCTCCAAATAAACAGGCCTGAGAATCTGTGCAGCAGTGGAAGGGAAAGTAGTAAAAGAACAAGGAAGGAAGTCATAGACAAGCTAATGAGAATACAAGAAAAAGTTTTTTTAAATGCTCAAGAGAAAAAGGAAAGTTATAAATCTAGCTGAAGCAGAGAAGGCAACAATGAGATTCACAAAGACAGAAGAACATATGAATAAAAAATTCATAAAAAGATCATGATATATTGAAAAATATTATACTATAGAGGACAATGAACCAAAAATCTTCAGTGAAAAAAGAGAATTCTGAATATGCCTTAGAGATCAATAGTGAATAGGGGGAGCAGCTGGGTAGCTCAGTGGATTGAGAGCCAGGCCTAGAGATGGGAGGTCCTAGGTTCAAATCCAGCCTCAGACACTTCCCAGCTGTGTGACCCTGGGCAAGTCACTTGACCCCCATTGCCTACCCTTACCACTCTTCCACCTATAAGTCAATACACAGAAGTTAAGGGTTTAAAAATAAAAAAAAATAGTGAATAGGAACAATAGTGGGGTAGGCAATGGGGGTCAAGTGACTTGCCCAGAGTCACACAGCTGGGAAGTGTCTGAGGTCAGATTTGAACCTAGGACCTCCCATCTCTAGGCCTCGCTCTCAATCCACTGAGCTACCCAGCTGCCCTCTCCATATTGTTCATTTTTAAGTGAGTAATCATAAAACCAGAACTGAAAGACAGAAACCCAAATAAACAGGTGAAAAATATGTTTTCATCTGCATACTGATTCCAACGGTTCTTTCTCTGGAGGTGGATAGCATTCTTTGTCATAAGTCCCCTGCTTCCTGACTACTTATAATATTCTTTATTTGCCATTGTGGTTTTGAAGTGCATTTAGTTATGTTATGTCTAGGTTGGTGATGGCAAACCTATGACACACGTGTCAGCACTGACACATGTAGCCATTTTCAATGACACATGGCCACATGTGGCTGCATACAGAGAAGTATGGGGTTGCATGCCAAGGATGAAACATTTGCTGTAGTGTAGTGTAGACACTCTGTGTGCTATAGATGACAATTCTACCTATTTTAATTTACCTATTTTGGTTTATTAAATACAGTTATATATTACAATTATACATTTTTGTTATTTAAACTAAAAATACTGCAAAATTATGTTTTTTTTTCCTCAAAGTGACACATCACCCGAGTTATGCTCGTTTTTTTGGCAAATTTTGACACACCAAGCTCAAAAGGTTGTCCATCACTGGTCTAGATTAATTGAACTTTTGATTTTTCCTTACTTGTATCCAGTGAATTCTGGTTTTTAAAAATTGTAATTTAAAAAAAATTTTTTTAAAAAAATTGGAATTTAATTGTATCTGAAATCTGGTTTTAGTACCCCAAAGACCTTTCTCTAGTAGATGTAAAGAACATAGAATCACAGAATTTGAGAGTTGGAAAGGATATCATTCAAACTATATTTAAAAAGAAGTTCTAGTATAACATAAATGACAAGTGACCACTCAGCCTCGTCTTTGAAGAGAGGGAATGTTACTGTTATTTGATGTAGCCCATTTTACTTTTGAACAGTTTTAATTACCACAGTGATCATAAATGCTTAAGAAGTGTTTGCTACCTTACTTTGTCTGATTAATGGGAAATTTTCTTTTCCTCTGGCATCAAGCCTAAATGTACTTTTTTTTTTTTTTTTTTTTTTTTTTTTTTTTTTTTTTGCTGCTTCCAACCATTGTTCTTTTTTCTGCCTACTAGGACCAAATCAGACAAGTATAATCTCTTCTCCATATAAGAACCCTTTATATAATTAAAGAAAGCTATAATGTCTTCCCTGAGTCTTTTCTTCAGGTTAAACTTACCCAGTTCCAGATCTTCTGACTAATCCTCATAAAGCTCGAAATAAAGGTTTCTCACCGTCTTGATTGCTTACATGTAGAACAACTGCTATCCAACTATGCCTCTTCCCAAATTGGACTTGTGAAATTGATTTATTAGTACCCAAGTATAAAACTATATTTATCCTTACTGAATTTTATCTTACTAGATTCAGTTCAATGTTCTAGATCCTTCTGTCAAGATCTTTCTTGATAATTTATGACTAAATGAGAGATAAAGAGCATTGAAGTATATAAAATTTATTATTTCGATTATATTAAATTAATAAGTTTTTGCACAGACAAAACCAATGCAGTCAAGAGTAGAAGGAAAGCAGAAAATGAGGGAAAATTGAATAGCAAGTTTCTCTGACAAAGGCTTCATTTTTCAAACATGTAGAGAACTGAGTCAAGTATATAAGAATGTCATTCCTCAATTGATACATGGACAAAGGATACGAACAGGCAGTTTTCAGAAGAAAAAAATCAAAGCAATCTATAGTCATGTTAAAATCACTATTGATTAGAGAAATATAAATTCAAACATTTCTGAGGTACTACCTTATATCTAGAAGACTGACTAAAATGACAGAAAAGGAAATTGAAAAATGTTGGAGATGTGGAAAAATTGGACTCTGCTGGTGGAGTTGTGAACTGATTCAACCATTCTGGAGAACAATTTCAAACCTACACCCAAAGGATTAGAAAACTTTGCATATACTTTGACCCAACAATACCACTATAAGAAATGTATTCCAAGGAGATTTTTTTAAAAAAGGAAAAGGATCTCTTTGTATCACAATAATTATAGTGGCTCTTTTTGTGGTGGCAAAAAAAGTGGAAATTGAGGGGATGTCCTCAATTAGGGAATTGCTGAAAAAATTGTGCTATAAGTTGGTGATGGAATACTCTTGTGCTATTATGAAGAGCAGGTTATTTTCTGAAAAACCTGGAAAGATTTACATGAACTTATACAAAGTAAAGTGAACAGAACCAGAATAAATTACTCTGTTGCCCAAATTATTTACTGTATCTCCCAGCCTGGTGTTATATACAAATTTGATGAATATACTATCTATGCCTTTATCCAAGACACTGATAAAAATGTTAAAGAAGGCAAGTACAAGTAGGGATCTGTGAGGTACTCTACAGGAGACCTCCTGCCATGTTGACATTGAACTCTTAACTAATCTTTGAGCCCCGTTGTCCAAACTGCTCTGAATCTACATTCATCTTGCAATCTTCTCCCCAAAGAAAATATACAAAATTATCTAAAATATTTATGAAAAATTTTGCTAAGATCTAGGTAATCAGTATCCCTAGGTACTGGGATATCAATCAAAAAACTAGGAACTCATTGGCCAGCACTTCAATATACACATTACATTACCCTTATCTACAAGTTTGGTAACCTTGTCAAAAAAGGAAATGGGGTTAGTCTAGCATTACTAATTCTTGATGAAGCTATGGCTCTATGGAATCACTGTTTCTCATTCAAATCTGGCCTCAGACACTTCCTAGCTATATGATCCTGAACAAGTCGTTTAACCCCCATTGCCTAGCCCTTACCTTTCTTCTGCCTTGGAACCAATACACAGTATTGATTCCAAGATAGAAAGTAAGGGTTTTTTTAAAAAAAGGAATCACTGCTTCTCTTTCTAGATGTTGGACACGATTTTCTTCAGTAAATCATTTCATAATTTTGGCAGGAATTGAAGTTAGGTTCATTGACCCATAGTTTAAAACTCTGTTATCTCCTCCTTATTCAAAATTGAACATTTTCCAATCATACTTCTTCCATTTTCTATAATCTTTCAATATCACTGAGAATGGCTCAATTATCACATCTGCTAGTCTTATCAATGCTCAAGGACATAGTTCATCTGAGCCAGGTGACTTGGAAAATTCACCAAGGACAGGGAGAGGTAGGTACTCTCTTACTATCTTTTATACTATTTTTTGGGTTATCAACTTCTTGTTAATCATTTTTATTTTGTCAATTCCAATGCAAAAGTCATTTTTCTTAGTGGAGAAAACAGAAGTAAAATAAGAATTGAGTATCTCTCCTTTCTCTATTTTTGTCATTTCACCAACCTCAAATAAAGGTCCTGTTCCTTTTTTGATCCTCCTTTTTCTTCTAATAGAGAAACTTCTCCCTCATCCCCCTTTGCTTTTAGCTTGCTCCTTTGTTACTTGGCTTTGCTGCCATTATTTATATATATTTCTTTTTAAAGCCTAAATTGGTTGGGGCATTCTCTGTGTATACACACTGATGTTGGCAGAAAAATCCCATTATTCTTCCCCTTTGGAATTATATCACTTTATGTCTCCAAAATTTCATTCTTGGGTGTCTCCCATCCTTTCTCTGTGTCATGGAAGTCAATGGGATCTTACCTATCTTACTTCTGAATCCTTTGAAATCTGCTTTTCTAAAATCCAGAGTGCATGTTAGACATTGTCTTGATTTCTTCTATTTTATAACAAACTCGTTTAGAAAGTGGTACATTTCCCTACTGTTTCCATCATATACATTCCATTTCTCCAAGTTGGAGAGAATAAGATCTGGAATAAAATTTCCCATTGTTGGTTCTTCCACCTTTTGTAGGATAAATATTTCAGTAAGACAAATCAAAAAATTATAAACTGTTCTGCCTTTAGTAGAGAAAGCACTACAGAAGCTGTTTGAAAAACTGAAATGCCCCTACTCTGTGTCATGCGAATGATATGTAAATTCCTTGTCTCATCTTTCTATGTAGTCTATAGTACACTCCAAAGATACTTAGCACTTTTGTTTCTCCTTTTGTTATTGTCCACTCAAATATCTTATTATACTTCCTAATATTTCCTTACATGTGTGTATATAATGCTGCCTATTGTATAAAGGTATACCCATCCAGAACTATAGGTCTGTCTAGTCATTGGTTTCATCCAATTATAATTATGAGGTCATTTTTGTCTTCATATGTTAGGTCTTCTTGCTCCTCATTTTTGTTCCCTAAACTTTGGGAATTTGTGTATAGACATTTGAAATCTTAAGTTTAACTACTGGCTCTTTTCTTATCTTTTTTTTAATCTCCCATAAAATATGGGTATCTTAACTGCTATTTTTCATTCTTATTTGTAGTTATTCTCTTTATCACCTACTTGGATGAATATACATAAGCAGTTTTCTCTCTCCCTGATCCTTTTAAGTTTAATGACTTTTTTTTTTTAACTCTTATCTTCCATCTTGGAGTCAATATTGTGTATTGGCTCCAAGGCAGAAGAGTGGTAAGGGCTAGGCAATGGGGGTTAAATGACTTGCCCAGGGTCACACAGCTGGGAAGTGTTTGAGACCAGATTTGAACCTAGGACCCTCCCTCTCTAATCCAATGAGTCACCCAGCTGCCCCCTAAAGACCTTTTTGGTTAAATTTTCCAGGCATTCAGTAAATATATTCATATTAGCATTTTTAGATATACTATGTTTCTGACATTTTAATATATTGTCCAGAAGTCCAAATCCCATTTCCAAACATCATTTCTTAAACGATATGTTCACTTTCTAAAGTTATTTTTCTCTTTTGTATCCCTTGTCTGCACAGTAGTGAGGAAAACACAACTTGGGCCTGGTTAAGAAGTCTTAAAAGTTTAGATGGAGAGAAAAAGATAGTCAGAAATAGGGAGACAGAGAAAGAAAAAGAGAGATTGGTGCTAGAACTGGCTCTACCCACTTGCCAGAGCTAACTGTTAGATTTTCAGTGTGAGCACTGCCACCTAAGAAATCAGCAATTACTATAAATTGGTGCTTTATTTATTTTTATTGTCTAAATTAAGAAACTGTTAATAATGTAAATTAATCTTTAAAGTATGTGTGCATACATTCCTGTCAACCACAGTAAAGATGTTAAACATTTATCAACATACCCTTGTACTGCTCTACAAATTTTCTTGGTTTCTTTCATTTTTTTCCTTTATTAATAGGTGCTTGTAGTCTGGTGATTTTTGAAAAAAATCAGGTGTACTTTTATGCAAATATAAAATGAGGTTCTTAAAAATCTCAATTTGAGAGGGCAACTAGGTGGCTCAGTGAATTGAGAGCCAGATCTGGAAATGGAAGGTCCTGAGTTCAAATGTGACCTCAGACACTTCCTAGCTGTGTGACCCTGGACAAATTATTTAATTCCTATCGCTTAGCCAGCCCATACTGATCTTCTACCTTGGAATCAATACACAGTACTGATTCTAAGATGGAAGGTAAGGGGTTTTTGTGTTTTTTTTTTTTTTAATTTCAAATTGACCAGATATGAAACAATTTAAAAACCTTTGAAAGTGTATTAAGAAGACCAGGCTTAAAAACAAAACATGTTTGTCATTGCTCAAAAGAGATTCTTTAGGCAAAGATAATAAACCTCCCATGATACAGAGATAATGCAGCTAGGCTTAAACTCCAGGCTATGAAAGGAAATTCTTGGTTCTTTTTGTCTATTCTGGGTTTAAAGGTATGAAAAGGGAATCCTTTATTCTCTTTGCCTAGTTGGAGTTAAAACTTTGGTTAACAATAACTTAAGTACCCCTACTTAGTACCTCACCCTCACTAGATTTGTGAGGACAGGAAGAACTTTCCTTTGTCTTCTTTTAAATTAATCAACAAAAGTGGGGGGCGGAATACACCCATACTTTAAAGTAAGGAAAACTCTTACTATAGGAGTTTACACTTCCAAAAGGAAGATACCTCTACTTAACCTTAAGAAAGAAGTCTGCAACCCATGTGTGAATCCAAACTGGGTAACAACTCAGAAAAGAGTGAATCATAGGAGGAGAGTTGACCCTTTTAGAGGTGACAAGTCAGTCTCATAGACACTGCCCCTGGGCAGGGCTGGACATTTTGGAAACTGTGATTAGCCCCTGCGAAGAGGTGCAGGAACAGGAAACCATAGTAAAAGCCAGGAAATCTTTGGGCTGAGTGAGTCTCATAAATTTGAGTCTTGGAAAGAATGTCTCCTGGAGATAGTCTTCAAGGGAACTTCACTGGAGACTACAGCATGAATTGTGGCTTCACCTTAGATTCTGACTCCTGGACTACTTTGTTGGGCAAGTGAAAAGGGCTGACTGCTTCCCTAGTTTCCTAAGAGACTAGCTTCCATCTTGGAGGAGGCCTCATACTTACTTACTACTGGCCCTTCTGGCTGAGGACTAGTACAGATATTTTCTCTAATCTCTCTCATGTTTCTCTACTTTATTGTTTCCCCTCTAATTTGGTAAATAAATTTCTGAATTGAAATATAATAACTTCAGTGACCACATTATTTCATATAATTTAAGTCCAACCACCAAACTTAACCTTTACAAGGTCCTGCCTTCAGAACATTGTACCACCTACCTGTTCTTGACCCCTGAATACCTATATTAGAATCCTGTCTCTGTTACTTAAATAAACTAGACCAGGGGCAGCTGGGTAGTGTAAAAGTGAAATTTGGGAGATGCTATCTAAAAGTATATATATTTTCTATGGACACGTGGAAATTATCAAACTACATTTCCCGTGGTCCAACGGGTTTCCGTTTCAGGTTCTTTGGGCGTGGGGACGCCTACCTCTCCACTCAGAGAAGAGTTTAAATCTCCTGGGTTAGGAGGGAGTGGCCTCTTGGCCAGCAGACTCTTGGGAGGAGACAGGAGACAATAATGGCGAGGGCGGCGATTTTGAATTCTTACAAGCCCGTGGTCTAATGACTTTATCTATCAGCATTGCTTTAATTAAAATACTAATTTATATATTTATAGCAGCCTTTATCATTTTTTATCCTTATAGTAGCTCAGTGGATTGAGAGTCAGGCCTAGAGATGGGAGGTCCTAGGTTCAAATCCGGCCTCAGACACTTCCCAGCTGTGTGACCCTGGGCAAGTCACTTGACCCCCATTGCCCACCCTTACCACTCTTCCACCAAGGAGCCAATACACAGAAGTTAAGGGTTTAAAAAAAAAAAGACAAAAAAATATAAATAAACTAGACCAGTGATGGGCAAACTAGCCCAGATGCGGGCCCCCTGAAATGTTCTATCCTGACATTATTCCTAATCTGATGAATACAATGAGTAGGATACAATACAATGAAACTTCAAAAGAGTTACCTTAGAAACAGACTGACAGATGAGCATTTCCTTTCTTTTGGCCCCTCTTTAAAAAGTTTACCCATCACTGAACTAGACAATTCATTTACATACTCTAGGTTCCAGTTTTCTTATCTGTAAGATGAGAGGTTTGGACAGGACTCCAAAGTCCCTTCTAGTTCTAAAGCTATGATCCTATAACTTTTGCTTTGATTTATGGTTATCTGGTTGATAGAAGAGGAATTGGTGAGAGCTCATGAATGAGAGATTCAAATATAATTGCACTTGAAAAATTTTTAAATTATTATTTTTTAAAAATATTTTTCCATGTTTACATGATTAATTTTCTTTCCCTTCCCTCTTCCCTCCTTCCTCCTAGAGTCAACAAACAATTCCACTGGGTTATACAATGTTATCACTTGATACCTATTTCCATATTATTTATCAAATATACAAGTACTGCAATAATGTCATAGATCTAGATGTAGCCAAAAAGTAAACCATTTTGAGTGCCCCTGGGTGCTAGATAGTTTATTACTGTTTTTTAAAATAGTGTGGCCAAATTTTTAAAATTTAATTTTCCAGAAGACTGACAGTTCTCAAATTTTCCTTCCTTCATCTCCTTCCAGTTCTATCCCATTCACCTACATGATATTTAAATCTTTTTTTTTTTTTACCAAAGTGGTTCTTTAAAAAAAAATCTAATCCATCAACACAAAGCAAACATTTAAACAAACAGAATTTTTAAAATGATAGCACAGAAAACCATTAACTCCAAATTATTTACAATGTATTAAAATCACATATTTTAAGAAAGTAAATAAGAACTCCTGAGTTGCTTTTGTATATCCCTCTGATCTTTTTTTTTTTTTTCCTTGTATTTTGTGTGTGTGTGTGTATGTGTCAGGAGAGAAAGTTTGGCATAGTGGATAGAGAACTGTCCTTGGAGCTACAAAGACCTAAATTCAAGAGCCCTTTCTGACATCCTGACTGTAGGACCCTGGGCAAGTCACTTCCCAGTCCATTAGGTAACTCGAAGTTTCTATGTCAGTTCTAGTAGAGGGAGTCTCTTCATCTTTTAAATCTTTTAATCAGTGAAATTATAAGGTTATTCTTCATTCCTATTCTTTTCAGATTTTTTCCCCCTTCTTCTCTGAATCCTTATCATAGCAGAATGGTAACCATCGGTTCTCAAAGGCATGGCAAAGAGTACAAACCCTGGTAGGTTACATAACTAGAAATATTTTGAGTGCAGTTCTGATGATTTATGTTGCCTGTGTTTTGACTTTTTTTTTAAATTCTTACTTTTCATCTTAGAATCAATACTAAGATGGAAAGGAAGTGAGGGCTAGGCAATTGGAGTTAAGACCTCCTGTCTCTAGTCCTGGCCTGAGCCATCTAGTTGCCCTGATGCCTGTGTTTTCTAACTGTATTTATATTTCTGATTGTATTTATATTTTTATAAGTATATTTTATAGTTATAGTTATAAATATATGTTTATATTTATAACTGCATTTATCCAGAGTGCACAGATGATTTTTTACAGTAGGCTCTATCTTCAATCACACATAAACATTCTGCTTATTTAAATGTCTGCTTTGTGTTGATGGGTTAGATTTTTTTTTCTTTTAAAGAACCAAGTCAGGGCAGTGAGTCAGGCCTGAAGGAGAAGGAGGGAGGAGGAAGAGGAGGAGAAGGGAAAGGAAAAGGGGAAGGGGAAGAAGAAGGAGGAGGAGGAGAAGGAGAAGGAGGAGAGAAAAGAAAAGGGGAAGGGGAAGGAGAAGGAGGAGGAGGAGAAGGAGAAGGAGGAGAGAAAGGAAAAGGGGAAGGGGAAGGAGAAGGAGAAAGAAAGAGAAGGAGGAGGAGGAGGGAAAGGAAAAGGGGAAGGGGAAGGAGAAGAAGAAGGAGGAAGAAGTAGAAAAAAAAAAGAATCATCCCTATTGCATGTTGAATCCCCCTTTCCTCTTAGGGTCCTTATCTTCCTACAAAGCCCACATCAGGAGGTCTCTCCTGGACCATCCTGTTCATGCTTTCTATCTTTTGAAATTACTTTTTATAGATGTAGCAGAGGCCAACATATTCCTCCCTGTCCCCTGTAGGACATGATCAGAGTTACCATTCCTGGTTCAGGACAACCACAAAGAAGCTTTGGAGGATTTACTGACAGCTGAAAAGTTTGCACTGTGAGATGACAAAGTCCTCTTATTGACTTTGGAGCCAGAGGAGTCCATGACTCATTACCACGTGCCTTGTATAGAACAGGGAGTGGCACTGCACATCCAGTCCCTAAGGTGATCTAGCAATAGTACTTTAAGGTTAGATATATTTTGTATTTACATATCCATTTACATGTCATTTGTTATTTTACTCCAGTAGAATATACATTCCCCAGGGCAGAGATTTTTTCTTTATATTTTCATAGTATAGAGCAGTGGTTCCCAAACTTTTTTGGCCTACGGCCCCCTTTCCAAAAAAAATATTACTTAGAGCCCCTGGAAATTAATTTTTAAAAAAATTTTAATAGCAATTAATAGGAAAGATAAATGCACCTGTGGCCATCACTGCTCCCCTGGATCATTGCAGCACCCACCAGGGGGGTGGTGGCACCCACTTTGGGAATCACTGGTATAGAGCAATACAAAACAGGTGCTTAACATTTGAATTGTTAAATTGAATTAAATAACCAAGTATATTCAGAATGAATTTAGTTGAATGATGATAATCTGGTCTGGAGTACTACTGCTTACTGCCTCATTCATCCCCTTCTTTCTATCTCAATGGTCTTCTCCAAAGTCTGAACACACCTTTTCTGGCTAAGTCAAGTAAGTATATCTAAGATACTAAGTATTGGTTCTAAGATTTGTCCAAGGTCACACAACTAAAAAAGTGTCAGAGGTCAGATTTGAATTTAGGTACTGCTGACTGTAGACATGGCTCTCTATCCCTGTGCTTCCTAACTGCCTTGCAAGGGCTAGCTTTTTGCCTTTCTTTGTATCCTCAAGCACTTAGCACCATGTCTGGCACATAAAAAGTACTTAACAAAATCACTTATTGACTGATTGATTTATCTTGGGAAAGGCCTATAAGGTTTTAGTTCTCTCAGGCAACTCCCTAAAACTACTAGTTAGAGATGAATTCCTGTTCTACATTAGTGGATGATATATCCATTGTAGAAATTCCATACTGGTGATATTGGAGGTCTGTAAACTTTTTTTTATTAGTTTTTCCTGCTTTTTATTGATATGTAACATTCCTGACTAAGTTTGTGGGTTGGTCTTAAAACCTGTTACTTGACAAATATCAGTTATTACCTCAGTTAATTTTTGGCTGCCTGTCTTGTTTTTTTTTTTTTTTTTGCACATATAAGCCTAAAAAGATATGTCAAATCCCATTTACTCAGTCTTGTTTTTATGAGGAAGATTTGCAAATCTGGTCCAGGTTCAAAGTAAAATCTGCATGTGGAAGTATAGTTATGAATTGGTTGGTGCTTAAGCCCCATTTTTAGAAAATACTACTCCCTAACAATGGTCTAGGACAGTGATAGTGAACCTTTTAGAGAGGCAGAAGGTGTGAGAAATGTCCTCAGGTGCCTGTGGAGAGGGGGAGTGGAGCAGCCTGACCTGTGTCCTTATGACTTTCTACTAACAAATTCTGATGAATTCTGATGCTGGGGCAATGGCCCATAGGCCCACAGAGAGGGCTTTGAGTGCCCCTTCTGGCACATATGCCACAGGTTGCCACCACAGGTTTAGGGCTTGAGTTTCCTACAGGGCACAAAGAACAGTTCTTTCTTCCTGTTGTGGCTACCATTGGGTTTTCATGTCCTTATGGGGCAAAGAAAAAGACTCTAGGCATTAAAAGGATGGGATCAGTTACAGATATTTATCATACATAGTATCAAATATAGGAAATATTTTTAAAGAGAAAACACAATTAAACAGAATTAAACATATACAAGCAAAAGTAAAGTAAAAATAAAAAAATAAGTAAAAGTAAAGAACACAGTCGTATGTTGCTGGCATATCACTTTCCCCTTCTTTAGTTCTCTCTTCTTTTTTTGTTTCTGATCCCATTTGGGATTTCTTAACAAAGATCCTAGTGCTTTGCCATTTCCTTCTCCAGTTCATGTTACACTTGAGAAAACTGATGCAAACAGGGTTAAGTGACTTGCTTAGGGTCACAAGTATTTGAGCCTCGATTTAAACTCATGTCTTTCTGACTCCAGAGCAGGAGTTCTATCTACCATACCAATCTAGTTACAGAGTCCTCTCTTCTACATTCTTCCAAAACTCCATCCATAGGATGAAGGTAAAAATCTCTGTCTTTCTGTCCAAAGGATGAGCTCTTATTTTTCTCTTTGCTTTCCAAACTTAGAAGAACTATAAATCTCAGGGTTTTTGTAGCCAGACAACCCTCAAGGGATATTTAGAGAAACCATCATTCCCTACCTTGTCCTTGCCTTTTTTCTGCTTAATTTTAAAGATTCTTATAGAATATATTTGTCAAACAATATTATTTTTCGAAAACATCTGTGATCAAGTTTGTCCTCTTATTGCTAAGGCTCTTTTGTTTGTAGCAAAGTGTACAATGGAAGTCACAAAGGAGAGCGAAACCTTTCTTAGCGCAGGGCTGGGACCCTTAACTCCCAGCCCATCACTGGAGATTTCACTCTCTAAATTACAATTCCAAGTAGAGAATTACTATTAGTATGGGCCATATTTCACAAATATGTCCACTAGACTCATGCCGATGTTACATATAACTATATCAATATTTAATTTCTTCACTGCCAATTCTTATCCCATTGATTTATTTATCACACCTTATTGTTAGAGCTACTTCTTCAGATGGAAATGATGATAAGTGTCTTTAGTGGGGATACCTCCAACATTTCCCAATTGTATATGATATTAGTCAATTATTAAAAAAAACATTTTTGCAATGTTAAGGAGGCTACTATTTATATACTTTTTTTTTTAAAAACCCTTGTACTTCGGTGTATTGTCTCATAGGTGGAAGATTGGTAAGGGTGGGCAATGGGGGTCAAGTGACTTGCCCAGGGTCACACAGCTGGGAAGTGGCTGAGGCCGGGTTTGAACCTAGGATCTCCTGTCTCTAGGCCTGACTCTCACTCCACTGAGCTACCCAGCTGCCCCTTATATTCTTTTAATTATTTGTTTAACATATTAATGCTGTTTTGTTTTTCTATATCTCTGTTTCTAATAATATCATCATAGTTGATGAAATAAAACACTATAAAACAAAAACAAATTATAAAGGTGATAATCATACAAATACTACACATTGTTCCCCCCCTCCAATTTATGGCATATAACTAAAGCTTAAAAGGAACACTTTTATAGTGCTGGATACCTACATTAGTAGGAAAGCAAAAAAAGGAACTTAATGAATTAATCTGAACTTTAAAAAAAATTATAAAAGGAACCAAGCACTATACCAAAAGAAAAAAGAGAAAGAGAAACATTCAAGATCTGAGCCTACACTTATAAAACCATGAATAAGGATGCACTTGAAATAATAAAGAAATCCAAGAGTTTGTTTCTTAGAAAAGACCAGCAAAATTGCACAGGACAATTAATAAAATATATTTTAAAGACAGAGAATAAAATCACATTACCAAAATTAGAACTAAGAAAGGGAGAAAATAACAAATATAAACCAAATCAAGACTATAATTTCCAGATAAGGGGCTGCTGTGTTTTCCACATTAATGAAATAATAAGTCTGGATAAAAAGAAAAAAAAATTTTTTTGAGGAAAATGGCGTCAATTTGCACCCTTAGCAACAATAGAAAACTGTGCTTGTTATCCACAATGCTACCAAAATTTAATATTATTTTTTAAATTATATTTTAAAAGACTAGAATGCTTGATTTCTGGATACATTTTGTTTGGATGCAATAGACTTTTTCAGTTAACATTCAAGCAGCCTCCTACAAAGTAATAAACTGGAAAATAGTTCAACAAAACTTCCTAATAACATAATTGCTAAGCCTATCACTTTGGAATTTATTATTAACAAAGAAGGAAGTGTTCTCTAACCTTGATAGTATTATATTAACATTGTATTTGATTCTGTTTTTTTGTCTTCTGTGTTCTATTTACATTGTTGTAATCATCTTCTGTCCCTGCTTTCTTTACTTTCCATCTCTATATCTTCATGTGTTTCTCAGAATTGCTTATGTTTTGTCATTCCCCAATCATCAGGCACTTATTTTGCCTTTATCTTTTTGTAGTCACAAATAAGTTCTGCTATGAATATATAACAGTTACTACTCTGGCCTTTACTATCTATAAGCTAGTTGTGTTACGTTTCCACTCATCTCCCTGGTTCTCTGCTACCCTTAAGAGGCTAAAGAGTGTCAATTACTTTGTTGGTGAACCTACGGAACATGTGCCAGAGCATGTTAGAGGGGGCTGCTCTCCTCCTCTCCACACATGCCTGAGGACATTTCTCATAAGAGCCACCCCTCTGCCCAGCAGCTCAATGGGAGCTCTTCCTCCCTCCCCTGTCTGGGGTAAGGCAGGGGAGGGGGGTTTCACATGCCATGTGAGGGTTGCAATTTGGGCACTCATTCTCTAAAAGGTTCACCATCTTAACATCTTAACAGTGGTTAACGTTAACTTGATAGAACTATATTTATTAATAGTTATGTATGTTATATAACTATAACATTCACTCTTATAGAACTATATTTGCTTCAACAGTATAGGAAGAAAAAAAACATGTAAACATTTCCCCCTAAAACCCAGGGACCATAATCTTTCTTTAAACCCTCTCAGTCTCTGGGAAGGGTAAAAGGATTAAGTTCAGTTCCTATATAACATAGTCCCAACAAATTTGTAAGCACAAAGGTCCTCTGGGTTTGTACCCTGGCACTCTGTTGACTTCTTAGGGATTCTTTGTTGGGTTGGTAGCAACATCAGACCTAGAATCTTGGCATTAAGGGCTTGATTTTGCAGATCCAGGGGCTCTACCATCTATTAGAAAAAGATCATTCAAATAGACCAAAACCTCAAATCAGTTTTTGGACCTGCTACCAACCTAGCTTAGTTGCATAATACCCATGCTTAGATACCACCAGAAAGAGAGAATGACTGTCTTCAGATAAATTTAAAGTGGCAGCACAATTTTAGCTGCCCAGGCAATAGAAAGAGACTATGCCCATTCATAAGATAGAGGAACACAGAATATCTTCTTCCAGAATCAGGTTCTTGTGGGTTCCTCTATCTTTGCTGATCTAGACATTCATCAAGGCCCCATATATCTAAATTTTTTATACTGTCAATATAATGGGGTCTCTCGGTCAAAAAGTATGAACAATTTAATAACTTCTTTTGCATGATTCCAAAAAGCTTTCCAAAATGGTTGAAACAATTCATAGTTCTACCACTGTTTGGTTAGCTGCCTGTCTTCCCATAGCCTTTCTTTTTCTTTTTTTTTTTTTGTTTCTTTGGTTTTTTGTTTCTTCTTACCCTCTGTCTTAGGATCAATACTACATATTGGTTCCAAGGCAGAAGAGTGGTAAGGGCTAAGCAAGGGGGTTAAGTGATTTGTCCAGGGTCACACAGTTAGGAAGTCTCAGAGGTCAGTTTTGAACCCAGGTCCTCTTGACACCAGGCCTGCCTCTCTATCCACTAAGCCACTAACTGTCCCTCTTCTCCCCAATCTTTTTTTTCTTTTCTTTAAGTCAATAACATTAGTGGCAGCTAGGTGGCTCAGTGGATAGAAAGGCAGGCCTGAAGTCAAGAGGACCTGGGTTCAAATTTTACCTTTCACACTTCCTATCTGTGTGATCCTGGGCAAGTCACTTAATCCCAATTGCCTAGCCCTTACTGTTCTTTTCCCTTGGAACCTATATTTATATTCTAGGTCAGAAGGTAAAGGTTGTTTTTTAAAATTAATGTTTATTTTTCATTAATTGTGCTATTAGATTATAAATTCCTTGAGGCCAGGGACAGTTTTTTGCCTCTTTTTGTATTCCTCAGTATTTAGCATCATGCATAGCACAAAGTAGGCACTTAAATGTTTTTTTCATGGATTGACTGCCAGACACTTTATTAAGTTCTGATGACATAAATAAAATCGGAAACAGAGTCTCTGCCCTCAAGGAATTTTTTTTCAATTTTTTTCTAGATTACATGTTGATACAATTTTTAATAATCGTTTTCTAGTCTTTTGAAATCTATGTTCTTTCTCTCCTTCCCCTTCTTTCCCCTTTTCAAGATAGCAAGAAATATGATATAGGTTGTACATGCGTTATCATATAATACATATTTGTATGTTCATCATCATATTGTGAAAGAAATCACATATCACATATTGTGAAAGAAATCACATATCACATTAGAGAAAAATTCATGAAGGAAATAAAATGAAGAATGGTATACTTCAACCTGCATTCAGACTCCCTCAGTTCCTTCTATGGTGATGGATAGCCTTTTTCAGCAGGAATCTCAGGGGGCAGCTGAGTGGCTCATTGGATTGAGAGCCAGGCCTAGAACCAGGAGCTCCTGGGTTTAAATCTGACCTCAGACACTTCTTAGTTGTGTGACTCTGGACAAGTCACAACCCCTATTGCTTGGCCCTTACCACTCTTCTGCCTTGGAACCAATACACATTATTGATTCTAAGATGGAAGGTAAGGGTTTTAAAAAGAAAAAAAGACTCTAAAAGTTGTCCTGGATCCCTGCATTGCTGATAATAGTTAAGTCATTCACAGTTGATCACATTACATTTCCTGATTTTTTTTGATGGACATGAAATGAGATCTCAGGATTATTTTAACTTTAAAATTTCAAATTATTAGTCATTATGAAAACTTTTTCATATGAATTTGATTTTATATTTCTTATTTTGAAAACATATCCATTGACTAATTTTGTTTTGGAGAATGACAATTTTATAGGCTTAAATGAGTTCCTTATACATTCTGGATGCTGTGCTTTTTTATGAGAGCTGTTTATTACAAAAAAAAATAGCCCAATTCAAGTTTTTTCTTATTCTAATTATGTTGATATAAAGACTTTTAAAGTTTATATGATAAATATGATTTATTTTGCCTTTTTCAGTCTCCTTAATAGAGGTAGAAGTCAGAAGCCATCTGCTTCAATCCTTTCCTTTTAAAGATGAGGAAATTGAGGATATGGGTATGCATTAGTAATCGCTGATTGATTAACAAAGTGGCCAGAAGCTTTTCCAGCCAGACGCAATACATCAGCTTTTGTAGTGAAGATTTTGCTAAGGGAGCTCATTCCAAGTTTCTCTATTCCATTACATATTGCATCTGACAGTGGATCACACTTCACACATTGTATTTTAAACAGCGTATATGAATCCCTAGGGATAAAACAACATTTACCCTCTGTTTACAGACCTCAGTCGAGCAGACAAACAGAATGTGTGAACAGATCTATGAAGGCCCTAATGGCTAAAATTTGTGCTGAATCACACTTGAAATGGCCAGATGCATTATTTTTGGCATTATTCCATCTTAGATGCCAGCCCAACAGCATTACTCATTTGTCATCCTATGAGATATTATACGGGCATCCAACTTACGATGGAAAATCACCTCAAAGCATTCACAACCTATGGAGATGGAATGCAGACTCTATGAGTACATTAAGTTGCTCAAAGAACACCTAGATCAACTTCACAGATTAGCTCTGATACAGCAAACTTTTGATTTCAATTTACATAGCTTCCAACCTGGAGATTATGTATATATAAGAAACTTTAACAGGAAGTCTGTATTAGAACCTAAGTGGCGTGGACCATCACAAATAATCCTAACAACCCTTAGTGCAATCAAAATTAAGGGGAGGGATCCATGGTTCCATGTCACACATGTCAAGTTAGCTAAAGATATGTCCCAACACAAAGACCCAGTCACAATGCAGCACGAAGACCAGTCAATACCAACAAAGCAGCCTAAAAATAAAACCATCACAAAAAAGAAGCCAATGAATCAGACTATCGCTTTTCAGCAGTCTTTATATGATCCCAGTATAGAACAAGAATCAGGAGACAATGCAATGTTACAACATCAAGAATATTATTTGACATCAAGTTACCATCATCAAACAGAGGAAGGAGAGGTTACAGAAGAGCTACAATCAGAAATTCAATCACTTCCAGACCTAGAAAGTGACATCGATGAATAACCATAACATCATAAAGGGACTTAATAGACTTTATTTAATTGCTTGAAGAAAGAAGAAAAATACTCAACAGTTTTATGGACACACAAAATTTGTCACAACACAAGTCAACACAACTGCACAACAATTCCAGTTGAAGTTGACAAGCATGTGTGGCAACATCAAACTGCACAGCGGAGACATCTTGGACTTTGCAGATCGACACAAGGACATCAACATCGTGTACTACACAACATCTTTGACCTGACTACACAACTGGTGTGACTTATACAACAATGCTTTGAAGAAGAGTTCATCAGATCAGCAATGGAACCTTAGGTTTGAAGAAGACATCTCACTTGGTCAATACAATTCTCACTGCACTCAAACATGTAGAATTCCATGCAACACTACATAGTTTTAGTAGAAGAATTCTGAAGGGATGAGTATGTAACACTTTATCACATCACATGGATAGGTCATTATCCAACACTTAGAACATTTCTAAACTTCACATGTACATATGTAAATAGTAATTCACACACATAAGAGTGAAAGAGCTGTCTGCTCACTGCTTAGAGTTTATTCTCTTACTTTGGTTCAGGCACTTTCTAGCTCAAACCATCATACTTTTCACAGCTTTGTATATATGTAAATGCTTCTTCATTAACCCTTAGTAATAGTCTGTACTAACACATTAGGGAGAGAATAGTTAGTTTTGATAAGCTAGATTAGGGTCAGGAAATTTTTCTTTGTAAAATACTGTACATAGTTTAAATCTTTAGTTAAACTAGTGCTTTTAGTTCCTGTAATGATTTACTTATCTACTAATATTCCTAACATAGGCAAAAGCGTATTAACACCATAATATTACTAACACTTAGTAAGTTTGTATCTAGTTCTTAGAAAGTTGTTAGAAATAATTTTTCTTTAGTTGTTACATTTTGTTGTTAGTTCACAAAGATAGAAAATTCCATATTTAAGAGTTTTATTACTTAGGTTAATATTTTAGCTAAAGTCATGGTTCAAAACTGTTCTGTTGATGATTTGTGTTTAATCTTGTTTTTCCTTTCTGTTCAAACTTTTTGTAAGACTTAATCCCCATTTCTTTCCTTTCCTTTTCCCTGTAATCCATCTTAGCTTAGCTCAGAATAGTACTAGCTTAAGAATAGAAGTTAGAACCTTTTTCTTATTTTGGGATTACTTAAGGGAATAAAGGGAATTAGTATAGGTTTAGTATAGAGTTAATGTAGAATTTTAGCATAGATTAGTTAGATAGGAATCCGCAAATGTTGCAAGATACAAATTTTCATAAAGACAACAAGCAAACTGTAATATGGAAATGCATACTGCCGCCATATTTTGCATGGGGCAAGCCAGCAGTTTGCCCTGGTTAGAATGTGGAACATGCCATGAGACAGGCGGCAGGTGCCACATGGCAGTTGAAGTCAGAGTATAAATAAGCTTGGCAGACCCTGGCTACTTTACTTCTCCCCTCACCTCTCACTTGCCCCATACCTCCCTGGGACCAGGTGGTGGAAATGGGAACGTGGGTACTTGTTTACCCTTAGTATAGGGTCAAACCAATTCTGCAGAACAAACCTTTTATTACTACTGGCAAAGCAAACCAACCTTTAACCAAAGATCAATTTTATTTTATTATCAAGAGACCACACCACTCTGACCTAGGGCTGTCTGTCCTGGGTCAGCAGAAGAGCATCCAGACAAGACCTAATAGCATCTTGAGTCAGATAAATCTTTCACCCTTAGTTCTCAGTACTTCCTAACCCTCTTTCCACTACCTTATCTCCTATACTCCTGTTATCAATAAACCCCTTAGCCTTAATCTGAGAACTTTGTGGTTATTGCCTACCCATCAAAGGCCAAGCAGGGTCAATCTACAGGAAAGGTTCTGAACAGCTACAGCAGGGATAAACTCCACTACTGTTGGACAAGAAGTCCCATACTCAATTCCTGTCAAACTACTATACAGACCAATAGGAAGTTCCTTCCTCATCAGGATCGAGGCTAGAGATTAGACATCTTAAAGGAGCCTGGTGTCTAGCAGTGAGAGTTTCACTTAACACTCTGCTAACCTGGGCTGGATCCTTGTTACATTTGTAATTAGTTTCAAGCTTAGCCCTGGTACTGCCCATACCATCCCCTCTATAGTTAGCACCTTCCTCCTAGCATCATTATTAGCTCAGCCCCTTTATTCATTACAACATTAAGTGACTTGTCCATAACTCATAAGTTTCTGGATCCTCTAACTTCAAATCCATTGCTCCTTCTATGATACCATGCTATCTGACCTCAGCATCAACAAGACCTAGGTTCAAATCCTGCCTCTTCTACATATTGACCGTGTGACTCTCCTCAAATAACTTAATCTCTTAGTGCTGCCAGGCAACCCACTTAGATCATAAATTGCAGAGAAGGAATAAATCTGTATAAATAGAGGAAAATTTTCACTGAGAGTTCCCTATTCTAATGAAATCACAAGTCCAGGCAGAAGAAAGAGGGAAAAAAAACAACAACTCTTCCCACTTGTGTCTTATTATACACTTCCTCCTTATCTATAGTTATGAAAGAAATTACATATAGGGGTCATTTTTTCTGTTTTTTATTTTAATTTTCATTTTTTAGAAATATTTTTCCTTGGTTACATGATTCATGTTCTTGCTCTCTCTCCCCCCACCACCTGTAGCCAACGCGCATTCCCATTGATTTCTTCATGTGTCATCTATCAAGACCTATTTCCATATTATTGATAATTGTTCTAGGGTGTTCATTAAGAGTCTACATCCCAAATCATGTCCTCAACCCATGTGTTCAAGCAGTTGTTTTTCTTTTGTGTTTCCACTCCTGTAGTTCTTCCTTTGAATGCGGGTAGTGTTCTTTCTCATAAGTCCCTCAAAATTGTCCTGGGTCATTGCATTGCTGCTAGTACAGAAGTCCATTACATTCAATTTTACCACAGTGTATCGGTCTCTGTGTATAATGTTCTCTTGGTTCTGCTCTTTTCACTCTACATCAATTCCTAGAGGCTATTCCAGTTCACATAGAATTCCTCCAGTTCTTTATTCCTTTGAGCACAATAGTATTCCATCACCAACAGATACCACAATTTGTTCAGCCATTCCCCAATTGACAGGCATACCCTCATTTTCCAGTTTTTTGCCACCACAAAGAGCACAGCTATAAATATTTTTGTACATGTCTTTTTCCCTATGATCTTTTTGGGGTACAAACCCAGCAATGGTATAACTGGATCAAAGGGCAGCCAATCTTTTAGCACTCTTTGGGCACAATTCCCAGGTGTCATTTTTAATTTGTTACTTTTTACATTTATGTGAAGCTCACGGGCTCATAGCTACCTCTACTCTTCCTTCTCCTAAAAGCATGAAAAAATAAACACAAAGAGACAAAGAACATGGTCTTGTGTTCATGGGTTATGTGTTAGACTATATGGGGAGAACCCAAGGCCTCTCTTCCTCAAGAGGCATTTAGTCTTTCTTTCTCAATGAAATGCAGTTATGGAGGAAAGAGTAAGAAGATTCCTTTGAGTTTTTTAAATGTAACTCAGTTCCACTTCAACAGCCAACTGAAGAACCATTTGGAGAATGTCTGCATATGCTTTAAAGTCATTTGGATATTATATTACCTACATGGCTTATGCATGCTTGAAAGGACTGGTCTTGACCATCCCTCTGCTACAAAAGTGATGACTTGTTACCTATTGGTCAAGCTGGTGATGAAGAACTGCTCTACACTTAGTGAGGCTGGTCCTTGGACAATCTGTTGCTGGGACTCTACTCATTGCCTTTTTGGCATTTGTGTTTCTATGGCATAGCTTTTAAGAATCTAGGTTCATGCTATCTACAACCAAAGAAGGAACTGTTAGAATCTGAGTGCAGATGGAAAGCATGCCATCTTCCCCTATATTTTCTTCATGAGATTTGCATTGTTTATGTGCCATGTGTCTTCTACCATGACATTTAGAAATCTGAAAATATGTACTCCATGAAAGTACTAGTAGACCTATATCAGACTATTCACTACCTTAGGGAGGGGGAAAGGGAGAAAAATCTAAATTTTAAAATGTCAAAAAAAATTGTCAAAAAAAGTACTTTTACTTATAACTGAAAAAAATTTAAAAATAAAAAAAAAGAATCTAGGTTTATGTCTCCATCTTAAGGCAAATTATGGATGACTCAATAAAGAAGTGATGATAATAATAATGATAATAGTTTTGTTAACAGTCATTTCTATGTTGTTGTTAGTTCTTCTTTTTCTAAGAGGGCCAGTGACATCACCAGAGTGGTGTCATGACTTGCGTATGAGTTGGATTTAAATGAGGCAGACTTGCACAAGTCTTTGGCCTCATTCTTTCTTCCAGAATCATCAAAGTTCAGTGGCAAGTCAAAAGTCAGGACAACTGATGATGGTCCCAGGATGCAGTGGATGACTTTGGCTTCTTCAATATCTGACCAACCTCTCAGTGCTTCTTAGTGCTTCATAATTGCCTTCAGGGCCAGTGGAATAATTTGTTCTCATCAGCCCCATTCCACCAGGGGGAGACTTCACATGCTTGGGAGAGATATCCCTCTAACTCACCTATGGGTCTGAGGCAGTTCGTTACTCTTAACTTTGCTTAGCCTGTCTACTCATATAATTTTACCAGGGTGATGGCCACAGGTGAGAATTGGGTGAGAAAGAGACACAAGAAGTGTTTGAGCAGTCCTGAAAAGGGACTGGCAAGCCTTTACACCCCATACTTCCCCATTTTAGGTGGTTAAGTGGATAAAGCACCGGATTTAGAATTAGGAAGACTCATCTTCCTGAGTTCAAATCCAATTTCAGACATTTACTGGCTATGTAACCTTGAGCAAGCCACTTAACTCTGTTTTCCTCAGTTTCCTTATCTGTAAAATGAGCTGAAGAAGGAAAAGGCAAACCACTCTAGCGCCTTTGCCAAGAAAACCTCAAAATAGGGTCAGGAAGAGTTGGACACAACTGAACCAGAAATCATTGTTAATCCAGTTCCTCAAGAAAAAAAAATGTATATGTAAACATGAACAGACAGCTATTTGCTATTTTGGATATAAACCACTGGCCTGATTTATGCCTAAAATCATTTCATCTGTGGCACTTGGATTAGTGAGATAGTGATAGATATAGAGATATAGTAAGAGAGCAAAATATATATAGAGATAGATATAATCTACCTTATCCCTGGTATCACTAGAGTGCTAAATATCTTCATTGTCTTACAATAATAGGCCTTAATAAATGTTTATAAAATGAATAAATACTTGAATTATATTTAAATAAATGAGTATATTTTACCCACATGTTACATTTTGCCTTTATGAATCAATTTGGAACTTCCCCTTAATAGATATTTATGTAATGTGCTTTTGGGTGTGACTTAACAGAAATATTTAGCCAGGTATTTCATGCCTTTGAGCGGAGAATGAATGAACACTACTTGTTCAGGATGTTGTAGATAGTATTCTTGTTTAGATACATCTTAGATTAGTAGACCTGTGGATCCTTTCCAATCCTTAGATTCTACAAGTCTAAGGACTGACTGCTCTTGAGGATTTCTGGACAATTTAATTATGGATTCATAAATCTAGATCTCAAAAGCTTCAACTGTTTTCATTTTATAAATGAAGAAACTTAGGCTGAGAAGTTAAGTAACTTGTTCAAAGTCATAAATGTAGTGAGTGCCAGAGGTGAGATTTGAACCCAGGAACTCATTTAAGAAACAGTGCTTTTTTGCTGTGCAATATTGCTTCTCAGAGCATGATAAGAGTGGGATCAATCAAGAAAAATTTGTTAAGTGCCTTCTATATGAGAAGCAGTGAGGGTGCAAAGAGAAAACTGAATAACTCCCTAATCTCAGTGAATGTCTAGTCTACTAAGGGAGAAAACATTTACCTACCTAAATATATGTAAAATAAAGGGTTTAAAAAAATTGAAGGGGGAAAAACACTAGCTGCTAAATGGATCCGAAAAACTTCATGAAGAAGGTAGTGCCTGAGTGATTTTAAAAGAAAGAAAGAATTCTAAGAGGCAGTGGCAAAGAGGACATAGGCAGTAATGACACCGAGACAGGAGATAGTACTATTATTGCTGCATATACAATAATAAGGATTATGGATTTTGGTTGGTGGGGAGAGTGCATGAAGGGGAAAGGTAGATTGGAGCTCATTTGTTTTTGTTTTTTAACTCTTACCTTCTGACCTTTGTAGCTGACAGACTCACTTCCTGTGCTGTTTCATTTCGACATTCCTTTGACTTAAGTCAGGAAAGAATAGTTCCAGCAGAGACAGAAGAAGTCACATATTCCTCTGGTAAGGAGAATAAACAACTAGAACTGCCCTTTTCTCTACCCAGCGGCTCACGATAATCTTTGCCTCTTTACTCCAAAGCATCCAGACAGGAAACAGAGGCATATTGAGGCTCACTGTGGCCAGTTAGTAATACCAATTACCATTTGAAA
Organism: Gracilinanus agilis; assembly: GCF_016433145.1. Classification (NCBI taxonomy): domain Eukaryota; kingdom Metazoa; phylum Chordata; class Mammalia; order Didelphimorphia; family Didelphidae; genus Gracilinanus; species Gracilinanus agilis. The sequence continues at coordinate 158,555,983 of NC_058131.1, read as the reverse complement.
ATACACTCAGTTCTGGTTTAACAGCCATTTAAAAGTCCATTTCTGGGGCAGCTAGGAGGCTCGGTGGATAAAAAGCCAGATCTGGAGATGGGAGATTGTGGGTTCAAATTTGATACCAGATATTGCCTAGCTATATGACTAGCAACTAGTGCTTTCCTCCTCAAAATTTTTTTAAACCACTTATTTTACATATATTTAGGTAGGTAAATGTTTTCTCCCTTAGTAGACTAGATGTTCTTTGACCCAACTTAATCCCAATTACCCAGCCCTTACTGTTCTTCTGTCTTAGAACTAATACTTGGTATTGATTCATAGCAGAAAATAAGGTTTTTTTTAAAAGTCCATTTTTTTTCACCATGTGGTTTATGAAGGTTTTGTTTGTGCACACTATGAAATGGAGAGCTAGATTCCTCAATTCTGTGTCATCAAGCACTTCCAGAGACACTTATATTCAAACTAGAATACTATGTGCATCCAGAACAGTAAATAGGCTAGGAAAAATAATGAGTAATGAGTCTAGAAGTATGAAATGTATAATCAGGCTGAAGTCAAATGTAAAGGGCTTTAAATACAAAAGTTTTTGTTTTGTTCTAAAGATCACTAAAGCTTCTTGAGAAAAAGAGTGAAATCATTTCTTTATCTCAATTTACATAATTATCTTCATTGTGTATGTTGTTTTCCTGGATCTGTTTACTTTCACTTTGCTTTTTAGTTCATCTAAATTTTCCTATTAAGTCTATTTTCTAAAGCGTGGTGATTTTTTAAGTCAACAGAACAACATAGTTTTAATTTAAAAAAATTTATAAACTTCAAGCAAATTCTCTCAAAGCTTTGGTGCCCCCAAGGTTCTTAATCTACCATTCTACTTTCTAGCTTGAGACTAGTAGAGAAGTTCTCATTAGGATACTAATCAATATTGCTCAAAAAAAAAAAAAGGATTATAGATTTCAAGAAAATCATCAGGTGTTTGGGTTCTTTTCTTAGTATTTCCAAGTTGGAAAGTTCTTTTTTTAAAGTAATTTTTATCTGCAAATTCAAACAAAGCAAACATTCCCGTATGTATATGTGTATTACATAAAAGAAACCATAGATCTCCTATATGTTTAACTTACTTTTCTTCATACCTACATAATAGATAGATCCTGTCCAGTAGTGTCCCAACTCCTCTGCACCCTCCCCATATCACATAGGATATCATCATGGAGGCCACATGATAAATTAAAGTCTTTCATGTTTTATCTTTCTGTTCACTTTCTGGAGGTAACATTCTCAGGCAAGTCTCCTAATATTAGTTCTGTGGCTATGTATGATGTTGTTCTGGTTTTATTCATTTCACTCTTCATTATCTAGTATAGTTCTTTTCAGTTTAAAAAAAATCAGATTGTTCATCATTTCTTAAGATTGCAAGGTTCTTCAAGGTCATCTGGTTCAGCCCAAAGAGTGTTTAATCCAAAGATATTTAATTAATTAGCTTTTTAATCTCTTCTATGGATTCCTTTATAATAGCCTGATGACTTGTAACTATGATTTAAATAAGATATAATAGGAATAGAAATAGTGTTAAAAGCCTCTGCAATGATGAAAATGCCTGTACATTTACCCATACCTTGCCATACACTCTGGAAATTGTGACACGGGGAATCAAGGCTCCCTGCTGTTTCCTGACCAAGTCATCTGAAAAAGAAAGGAGAAAAGTGGGGGGATGCCCTGATCATAACTTCTATTACTAGAATTTATTCCTGAAATTTCTTTCATAAACCCTGTCCAGAACCCCTATTCAGAATCCCTGGCCCTGTTCATACATTCAGTTCAGTATGCTAATAGAATCTGAAGGATCTAAGAACTCATGTTCTTAGACCAAACTGAGTGTGTCTATAGATTCTGGCTTTTGTAACCTGCAGTTCTTTATTGCAAATAAAGCCACTTTTGCGAAAATCTTTGGCCAGGGTATTTTTTGTTTTGTTTTGTTTTGTTTTGTTAACAATTGTCACCCCCTGGGTGGGATTGAGAATGGGACTCCAGATGTCAGTGGCCCTTCTGGCAAAATTTCCCTGGAACTCCACTGTGGGACCTTCCCCTGGAGGGACCCCTGAAAACTGAGATCCCCTGCAACCAAGCACCCAACAATCCTGAGCTAGGTTAAAACTCCATATTAAAGAGATTTTTAAAAATTTTCTCTTTAGGACCTTTTTCCTCTTTTGTTATATATTTTGTATTTGTTCTATGGGTAATTCAGTATTGTTGGGTTTGTTTGTTTTTTTGCCTTGTTTCTGCTTCATAGATTCTTCAAGTTAAAATGTAGATGTTAGTATTTAAATAGGAATTTAGTTAGAAAGGAATTTAGTTTAGGGATTTAGATAGATAGAAAATTACTTAATTTTTGTTTCAGTGGTTACACACTTGCACAACAGATTTGCTGTTGATAATATGAAACAAGTGGTCTGGTTTCCTGAGATATATTGTGACAAGTCCTCTCTGGTTTCTTCAGAGAAAGGACACTTTTTCATTTTAATACTTACATTTTTTACCAATTATACATAATATTGATTTTCCACACAAGTTTTTCTAAGTTATATCATTGACCTTATTTCCCTTTCCCTACTTCCTTCCCTTTCTCCTCCCAGTGCTGGCAGGAGATTCGATCTGGGTTACAAATGTATTATCATGCAAAATATCTATCTATATTATTCATTTTTAAAAATGAGTAGTCTTTAAAACCACCCCCCCCAATAAATCCAAAATGTGAAAATGGTATGCTTTGATCTGTATTCTGACTTCAACAATTCTTTCACTGGAGGTGGATAGCACTCTTTGTCCTAAGTTCCTCAGAATTATCCTGGATCATTGTATTGCTGATAGTAGCTAAGTCTACCAGAGTTGATTATTACACAGTATTGCTGTTATTGTGCACAATGTTTTCCTTGTTTTGCTCATTTCCCTCTGCATCAGTTCATGAAGGTCTTTCCAGCTCTTTCTGAAATTATCCTGTTCATCATTCCTTAGAGCACAATAGTAGTCCATCATTATCATACACCACAATTTGTTCAGCCATTCCCCCAATTGATGGGCATCTTTTTAATTTTCAATTCTTTGCCACCACAAAAAGCAGCTATAAATATTTTTGTACAAGTAGGTGCAGAAAGGACACTTTTAAAAGACCTGTGTAGGCTAATTGTCAGCCAGGAAAAGATCTCACACAGGCAAAGTATCAGTGTCTCAGAGCAAGAATTGTCAAAATTGCTCCATTTTTTCCTGTTCTTAAGTGAAGGATTGGAGCAAACTTCCCTAAAAGGGATTTGTTGAAAACTAACAAGGAAGAATAACTTTTCTTCAGGGTGTTTTGCCTGAAAATTGCTTAAATATCTGTGGGAGCTGGTTGGACCCAATCACACTCACATCTGTTGATCTGTCTTTCAGTTATATATAAGTAGTTTGAACTCAAAAGAAGTTTGTAAAATTTTACAATTTTACATTAACTAGCTAATCAGTTAGAGAACTGAGTATAGCCAAACAATAGATCTGAAGGGACTACATTTAAGAATTTTGTATCCAACCACTATTAATATCTTCAAAAGGATTAGCCTAACTTAAAGAAAAAGTCAGAGTTAGAGACTTAGATTTTTGATACTATAGAATTTAGAGTTCAAATTTGTCAATAATAGGCTCTCTCTCTCTCTCTATATATATATATATATATATTATATATATATATATAATATATATATAGCCTTCAAAGAAAAAAAGTAGATGTTAATCTTCTGATTCAGATCTATTCTAAATAAATTATATACAAACCAATAAATATGTGTTTTTATAAACAGATTTCCCATAGGATAGGAAGGAAGTAGTAAAGGGACTTAGGATACTGTGCTGAAAGACTTACAACAACAGCATAAGGGCAGAAACAACTATATCAGCTAAAACTTCACTAAAGCAGCTACAGGAAGGAGAGCCAACAGACAGAACTCATATTAACAGAAGAGCCAGTTTGGAGCAAAGAAACATAATGGTCTAAATGGTCCTTGTTACAGAAAAGAAAGAAATGTCTGATTTGTCACTATTGTGATTTTAAAGAAAAGAGTATATAGCATGAAGATGTCTTAAGAAAAGAATGGTATCTCTAAACCAAGGCAAGTTTGATGGCTCTGGGTACCTACTGCTCACAAAGAAGGACAAAGAAAACCCAGGAAAAGCAGGGACAACAGAAGAATATGAGAATAGGGATAATTCAGGGAAAGAAGAAAAAAAAAGGAGACAAAATTGAAGGGGATCCTCAGGTTCAGGGTTTCCTACAAAAGAACCTGCTTCTGTCAAAATCTGCTGCTTCTGTTCAGTATGTGTCTGTACTTTTGATCTACATTTCTCCTTTCCCCCCAAGATAGACCCAGAGAAAGTAATGACCAAAGAGTCTGAAAACAGGAATAGCTTAGAGACCGAGAGGAAATGAAGGAGATACTCTATTTCATTATTTGTGTTTTGTCCCAGCCTACTTTATTTAACTGTGTCTTGTGCTTATTCATTAATCTTATCTTATTCCTTTTTCCATGGGTCTGCTGATCAACCAAGAGGGAAAAATATTGAAACAAAAAGCAAAATTCTAAAAACTGCAACAATAATAATGATAACAATACCTGTTTATACCTTCTTTTTCTATGCTGGCCTCATTGAAAAGGAATCAAAACAAAGGACAGGCATTGAAATTAATGAGAAATTAATCATATGGCAAAGAAAAATACTTTAATTTCTCATTTAGATTTTCTAAATTGTGTTTATTTTTAAAAATGAGTATATAATTGCTTGTGAAAGTGACAAATCTTAATTCAGAATTGTGCCATACTTAGAAAAATGTCATGTTCTGAATAGGGAAATCACAATTTAGTTATTTGTGAAAGGTTGATCAGACTTTATAGAATTACAGATGCTATTGTGTATTATTGTTAACTAGATAAGCTTTAATAATTTCATATTCCTCAATTATCTTAGATTTGGTAAATATTAAGCACATAATTATAATTGTGAAATTATTCTTATATTTAAAGAGATCTACTTCTAAATTATATTATATTAATATGAGAAAATCTTCTAAATTTTTGCAAAAGTACTTCCCTCTAGCCCTGACCACAATTTATTAACTTGGATTAATTATGTTATTTGGTTCCATCTGGCTTGATATTGACCTCAAAAGTAAAGGTTATTCACTAATCTACCCCTCTATTGGAATAATACTTTTATGATAATTCAATTAATTTATATTGAATGTTCAAGAAAATCATGTTAGTGAATGATGAAAAATTAATGAAATGCAAAATCTATTAACAGAGTACTAACTACAAAACTTAAAAGGGTTTTGATACTGTTAAACATCTCATTAATGGTTTAAATCTTGGAAAAAAGTGAATTAAGGCTTGAGAGAGTTTTCAAAATAATCTTTTGTTAATCTGGTCAAATTTAAAATAATATATTTACATACATACACACACACACATATATATTTAGAAATTTGTACTGAAATCACTCTCCATTTCAAGGTACCATCTAAATACTAAATCTTTTTACAGAACCTTTGCTCTGAAAACTCCTGAAGATCCCTTTATCTTTTAATTGAGAAAGTAATAGTTGTACACTTGCTGTTGTCTGTGAAGCTTCTTAGAATTTCCTTAAAATGCTAAGTTGTAAGACTGCCTGCTTCTGCTTGCAAAGTTATGAAATTCTGAGGCTTTGCAGTTTGAGGAACTCAAACCTTCCCAGGCACAGAAGATTTTGTAATTTAAGATAAAAATTTCTCTTCTGGAATTTTGATTTTGCTTCCTCAATGGTTTGTTAATAACATAGTCTTATAATTTCCCCTAATACTTATCTCTCAAAAATAGCCTTTTCCTTTCCTCTAACTTCCTTTTTTAAAATACCATAATGCTTTTATTTTTTTCCTTATGAGTGATGGTTCTTTGGTTGAATCTCAGATATCTGATTGTCTGTTTTGGGTCATCACTATGTTCAAATTTCTGTTCTGCTATAATTTTGAAATATATTTTTTTAAATTTTCTTTGGGTCCTAGGAATTTCTCCTGAATTATATTATATTCTGCAATGTTATAAAGTCACAGAAACCATTGCAAAAAAAGAAATGTATAAGCTTGACTATATATACATCATGCTCCTGTTCACTTTTTAAAGTTATTTTTAAAACACACATTAGCACTCTAACAAAGGAAATTGCAAAGAAAATGTATATGAGTCTGAGCATGACATGAAGAGATTGAAATGAAATGTTAATACAATTTCTTCATGTGGTAAAACTGATACAATGAATAGGAAAATCTGGTAGAGAAAAGACCAAATCTGTATTTTTGAGGGTTTAAGAATGAATGGTAAAAGTTAATTGAAAGTAAAATCTACACCCACAAAGTGCAGACGACATATTTAAAGGATTTTCACATTGTTATGAATAGTTTTCATCTTGGTAAAATGAAAAAAGACCTGACCTGTGTTTCCCCTACTTTCTTTTTTAAACTCTTACCTTCTGTCTTAGATTCAATACTATGTATTGGTTCCAAGGCAGAAGAGTGGTAAGGTCAAGGCAGTGGAGACCAAGTGACTTGCCCAGGGTCACACAACTAGGAAATGTCTGAAGCCACATTTGAACGCAGGACCTCTCATCTCTAGGCCTGGCTCTCAATCCATTTGAGCCGCCTAGCTACCCCTGTTTTTATTTTTTAAATCCTTATCTTATTTCTTAGAATCAATACTATCAGTTCTAAGGCAGAAGAATGGTAAGGGCTAGTTAATTGCAGTTAAGTGACTTGCCAAAGGTCACACAGCTAGGAAGTGTGTAAGTCCAAATGTAAACCCAGATCCTCTTGACTCCAGGCCTAGAAGCCTATCTACTGTGTTATCTATTTGCTCCTGTGGTTTTATTATAATATACTTATATAGTTGATTTTTAAAAAAATCTCAAGTGTAACACTTTGGATCTTTTTCTCTCAATCTATATATATAGTCCTAGTATATTTTATATTCTTCAGTTTCAACCATCAACCCAGCCTGGATCCCAGTGCCAACCTATTAGCAATTCCTCTCAGTTTTTGTATTAGCCAAACATTTGGATAACTATGCTATCTGCGCCTTCATACAAGTAAATTATGACAGTGGAAGAGAAGAAAGTCACTCATCAGTGTTTTGGGATACCTTGAAGTTGTCCTGATTTTTTTGGGGGGCGTCCAGACCTGTGATTTCATAATGGTGAGGGCCACATGGTAAAGAGATTCCATCAACCAGTGAAGATCAGCAACTGTTCTGTAACTTAGAGAGTGATCTTGGGGCACTGAGGGGGTGACTTGCACAAAGTCACACATTTTCACCGAAGTTTTAGAAAAAAAATGTAAAGAAGATGAAAACCCCAAGTTGTATACTGAAAGGTATCACTCTAATTTATTCTACAGATTTCCTCCAATCTGGATTTGGGTAGAAATTCCTACAGGCACAAGAGAGCAGAAGCTTCTGTCTAATTCATAACTTTTTATTTTTGTTTGTGTCCCTGATCTCTTGGTTAATGTTTGATTATGTTCAGGTTCTGTGTACAATGTTCTCCTGGTTGTGCTCATTTTGCTCTGCATCAATTCCTGGAGGTCTTTCCAGTTCACATAGAAATCCTCCAGTTCATCATTCCTTTCAGCATAATAATATTCCATCACTGTAAGATACCACAATTTGTTTAGCCATTCCCTAATCGAGGGACACCCCATCATTTTTCCAATTTTTTGCCACCACAAAGAGTAAGGGTAAAAATATTTTTGTACAAGTCTTTTTCCTTATTATCTCTTTGGGGTACAAACCCAGCAGTGGTATGGCTGGATTGAAGGGCAGGCATTCTTTTAAAGCCCTTTGGGCATAGTTCCAAATTGCCCTTTAGAATAGCTGGATTAATCCACAACTCCACCAACAGTGAATGTGTCCCAATTTTGCCATATCCCCTCCAACATTTTGTTTGATTATGTTCAAATATAGGCAGTAGTCTCACCCAGATACTTCTCCCCTAGTATTTCTCAGGATGTAGTGATGTTGCACTGCCCTTGAGAATCTTCAATTTCCTATATAAAGCTTGAATTTCAGAATGGCTTTGACTTTTTACTGCCTCCTCTAAGAGAGTTGTCTTGCTCATACAGGCATATCTCCTAGCCATGCCTCTTTACTCTAGACTCTTATCAAGCCCACAACCACAGGCTCCAGTTGACTCAAAAGTAGCAGAAGGTAAATCTAGAACATCATTGACAGACTAAAGGCAGAGTGGAGGAAACTGGCATAAAAATCCAACAGTATCCTCCTCTGCTACCTCCTGTTCCATACCTTAGAAACTTTAGCAAATAGGAAGATAATACTGTAGCCCTAGAAAACCAGAAAGTCCTGGGAATGAATTGTGGAGAAGAGAAAAGGATCAACATCCCAGCTTGAGCTGAAATGGGAAGGGAAAATAAGTAATTCATCTTTGAGGCAATAGATTTAGCAGAGAACCCTGTCTCAAGATGAATATCATCAATTCTCTACCAGTACCCCACACTTGCCTTAAGAAGTTTTGGCACCTGCCTCTCTGATGAATAATATTATCTAGGAAGTCAGTCCTATAAACTGAACCAGCTGCTTTCGGAAAGAAAGTTCCTAGAGTTAGCTTCCAAAATTCAAAATACCTTGCTCTGTCATTTCCCCTCTGTTCCTCAGTTTCTTGCCTCTATAAAATATGCAAGCTGGTTAGATGATCTCAGTGTTCTGTTCCAGTTTTAACATTTAATTTGTCTGTGGTCGCCTAGGTACTGAGAGGCCTTGTGACTAAAGGGAGTGTTATACATTAAGCTGGCCCTAGGAATCCTTCTGTTGATAAGAGTTTGTTTTTTTTTAATCTCACCTGGCTATATGAAAATATGTTTTGTAGGACTTCACATGTATAATCAATACTATAGTGCAGGGGTCGGCAACCTTTTTGGCCGTGAGAGCCATAAATGCCACATTTTTAAAAATGTAATTTCGTGAGAGCTGTACAGTGCTCACAGTGTGAGCTCCTGTAACAGCGCCTGAAAAAAAATTGACTTTATGGCTCTGCAGAAAGAGACATATCTGGCCCTCAAAAGAGCCGGATATGGCTCGAGAGCCATACGTTGCCGAACCCTGCTATAGGGCTTGCCTTTACAAAGGGGAAGGGAAGGGAAATGAAGGGAGATAATTTGGAATTCAAGATTTTAAAAAATGATTGTTTAAAAAATTGCTAATGCTAATGGACATGTTTAATTAATTTTTTAAAAAGGAATTTGCTCTAGGAATTTCCTTGGCCACTGGCCAATTTTTGCTATACTACAGAAAGATAGCATGCTTTCAGGAAGCAGAGAAAGTACTATTGAAGCTTCTCAGTCAATTGCTGGCCTCCTTAGCCATATTCTGTTTATGAACAGAATAGAAGGAATTCATTTGAAATGACACAGAGAATATAGGACAAAGGCCAACACTCCCCAAATGACTCAGCATTGAAACTGAAAAGTTATCTTGATTTTCAACCTTTTCAAAGAGCCAGACTAAAAGGTAGAGACCTTAAACTTCATTATGTAAGGAACTTTCTTTCTAGTGAAATATCATGCTTTAACCTATTCCTAATAATTTATTGTTTCCTTTTTCTTTTCCTTTCTCTAATTAGCAGTTTTGTGAAAACTTATAGAAGGAAACTTTGATTATGCAATATCTGAACTTAAAAAAACTATCTTGCCTCACTTTAAAATTTTTTGATATCTTTTGTATTTGTTATCTTACTTTTGAAGATATCTCTTCCCCCTTCTATATTCAGGAAGACATCCCTTGTTATGTTTAATAAGAGGAAAAGAAATCAGTTCTACAAAACTAAAACATACACCAAGTCAGACACTATTTATGAATCATCTAACCCATACTTAGTCTCCCATTTCTGCAAAGAATACTTCTAATACTTTAAAACATTATTAATTAAAGATTAATTGTGTGTAGAGAAGATAACATAAATTATCTCTAAGGTCTCTTCTAATCCTATGACCCTAGAAAAATAATCTGAATTGGAAAGAATTTTTTTAAACTGCAGTTTTTTGACTTATAAAAATAATTACAAATAATTATTATTTTTATTTGAGGGAATTTTGACAGATTGGAATTCTTTAGGTGATAGGATTTAATTAATAGATTGGTGTCATAATGTAAAATTTGAAAATAACATATTCATTGTATATAAATGAGAGGTTCTAAGCTTTATGAAATAGAAAAGCAGTTTAAAAATAAAACTTGAATATTTTGTTTACATTAGTAAATTGTTTAGCTGGAAACTGTTAAATGGTGCCTGGTATTGCTTTAATCTGGCTAAGTTCCAAGTATGATGGAATTCTTATCAGTAAGGAACATTTATAATCAATTATTATTAATGAACAGGTATTTATTAAGTCAGGCATTGTGAAAAACACTGGAAATATTACAAAGAATGAAATGATCCTTGCTTGCAATGACTTTATGTTCCAGTAAGAAAAATTCACAGCTTTAAAAAGTATAGAATATATAAAGAAGCTCAACACAAGACAGTTTGAGAAGGAGGGTACTGGTAGTTTGGGGGTAGGGTTTAGGAAAAGGTTTCATGCAGAAGATATTATCTGAGATTCATCTTAAGGGGAAGAGAAGAGGTCTGTTAGGCAGAGGTGGAGAATGTACATTCTATGCCTAAGGGATAGTGAATGCAAAAATATTTCCCCACATGCATACAGAGACACACATATACATACATGTATAACATTTTTCTAATTGTGTAGGAAATAAGAGCATTCTGTAGGAGGAAAAAAGGGAAGATTAGTTGGCTCCATCACAGAGTATGGGAAGGAGAGTGCATCCCCAAGCCCCTTCTCTAACTTGCAATATCTTTTTCTCATAGTTGCCACTGTGAGGAGAAGATGGATTGGACAGTGATAAGAATAGAACCAATCAATCCAATTAGTAAATTATTGCAATTGTCTAGGTGAGAGGTGATGAAGACCTGAACTGTGTTGGTGGTTGTGTGAGTGGTGAGAAGGGAACATATTAGAGAGATGCTGTAGAGAGACAACCAGGACTACGTCGGAGCCGGCCTGAAAGGTATCTCAATAGATCCATTTGGTATAATTTTAGAGTGAGCATTTATAACTTGGAAAGTAGCAAATGCTATAAGTCAGTTCTTGGTTTGTTTGTTGATTGTCTAGACTTTTTAAAAATGATGGAGAAAATGTTAATAGTAATATAGATGAGAAAATGTTAATAATATAGATTAAACTTTAAAGTTTCTTTGAAAAGTGAATACTTTTTTAGGGGGAGAGCTTATTCTTAAATATTTACCAGTATACCCCTGGGTAGAAGCAACAAGAGTTGGCTACCAAATGGATATTGGGGAAGATCAGGGTAAAGAAACTGCCAAGTTGGGTAACCGAAAATGACAGTAACTCAAGTGAAAAGTTTGGAGGAGGGGCAGGTTTAGGAGTGGGAGATAATTTTTTGGACATATTGAGTGTGGGATGTTCATGACACACCCAGAATATATTCAGCAGGCAACTAGTTGATAATTAGTAGGGGGAGAGTTTAGGGCTAGATAATATATAATACTTATAATTTCTGTTATTTTTCAGTTTCCTTTTTGAAAAATTGATATTTTTGCGTTAGCAAGATAGTGACAAAAATGGCTACTTATTTTTATGTGCTATTCTAAGATCCTTTGTGTATTTTCCCATATCTTCTTGTGGCTAATATTTATAGTTAGTCAATGACATGTAGTTATTCTGATTCTTACTAATTTACTTTACCTGATTGTTTTTTCCCCTCCTAAAGTCTTTACCTTTGGTCTTAGAATCACTACTAAGTACTGGTTCTAAGGTAGAAGACTAATAAAGGCTATGCAATTGGGGTTAAATGACTTGCCCAGGGTCATATAGCTAGGAAATCTAGGAGGTTACATTCGAATCCAGGATCTCGTCTCCAGGCCTGGCTCTCTATACTTTGAGCCACCTCTCTAATCTTTCCTCTATTTCTTTGTAACATTCATACTTGCCATTTCTTAAGGCACAAAAATATCCTATTATATTCACCACGCAATTCCCCAATTGCTGGGCACTAGTTGTTTCTGAATCTTTGCTTAACGCAAAATGAATACTACAACTAGGAATATTTTTCTAAATATAGATTTCCACTTTCTGTTGTTAACATCTCTGGAGTATAGTCTTAGAATCAGAGATCACTAAGTCAAAGGTATTTAATTTTTCTTTTTAGGTCTAATGACTAATTGCTTTAAAAAACCCCAACAACATTCAATTTACCTTTCCAGCAGAGTCATCAGTGCCTGTTTCTCCACAGCATTGCTAACATTCAGTTTTATAATTTTCGATGTTTTTGCCATATCTTAGTTGTTTTAATTTGCATTTCTCATGTTTTTAGAATTTGAACCATTTTGGCTTGATCACTTTTGATCATCGAAAATGTTTTCCTGGTCCCCACACTTATCAGGGCTCTTAATGTGTATTTACACTGTGTTTTGTATTTATTTATGTTCCTCTCACTCTTTAGATAGGGGCGAGGTGGCACGGTGGAGTACTGAAGATGTGAGTTCAAATCACTTCTCAGACACTGTGTGATTGTGAGAAAGTCGCTTTACCCTGTTTACTTCAGTTTCCTTCTCTGTAAAATGAGGCGGAGGAGAGGACAAGCCACTCTGGTATCTTTGCCAAGAAAACCACAAGCGGGGACACAAATGAGTCAGACATGCCTCAACAACAACCACCACCACTTCCTTTAGAAGGTAAGTTTCCTGGGCCCCCAAGAGTTCTTTGCTTGGTACAGTGCATGGAACATATTAAGATTAAATAAATGCTTGTTGATTGATTTCTGGAACCAATATAATTTCCTATCATTTGATCACCAATCTCTGAGGAATAGGACCTTAAAGAAAAATAAACCTCGTCAAACGCGTCAATTCCACAGGATGTCGGACTTTAGCAGTGATATTAGTGATTATGTTAGCTGTCTTTTACAGCCAATCAACGAGCATCCTCGGTAGAACTGGCTTTACCCTGCCCTCAGGAAGCTTACATTCTCCAAAGGAAAAGAGAGAACAGCTAAGCCTTACGGCCTAGTGGGTAGCCAGGCTCTGATTGCGCGCCTTCCTCAGATGCCTCCAGGGGGCGCTCGAGGGGCAGAAGCCGCTGGCACGCCCACGCCGTGACGTGAGGCCAAGCCCAGGTGCTATCCCGCTATACCTCTGGGGCGCGCTGGATTGGGAAGGCTTCCCGTGACGTCACCCGGGCGGGAAGACGGGGAAACTTAATGAAAATTAGGACTGGTCTGAAAGGAAGTCACTGGTGGGGGGCTTGATAGGGGATTAGGATAGCTGGAAGGCGTGGTTGTGGGGGACCCCTTTCTTGGGCATGCCCCAGTTCCACTTGCTGTAAAGAGCGTTTGCGTGTGGGTAGGTGACGTAACGGTTTGTCACTCTAGGGCTCTTTTAGAGACTCTATGGTTACAACAATGCCTCGCGATCTTCCTCCACCGCGCATGCATTAAGCTTTTTTCCTCCACAAAAAAAAAAAAAAAAAAATCACAGGAGATGGCGCAGGCGCCCTGTGAGTTCCCGAGACTTTTTTTTAAATGACGCCAGTGCAGAGATGTAAAAGAAGAGTTTGGAATATGCGCAGTGAGTCCGTCTGGGACCTATTTCATCCGGGGCGGTGGTAGCGGCAGCGATGACGGAAGAGGAGGTGGCGGTGGAAGAACGGAAGCCGGGAGGGGACTAGGGCGGAAGGGGACCAGAGCCAGGGCTGTGTCCGGAGACTCGGTGGGGCAGGGGTTCCGATGTGGTCCCCGGGGCAGGAGTCCGAGGCCCCAGCCGGTGGGGAACCGGCGGGGCTGCTGCCCCCCGAGTGGGAGGAAGATGAAGAACGGATGTCCTTCTTGTTCTCCGCCTTCAAGAGGAGTCGGGAGGTGAACAGCACCGACTGGGATAGCAAGATGGGCTTCTGGGCGCCGCTGGTGCTGAGCCACAGTCGCCGCCAGGGGGCGGTGCGTTTGCGCCTGCGCGACCTTCAGGAGGCCTTCCAGCGCAAGGGGAGCGTCCCGCTCGGGTTGGCCACAGTGCTTCAGGACCTGCTCCGGTGAGGGTTGGGGGCGGGGCCTTCCCTAGTTGGGGGCGGGGCGAATACAGGTGACATTCCTCCCCCCCACACACACACACACACGCTGCTCTGAAGGGAGGAGCCTATTAGGAGCAGATTGGTGTTATCCCTTCGCTCCCATTTTACAGATGAGGAAACTGAGGCCCAGAGAGATAAAGAGACTTGCCTAAGGTTACGAAAGTGTCTGAGATTTGAATCCAGATCTTCTGATTCCGAATGCAACAGTGTCATTCATTATGACTTGGGATATCTGGGATGGAGAAAGAAGGTTCTCTTGAATTACTGTTGTCATTTGATGGGTCTTATCTCAAATGCCACCTGTTTTAGGAAGCCTTCCTTAACTTCCCACTCCCCAGACCTCATGACGTTTTTTTGCAACTGGGCTTTGTAAGGCACTTACAATATAAAATTTAGTGGTTATAAGGAGCAAGCGAGACATTTAGGTGTATAATTATGATCTTTCCACCATTCGAGCCCATCTCTAGCCTACCTGCTGTTTCTTATACACATAACACATTTTCTATCTCCATACCTTTGCCCTGGGAATGCTCTCCTCACTTTCATATCTCAGTTTCCCCCTGATTTCTTTAAGACTTCACTCTGAGGCCTTTTGCTGAAACCTCTCCATGTCTCCTCACCCTGGTCCCTTTCCCCTCTTCATCTGTATTGCATGTGTGTAGTTATTTTTATATTATTGCCACCATTAGAGTGGTAATTTGAGGCAAGAGCTTTTACTTGGCATTTAGCAGAGTGCCTGGCACATAGTTAAATGCTTACTAAATGTTTGCTAACTAGCTATGTCATGCTTTGCCAGACTGTAGACTTTATAAGAGATGATAGGTATTATATGTTTTATGTGAATCCCATATCTTTGATGGTTAGAACTTTCTGGAGAAAGAATGGGTAGGGAAATTGGGGCCTGTGAGAGGCAAGTAAGAGGAGTCCTT
Source organism: Gracilinanus agilis (assembly GCF_016433145.1). NCBI lineage: Eukaryota > Metazoa > Chordata > Mammalia > Didelphimorphia > Didelphidae > Gracilinanus > Gracilinanus agilis. The sequence continues at coordinate 158,540,860 of NC_058131.1, read as the reverse complement.
GGCTCAGTGGATTACAAAAACACCTTTACAACCCCTATCCTTCTCTACTAGGCATAGTCAGTATGATTATTTAAGGTATTCCCTTTGCAGAATTTTGCTTGAGGCCTCAGAATTTTAAATCATCTGGCGAAGAAGGTCTCCTGCTTGTTGGTTAAAGAGGGCTTTTGAGTTCATTCATTTATTAGTTGAAACTTTTTTCAGGACTCTGTACTAAGTAAGCACTGAAGGAAATAAAAAGATAAGTGAATCCTGGGCTTTGCTATCAAGTAATCTAAAATGTAGTAAGAATGCTAAGACATTAAGATTAAAGTATAATTGCAAAAAGGAGTATAAAGTGCTGTGAGATGAGAGAAGGGTAGAACTCGTTTTGGAAAGCTACAGGGAGCAGGTAGAATTTGAGTTAGGCCTTGAAAGATCATTTGGAATTCATTAGTTGGACACCTGGGGAAGGGAGATTGGTTAAGAGTCGTTTACTGTAGTTGAGATGAACTTTAAAGGGAATAGAAGTGAGTTGGTGGCAATGGGATTAGAGAGGAGATTTTTGAAGTAAGGAGATTCTGATTCAGGGCACATAACTTTGGTCCTTGCCCTGTGAGACAGCACCCTTGGGGAAAGGAATATAGGCATCCTTCTATAGGAATAGAAAATATGTATATATTCTACCTCACCTCAGGAGGTAACATACTGGAATGGATAGGGTTCTGCATTTGGAATCAGGAAGATCTAGAGTCAAATTCTGCCTTAGATACTTAGTACTTGTGTAATCCTGAGCAAGTTACTTAACCTGGCTGATCCTCAGTTTCCTCATCTGAAAAAGTGAAAGGGTTAGACTCAGTGGCCTTTAAGGCCTATTCCACCTATAAATCCTATAAGTCCTATGGCCTTGACCATAGCAAGGCAAGTATAAGCCAGTGTACATAACCAGACCACTAGCCCACCATGGCACCTAATAGTTTCCAGTCAGTCTTTCTCAAGCTACAGAAAGGTTTCATTCTTTCCATTTGTGTACATTCATATTCTAGTTTCTTTGTTTCTTTAAAAAAAAAAAAAAGCCCTTACCTTCTGTCTTAGAATTGATACTAAGTATTGGTTCCCAGGTAGAAGAGTAATAAGGGCTAGGCAATTGGGTTAAGTGTCTTGCTCAGGGTCTCCCAGCTAGAAAGTGTCTGAAGTCAGATTTGAACCTTCCATTTCCAGGCCCGGCTCTTAATCCACTGAGATACCTCACTGCCTCATGGTTTACTTTCTTAACATGACAGAAGTTGTCTCTAGTACCAGATAGAGGCAGCAATAGGGACTCACCTGGGTGGGGACTGGTTTATTAGCCACCAGTGCATCTGCTGCATATTGGGTTTGGCTTCCTTCCTTGCTTAAAACTAGGAAGAAGAAAGGAAAAGACAGGGATGAAGGAGGAGCCTCTGGCCACCAGTGGTTTTTGTCTCCTTTAATATCATCTAGGAAGTTCCTTGGCTACTGTATTTGACTTTCCAGAAGACAATTGATGAATCTCATTTGGGTTTGACCTGAGCTTGGGTATTGTGTACAAACTTTCTCTTTCATTTTTTCCCTCTTAAAAACTGAAAAACTGGTTTAGATCCTAAATTTGGGACTGGCTCTCAGATCCAAAGCATATTTGCCAAATCCTAATGATTCCTTTGTTGAGATGTCTTGTGATCTGTGAAGTGGCACTAGTCATTTGTGTTTGCTGGAGATAGTACTTGGGCTTTTGTGTGGAGGTTAAATGTTGATGTCAAGGAAGCTATGATGGGTTTTCTGAGAAAAACTGATGGGTAAGACATACCTGCTCTTTGTACCTCATACTCCAAGATTGTCACTGATCTCCATAAGTCTTTCTGTACTTTCCCCTGTTTTGTTGTGAAGTATGCTTTACTCCACAGAGCTCCTAAGACAGTTGAAAGCCCCCCGTTAGTCAGCTTCATAATTTCAGTTAGTTATCCCAATAGAATCAGGTAAGCAGCCACTGCTTACCATTGATCTCAAGACTCTTTCCTTTAAGCCTTCACCCCCCGCCCCCCTCCAGTAGTAGGTGAATTCTCCTCACTGCTTAGCTTTGTCTGAGGCTGCTTAAGGTATTGCTTCAGAGTAAATGCCATGGAATATTCCCTGATCAGAGATGTCAGACTCACTGCCTGCAAAATTTGAGAGCAAACCTGAACCAGATTAATAATTTGGAAATTTTTTTTAACCCTTACCTTCTATCTTAGAATCAGCACTAACTATATGTTTCAAGGCAACTTGCACAGGATCACACAGCTAGGAAGTGTCTGAGGTGAAATTTGCACTGAGGTGCTCCTGATTCCAGCCTTGGCAGTCTATCCACTGTGCTGTTTACTAGCCCCAATTGGGAAATATTTAGCAAAATAGATAAAAACATGATATGAGTTGATAATGTTAACATGTGGTTAAATCAATATGCTGCCCACTGGGATCTGCTTTATTTGAATTTGATATCACTGGCTGAGACAATCTGAACTTCATGACTGTGTCTTATTTTATTCTGCACAACACTGTTCACTTAAAGATGCTCAATAAATACTTATTGATTCTTTTTATTTGGCACATAAGAGGAAACCACAGCATGGGCTCTATAGCTCTTCTTTTCTTTGTTTTTAACGGTTGATGACTGTTATCTGGGGACACTGGCTGAAACTATCCAATATACTCCTACTGACATGACTTTTTCTTTCTCTTCTTGGAGCCGAGGGGAGCTACAACGGGAGTCTGATTTCATGGCCAGCGTGGACAGCAGCTGGATTTCATGGGGTGTAGGTGTCTTCCTTTTGAAGCCTCTCAAATGGACTCTTTCTAATGTGCTAGGGGACAACAAAGTCCCTGCTGAAGAAGTGCTGGTGGCTGTGGAGCTGCTTAAGGTAGGTACAAACAGAGACACATTTTCCTTTTGGAAGAAGGACTTTGCCATTTGATCCAGAAACAAAGTTAAGTTCTCTGTACATATTTTTGCATACTCTCAGTCTCCTACAGACTGTCTAAGGGTAAGGGAGAAGCAGAGGTTCTTCTCATGGAGTATTATAATGTTTGTTACTTGGATTTTCTCCTGCACTTTGGGGAAAACCCTTTGTCGGAGGTCTAAATTAAGGACACACTATAGAGTTTGTGAAGGGTTTCAGTTATAACAAATCATGAAGGTATTAAAGAGGTATTCAAAATCTGAATAAGCAAAGTGCTCATGGACCAGACTTATGGATGTTTCTAATATTTCACATGATTGATTTCTGCATCCTTAAATTTGGATGGGGTTTAAATTTTGTTGATCTTAAAAGCCAAACCTCTGCTGTTATCTCTTGTGTGTAAGCTGGCAGACAAGTTTTAGAGTCCTTTGGAATGTCAAAGATTCATACCTGCATTCCTAAGATAAGACTGGTGCCAGTGTCCTGGAAAGGAGAAGGGTCCTATCCCAGATACCTGGCAGTTCTATTGTGTTATCATCCGCTCTTTTGGCTTTGTCATTAACCTGTTAAAACTTCTGATGTACCAACTGGGCGATTGACACCCTGCCCATCTCCCTTGTGCACCTATCCTTAATAAACAGATCAGCACCCTCACACACTCTCTCTCTGACCACCTGAAGAGGAGCTGACAGGCTGGCATGACACTGATTCCTATGTCTTTTTGTGTGTCCTTCATCCATGTCTTTTCTTCCTTAATCTTTAACCCTTCTACTCATATTCTCATAGCCCTAGACTTCCCTTTTATTTGCCCAGACCCACGCAAGAAGATTGTGGAGCAGCTGAACTGCTTCAGTTTGTTTTCTGGAATTCAAAGAGACAAAAAAAATGAACTAATGTTTAGGAAATTCTTATGGTCTCAAATTTGTTGAGAAAAAAATGTATACCTAGGTTATCTGGGAACCAAGAAAGTCATCTTTCTCTCTAGGGGAAAAGATGGCATGATTTCTTAAGAGTTGTAGTTACAGTTCCCCATTTCATTATATGACAATTTAATTTACTTGTACCTTTATTTTTTGAGAATGTTTTTATTTTATTTTTTTTCAATTATATGTAAAAGCAATTAATATTCATTTTTTATAATTTTTGATTTCCAAATTCCCTCCCTTTCTTCTTGTTCCTCTTGCCTCCTTGAAGAAGGCAAACTTTGATGTAGATTATGCATGTGTAATCAGGCAAAACATTTTCAAATTAGCCATGCTGAAAAAGAGAAAATGGACCAAAAAAGAGGGGAAAATAAACCACAAAGTGAAAAAGTCTGCTTTATTCTGCATTGAGACTCTATTGGAATTCTTTCTCTTGAAGTGGATAACATTTTTTTTTAATGATAAATCCTTCAGAATTGTCTCGTATCATTGTATTGCAAAGAATAGCTAAGTCATTTAAAGCTGATCATTGTGCAGTATTGCTGTTAATATGTATAACAATCTCCTGGCTCTACTCACTTTACTTTGCATCTTCATATAAATCTCCCCAGGTTTTTCTGAAACCATCCTGCTTGTTTCTTTTAGCACAATAGTATTCCACGACAGCCACATACCACAACTTGTTCAGACATTCTCCAGTTGCTAGGCATCCCTTCAATTTCCAGTTCTTTGCCACCACAAGAAGAACTGCTATGAATATTTTTTTGCACATCTAAGACTTTTCCTCTTTCTTTGATCTCTTTGGGATATGGACCTAGTAGTGGTATTGCTGGGTCAAAGGATAGACATAGTTTTATAGCTCTTTGGGCATAGTTCCAAATTGCTCCCCAAAATGGTTGGATCATTTCTTAAGCCCACCAAGAATGCATTTATGTCCCAATTTTTCCACATCTCCTCCAACATTTGTTGTTTTCCTTTTTTATTATATTAGCCAATCTGAGTTATACCTCAGAGTGATTTTTATTATGCATTTCTCTAAATCAATGAGTTAGAGCATTTTTCTCATGACTATAGATACCTTTGATTTTTTTCTTCTGAAAGAAAAGTTGCTATAAATTCCCCCCCCCCCCCCCCCCAGTTTCCTGCTTTCCTTTTAATCTTGACTGTATTGGTTTTGTTTGTGGAAAAACTTTTAAATTTCTTGTATTTTTACTATAAAACAATTAAAACTCTGTCTAGCCCTAGTAATCAGGTTGCATATAAAATTCTTTGATAGAAGAGGAACAGGGTTTATCATTTCTATTTTCATAGCATTTTTGAGCTGACTAGGACTTTAAGGATTATTTAGTTCAGTACCTTGAGTCTTAACAAGGTCAGCTAGAGACAGAGAGATATGAATTAACCAAGGCCATGCAGCTTATTAGTGGCACAACTAGGATTAACATCCAGATGTCCTAATTCCAGCCCACTGTATAAAACTGCTTCATTTTTACCAATAGGAGAAATAATAGTGGAGATAAAAGACTTGTTTGAAATTAGTGATAAGTGGAAGACAGGCATATAATGTATATACTCAGTTAAACTGGATATATATGGAGGCCTGATTTTAGTTTATTAGATCAGACTGCATTGCTATAGACATTTTAGTTCAATTTTCTTCTTAATTTTTTAAAAGCAAAATTTTTAGGAAAAAGAAATCCCACTTTAAGTGAAGAAGTTGGCTTGATTTGGGCCTTTATGGTATTACTTTTTCAAAAGAAAAGTCAGAGTTCTTTGGTTTCTACACCCAAACGCAGAGAGAGTACAAACTCCTTTCTTCTCCTACAGGAAAAAGCAGAGGATGTATATCGTCTGTATCAGAACTCTCCAATCTCCTCTCATCCTGTGGTGGCCCTGTCAGAGTTGAGCACCCTTTGTGCTAGTTCCTGCCCAGATGAGCGAACCTTCTATTTGGTATTGTTACAGCTGCAGAAAGAGAAGAGAGTCACTGTTTTAGAACAGAATGGTGAGAAGGTATTGAATGATGGAATCTATTAAATATCTAGTAATCTTGCCATCAATTTTTCTGGGTGAAATTTTTTCAGAGCAGGAGTAATTTGTTCCTCTCCTGCAGATTGTGAAGTTTGCCCGAGGACTACATGCCAAGGTCTCCCCAGTAAATGATGTAGATGTTGGGGTGTACCAGTTGATGCAGAGTGAACGGCTGCTCTCACGCAAGGTGGAGTCCCTGTCCCAGGAATCAGAGAGGTAACTGCTATCCCAAGGCTTTAACTGAGCCCTCCCTGCCCTGAGTAGTTCTCACAGCTCTCAGAGCAGTTGGGGGCATGATGTTTTCTTTTTATATCCCCCTCTTTTCCACTCTTTTTTTTTCCCTATAGATATATGGGTTACCCCTGGTGAAATGATAGCAATAGCCTTTCTGCTTTGCTGAATCACCATAGGCAGAGTTTTAGAAAGATTATTCTGTCCATTTTACTGAGGGGAGAAGACTCAACCAGAGAAAGAGAGTTATTATGCCCAATGGCACCAATAGTGGTGGGAGTTAAATCTGGATCTTTTGACTTCTCTAAGGTGGGGGAAGAGGGAAGCAATAAGGACAAGGTTCTTTATCCCCAAGAGCTAGCAAAAACAGCATTCAAAAATGCACATAGTAATTTACTTTAGTGTTTAGTTGCAGGCCAGAATACACCACAAAAAATGGAATTCAGGGTCCAAGAAAGTGGGGTCCATTAGGTATGAATAGTACCAGACCTGGTGCTCTAAACAGTTCAAATTCAAATTGTATGGTTTTGCCTTGCTAATGTCCTTAAGAAGAAATTAGTTTGGGGGTGGCAGGAAGGAAGATTGGAAATAGGCTTTTGGAGTGACCAAACATTTGGTGGATACCCTTTTTGGGGTTCTCTCAAGTTGAGAACATGGCCTTTATTAAGATCTATTCTATTTTCTTTAATCTTCTTTTGGTCCCTTGAAATAAATGGAATATTTTCAGGATTGAATGGGGCTTTGTGCTTGGTGGTGAGAGAGGAGTTCCTGGTTTCATTACCAAATTACAATTGATTCGTAGATGGTGCATAAAAATGTGAATTGATGACAATTAGTTTGGAGGAAGAGAAGTTCCCTGTAGTACTTACAGTTTTCAGGCCAAGACTGTTTTTGGCCCTACCCATACTGAGTGTTCCAAAATATTATATACTTACCTTGTAGAGAATAGTACACTGCAGTATAAGACTTGGTCTAATGGTTTGTTATTCCTTTTTCTTTTTTTAAACCCTTACCTTCTGACTTAGAATCAATATAAAGTATTGGTTATAAGTGGAAGAGTGATAAGGGCCAGGCAATTAGGGTTAAGTAAGTTGCCTAGGGTCACACAGTTAGGAAATATGTCCACCTAGCTGCTCCAGATTATTATTTTTACCAGTGACATCTGTCAAAGGAAAAGTTTTTTTGTTGTTTTTTAAAAAAATTGTAAATCCTTACTCTCTCTGTTCTAGTAACAACTCTAAGAAGGGCAAGGGCTAGACAATTGGGGTTGTGACTTGCCCAGGGTCAGACAGCTAGGAAGTATCTGAAGCCAGATGTGAACCCAGGTCTTCCTGACTCTAGGGTTGGTATTCTACCCACTATGCCCCCTAGCTGTCCTGTTATTCCTTATAATCATTAGATAGAATGGGATTTGGGCTCAAGATCCCTTGCCATATTCCTCCTTCCTTGACTTGTTGTTCAGTTGTTTTTTAGTTATTCCAACTTCTTCATGACTTCATTTGGGTTTTTCTTGGCCAAGATACTGGAGTGGTTTGACATTTCCTTCTCCAGTTCATTTTACAGAGGAGGAAACTGAGGCAAACAGGATGAAGTGACTTACCCAGAGTCACACAGCTTAATGTCTGAGGCCAGATTTGACCTCAGGAAGAGCAATCTTCCTGATTCCAGGGTGAGCACTCTATCTCCTGCGCCACCTAGCTGCCCTCTTGACTCTCTTTTTTACAGATTTCTTAGGGCTCTCCCTTTTCCTGTGTGCTAGAACCCCTCTTCCCAACCCGAATCAAATATCCTTGATCTGTCCTTCTGTTTCACAGATGTAAAGAAGATGCCCGACAAGCATGCCGAGCTGGAAAGAAGCAACTGGTGAGTGTCCTTTTTTCTCCCTACGAACTCTTATTCTGTCACATTTAGCAGCCAGGAAAGAAGTCAGATGGTTTCAGTACCACCACATACCTTAGGAGTGAGAGTGTGTATATATATATATATATAATTGGGGATAGTCTTAGGCCCCTAGTAGTGATTCTGATGAGGAAGTGGCAAAATTAGGGTCTCACCTTCTTGTCTAAAGAATTTGGCAGCTCTGGCTGGCTCCATGATGAGAGAACAAGCTTTATTATGAAAGAATATAATAATAGAGTGGCTATAGATAGTTAGCTAGTTAGTATAGTGAGATAGTTTAGCTAGTAAGGAAGGAAGGTAGGTTAAGTAAGTGAGGAAGAAAGGAAGGAAGGGGAGGTGTTTTCAAGGGGCCATTTGTTTTGGCGATTGTTACTCTGCCATTCCCAAGGAACTTATGTCACTTTACTCATGCTTCACTCTGCCCACCATGGGGTGAAAATTACATGCTAATAAAATGTTCAATATCCCACTTTCAATCAGATTTTGCTTTTTCTGTGCAGGCTGTAAGAAAGGCACTGATTGAGCATTGTTTGAATCTTGTCCTGTGTGGCTGGGAAACTGAACCCCCTTAACCAAGGACTTAGGTTATGTCTAAAGATTGATGTGAGTTTTCTTATAATTGTAAATCTAAGCAACTCATATGTCTTATCTGAAAGGTGGCCCCATGCTAATCAACTAGTTGCTGTTTCCATATTCTTTAGATTGTTTAGCTCCTTGGTAGGGTTAGTGGGACCCTTCAGCCCATATCAGTACTGCTACTCTCTTGCTTCCCTGCCCAGTATCATGGATTATGGTTTGAGATTCTGACCACATTTCCCCTTCTCTTCTAGGCGCTAAGGCATCTCAAGTCTAAGCAGAGGACAGAGAAGCGCATTGAAGCACTACATGCCAAGCTGGACACAGTACAAGGCATTCTGGATCGGATCTATGCTTCTCAAACAGATCAGATGGTAATCCACTTGCACCAGGGATAACAAAAACAAAATTTGATCTCACAGTTACTATTTGTCTTTGCTAGTGTTTTTCTGCTCTGTAATTTTCTTCTCCTACATTAGACTTACTCTAATTATCCTATACAAAATGTGATTAGCTCTTTTTCTTGTTGAAGGTCCAAGGAATGTTCTTCATTGCTGTAATACTCATTCTCAATTCTGCTTTTCCAACCTGCAGTTTCCTTTTGTTTTTTAGAGGTCTTATGGTACAACCCTCTCATTTTATTTCATTTATTTTTTTAACTTTATTAAAAAATTTTAATAACAAATTTCCACATAAGTTTTCTGAAGTTATATGATCCAAATTGTCTTCCTCTCTTCTTCTTTTCCCCCCTCCTGGAGCTGGCAAAAATTTTAGTCTGGGTTATACATGTAGTATTATGCAAAACATATTTCCATATTTACTTTTGTAAGTGAATAATCTTATAAAACCAAATAAATAAATGAAAAATGGTATGTTTTGATCTGTATTCTGACTTCTAACAGTTCTTTCATTGGAGGTGAGTGGCATTCTTTGTCCTAAGTCTGTCAGAATCGTCTTGGATTATTACCTGTATTACCAATAGTAGCTAAATCTATCAGAGCTGATCATTCCACAATATTGCTGTTACTGTGTATGATATTTTCCTGGTTCTGCTTATTTCACTCTGTTTCACTTTACATATGTCTTTCCAGGTCTTTCTGAAGTCATCCTGTTCATCATTCCTTATAGAACAATAGTATTCCATCACCATCATATACCACAATTTGTTCAGCTATTCTCCAATTGAGGAACATTCCTTTAATTTCTAATTCTTTTCCACCACAAAAAGAGTAGTTACATTTTTGTACAAGCAGGTCCTTTCCCATTTTTAAAAAAATCTCTTTGGGATCCAGACCTAGTAGTGGTTCTACTGAATCAAAGAGTATGCTTTGTTTTGTAGCCCTTTAGGCATAATTCCAAATTGCCCCCCAGGTTGGTTGGATCAGTTCACAGTTCCACCAGTAATGCATTAGTCTGCAGCTTCTAGCTTCTTTTTTGCTACCTATTCACCCTTTCCTGTATCTGCTTAATCAGGTTCTTTCTTTGTAGCTGTCCTCTAGTCTTTCCTGATTAGCAGTTCTGAAAGGCCAAGTTCATGTGAGGATATAGACATTTCAAGAAGCTAAAAACAAAGTGTTTGTTTTTACAACTATTCTTCACTTGTACTAATATCTCTCTGCTTTCCTTTTAGGTTTTTAATGCCTATCAGGCTGGTGTAGGGGCCCTCAAACTTTCCATGAAGGACATCACAGTGGAGAAAGCAGAGAGTCTGGTGGACCAGATCCAAGAGGTAGAGGATGGACCTGGGGACTTGAATGTTAGGAAGTTACTGGGCATGCTGCCTTTCTAGGCTGTCACAATGTTACTGTGTATGGACAGTCTTAAGGAGAGGAAACTTCCTTCTTCTGTTTGAACTTGTGTGCAGAAACTTATTTGACCTTGTTGTTTTGTTATTGTAGTCCTACTTAGATTTTCTCCATTTCTGTTTCTTCTGCCTGCACACACACCTCTCCCCTCCCCCCCCCCCCCCATTTTATATTTTTTAAAAACATTGATCTCACCTATTTCTCTTATAGCTCTGTGATACCCAGGATGAAGTTTCTCAGACTCTGGCTGGGATGGGGATAAATGGCTTAGGTGAGTTATCAAAAAAATGTCCCCATACCTCAAGAGGAATTTGCCTTCTTCATCTGGTTATGTTTTTCCTGCATCTGGCAGTAGAGAGGTCTTTATCCAGAACTCCTCCCCTACCCATCACTTTGAAATGCAGCTCCAGAGAATGATGCATCACTTCATACCCCCACTCCCATTCCAAATTAAGACACCTTTTCTATCTCAACCAACTCCTTAGTTCTTAAGGGGTTTTGTTTCTCATTGGGGGAATTGCACCCCCTTAAATGGCATAAAAGGTCAGGGAAATTCCCCAGTGTTAGGAGAGAGATCCTGCCATTTTTAATACATTTTCTGTGGGGACAGAGGAAGAAGCTTCTTTGGAGAATGCCCCTTTTCTTAAATGATTCCATAAAAAATAACTATTCTACTTTCAGTGGCAATGTATTCTCAACTTAAAAGACTTAGTCATTGTTTGTTTCTTAATTTTTATCTGTCATTCTTGAGTCTTGATTGTTTTCCCTCTATGGGGATTTACATTTTTCTTTGCCTTTTTTTCTCTCCAGATAGTGACAGTGAGGAGCTGGAGAAGGAACTGGATATCCTCCTCCAGGACACCACCACCAAAGAACCTCTGGATCTGCCCGATACTCCCCACAAGCCATTCTTCTCCACCAATGTGCCTAATCCCAGCATTTCAGATGCTGAGCTTGAAGCTGAGCTGGAGAAACTATCCCTATCAGAAGGAGGTATGAGCATATATGAATAAAGGGTTTCTGCTGGGATTTTGGTATGATAGCCGGCGATGTGGCCACAGAGTTGGTGGATCCCAGTTCTGGTTCTCAGCTTACTCAGGATCTGGAGGCACTGAGGTAGTCAAAAACATAGTAAGTTGAAGTTCAGGCATCTGGATCACATGTTCTCCGAAGATCAGGGTTCAGTTTCTGGGTTCTCTATCTTAGGTTCATGTCTATGTTGTATTCAACTGTTTTCTCTCCTCTGCAGGTTTGCTTCCAAGCTATGAATCCTCCAAAAGACAGCTGGAACCCACTCTCTAATGCTATCCCAGGACTTCCATATTAAGGAGAGATCAGGCGTGTGTGTTTGTACATAGTTATTTAATTGAAAAAAACTCTCAGAATTTGATGAGATGGGGAAGAAGGACTACTCCATTTATCTGGATACTACCAGTTGCTACAGGACAGAAGTTATTTCTGGAAGTTATGCTCCAAAAGCTTGCTCCCAGCTGGTGTCATGGACCTGTCTGTCTTCTCATCTTTATAGTGCCACAATCTATGCTGTCCTGTGTTTGACCTATTGTTCCATATAGCCTGCAGTCCTTGACTTTGGTCCAGTTATGTTTGTCTTCACCCACCAACTCCCACTAGAATTTTGTTCCAGCCAACAAAGGTGAGAGATTGCAGATCAGTTTTTCTCCCGTTGGTTAGAGGGACTTGTCATCTTTACCTGTAGGTGTTTATAAGTTTACTTAAACAACTTATTCCTACCCATTTCCATTTTCACTGGTGAGGAGAATCAGACAAGTTTTATTCAAGGGGACTTAACTGCTACTTCTTCAAGGAGAAAACACACATTGCAAAAGTTTCTGCTCTTAATTATCATTGCATCAAGTTTTTTAGGCTCAGAAAAATTGTCACCCTTGAGTAATTCAGGGTGATGGCATCTCTGGCTCTCACTGACTCCCATTTCCTTTTGTGCAGAGGAGAAGAGAATTCTTCTTGGCCTTTGAACTTGGGGTGGTGAGACCTAGGTGATTGTGGAGTCATCCTGTGTGAATTGTGGATGGCCAGGTCCCATCTCTTTTAATGCAAGCGGCTGCCCCTTTGCTCTGCCTTTGTTGGGGTATGGTCAGAAGACCCTGAACAAACTACACAGCAAAAACTCCTTTCCATGAGCCTGTGAAACAAGAGTGAATTCTTTGCTCAAGTTTCAGAAGAATTTTCTTTTGCAGATAGATCATTGCTAAGGTTAGGGAATCTGAGCCAATTTGTGCAATAGAAGCAGAAGGGTTTGAGCTTCTGCTGTACTGGTATATGCCTCCCACATTCTACTTATTTGTCAGAATACACACTACCTATTGTTGCCTCTTGAGGCTGCCAAATTCCTGCTTCTGTCTCTGCCCTTTGGTGAACTGGGGACAGGGTTCGAGCTGAGTGAAACAGTAGTCTGGAGAGGAGAAGATGGCGGCTACATTGCAACTGTGGCTGCTGAAGCACAAATATTTCTGCCTAAGCTATTTGCTCTTGCCCCTGAAATGATATGGAGCAGAGGGAAAGAAGAAACTTACTCCAGGGCAGGAGCAAGACTCATGGTCAACAAATTTCTCTCCCATTCTACCTTGATAAACAGAAGTGTTGGGGGTGAAGAGAAACAATCACTATTTTTTCCCCTTTTCTATCTGGTACATAATTAAAAGAAAAAAACAAATCATGATCATTGTCCACTCTGACTCTGTCTTTCCTTTGGGTTACTGATCCATGCCATCTGACCCGTTCTGTATTTAACTTAAGGTCTTCTCCTTTGGACAGTGATGGGCAAATCTAAAAGATGAGGACGTCTAAAATACTCTGAAGTTAAGCCCCAGAAGTAGCCTAGCAGCATGGCAGCAAACATTTATCAATCACCTGTGGTGTGTAGCATACTTTGCTAAGTGCTGTCATGATACAAAGATTAGATTAAAAAAGCCCCTTCTCCTGAGGAGCTTACAAGCACAGGAGACCTAAGTATAAACAGCCAACACAGATTGCTGTGCTCCAGATTGCTGTGCTCCATAGAATCATGTGATAAGTATTGCAAAAAGAACTTGAAAAGATCTAACCAAACAGTATTCAGGAATTTCAGTTCAATGGTGGACTTGGCTGAACATAGGGTTTGTTATTAAATGAAAAAAGGCCCAAAGTTCAGAGGTGATGCAGAAGGCTTGTACTCATAAGTCAAGTACATTCAGAAGCTATAAAACAACATTCTGCGTGAGGTCTCAAGGGAAAGGCAGTTAAGCAAGAGTTCAGGGAGAACTTCGTGGAGGAGGCGATGTTTGAGTTGGTCTTTAAGAATTTTTAAAATATACCCTTTGAAGGGAAGAGAGGTGTTCCAGATCCTCCTGAACAAAGGCCAGATGCTGAACGTGTTCAAGACAAAAGACTTGTAGAAAGATGGGTAGGGGTGTAATATTGAAAAAAGACAATGTGAGACAGTGGAAAAGGTGGAGTGTGGTCAATGGAGTACCTCGATAGCTAGAGCAAGTAACGTGGAACTTTTGAGAAGCAGTAGGGAGCCAATAAGCTTTCTGACAGGAGTGACATAACCAACAGAGGTAAGGGAAGATAGTGGGAGTGTTAGGGGCCTTTTAATGTGATGTGTTAAGAAGGCTAATGTGGTCAATCAAATGGAATATAGAACTGACATTTCCTCAAGGAAGGAATCTTCTTTCTCTGAATCATCTCCTAAATGTCTTTGGGGTTGTTGCCTTCAGTAATAATTATTCTTTCCCATTATTAGCTGCTGTTTAAAATTTCCTCTTTTGCCTTTGTGTCACCATAGTGTAGCTTAAATGCATATAGCAAGTTACAACACTTATTGAATGAATGATTTGCATTTGTTTTACTTAGTGAGAATCCAATGTATGTCCAGACCTTCTAGGGACTGTGAACCCACAGGAATCTATAATAGAACCCTTGCCTTGTTGAAATTTAGCAGAGTTGAAGATGTCAGGCACAAACAAAGGCTAAGTTAGAGAATATTATGTTTATAAAGCACAAGAAAGGTCATAAGCCAGTATATGATCCATTGTTAAATGAGTCAAATAGCCCCTGAGAACCTGAGTTCAGAGGAGGGAAATGGTCCTGGTAGACTGGGAATCCATCAAGTGCCAACATTATGGTAGGTGTTAGAGATGACTGCCAGAAATTAAATTGCCTCTGCCACTAAGGGATTTCATCCTGTCAGGAGGCCACTGGTACACAGATGATTAAGTACAAAACAATGTGATTTAGTGGTGGTAACAATGGGGGTATCTAGAAGAGCCTTATTTAGGAAGAGGTACTTTGTACTTTGAAGAAAGCAGGGGTTCTATGAGATGGAAATGATAGGGTACATTCCAAGCTTGGGAGCCTGCCTGTGCAGAGGACAGAAAGGAAATTAAGTGTACAAGGAAGAACAAGAACAGTTTGACTAGAAGACACAACGTTTGAAGTATTATGTATCTGGAAAGGCATGTTGGAGCAAGGATTTTGCATGCCAGGCATGGATTTTGACTTTTATCCTAGAAGCTATAATAAGTCATAGAAGGTTTTTGAATGAGAGTGACTGGTGGGTTTCAGAAATATCACTTTGGCAGTTGTGTAGAGGAGGGATAAGAGAAGACAGAAGAAATCTGAGAAATGGAGACCAGTTAGCCAGCCATGTGAGCAGTCCACGGGTCATCCCAAACCTTGGTGGTGTCTGGGTGAATGTAGAGAAGGGGGCATCTGTGACGGATGTTGAGAAGGCAGAAATCAACAAGACTTAGAGCTGAAATAGATCTTATTCTTCTTCTAGTCCAGGGGTTCTTAGCTTTTTTCTGGTGTTACTACTTCTTTGGCAGTCAATCTGGTGAAGCTTATGGACTTCTCCAAATCATGTCTGTAAATGTATAAAAGATATAGAATTACAAAGGAAACCAATTACATTAACATATTATTAACAAAATATTTAAACAATCATGGATTCTTAGCTAAGAACTCTTCCCTGATAAGAATCAGTCTCCTCTACTGATGAAGATATAGGCCCAGAGAGGAAAGGGCTTGCCCAAGTCAAACTTTTTGTCTTTTGATACAAAGAAACAATAGTTGAGGAATCTGGGTTGTAGCCCCAACTTTCCCATGAATTAGATGTTATTTTGCCATATTTACTAGAGTAGTGTCACAGTAGTGTAGCAAATGGATGAGAATGGTGGGATAGGCAGGGAGAGGGAATTTTGCCAAAGTAAACGGGAATGGGTCTACTTGAGTGAGCATATAGTTGCAGTTTCTAGTTAGTATCGATATTTACTTTGTCTAATCTTTGCCTTCTCATTTCCAATCTCCTAGTAACAGTTCGTGGATAAGGCAGGTGAGCCACATTCCTTTGGAGCTTTTTTATCAATCCTATGCAAGGTGCATATAGGTGCTTGATAAGTAGTTGTTGAGAATTTGCTTTGAATTCCTTTGGGAAAGAACAAAGCATTAACAAGATATAAAGAAATGTGTTGCCTGTCCAGAGTTGGAGAATCTCTCTCCTTTGCCCTGTTTCCCAGGAAGGGGTCCTTGGAAGAGGTCTTGGGGCCCATTTTGCTATTCTTAGTGTTAGTCCTTTCCACAAGAGAAAAAAGAACATATAAAAAAACTACATTTGCCATGGCCTGTCATAAGTATCTTGTGATCTGGTTGGGAGACCTGGTCAGGGGTTGAATATATCTGAGGAAAAAAGTTATCATTCTGATGCTTAAGAGGAAATTCAGCCCATCAAAGATATTAAAGAAGAAAAAAACCAAAACCAAGGCTGAAGATCTAAGGGGACTCAGAGTTTGTACTTTGGGATTTGAGGGGGGTGGGGGTTAGGAATACTTTTCCTTCTGAAAGAGGCAGTTGTATCAATGTGAATGTCTAGTTACTCATGGTGGAGGTCCTCTTGGGGAGGAATGTAGTTTACTTCCCAGCAACTGCATGACAACACTACAGTGGTTGTGATTGCTGTAAATTATTCAGCCTCAGAAAATATTTCTAGGTGAATAGATTATCATCACTTAGTAGGCCTGAACTGGGATAGATAGAAGAAACCTGGGCTTCTTGAACTTTTTTGTTTGAGAATCCAGTATATGAGGATCCAGAAACCCAGTTTCTAGAATCATAGATTTAGAGCTAGTCAAGACCTTGGATGTCATCAAGTTCAACCCCCTTATATTCACAGTGAGTAAGTGAGGCAGGATCTTTTTGACTCTTAAGTTTGTTGCTCTGTCTATTAAGCTATGCTTGCCTCTATTGCCAGTCAGTCAGCAAGCATTTATCAAGAACTCCTCTGTTCTGGTCACCATGTTAAGCACTAAGACTACAAAGAGATGAAATAGCCCTTGTTCTCTTGTAACTTTAAAGTCTAATGGGGGACACAGTGCAATCAACTATGTGCAGACAATACGTTCTAGATAAAATGGACTTAATAAACAGAGGGAAGGTACCAGAATGAAGGAGGATTGAGATGGCTCACTGAAGGATATAGAATTTTAGCTGAGACATGAAAAAAGTCAGGGAAGTCAGGAGGAGGTGTTGAGAACACTCCAGCCATGGGAGAAAGCAAGTGAACATGCCCAGAGGTGGGAGATGGAGTATTTAGTTGGAGGATTAGCAAGGAGGCCAGTGTCACCAGATTGCAGAGTATGTAGAGGGAGTGTAAGGACTAAGAAGACTAGAAAGGTAGAAAGGACATGATTATGGAGGCTGTAAGAGCCAGACAGTTTCATATTTGATCCTGGAGGTGATTGTAGGAGCTAGGGTTGATTGAATTGGATGCCAAAATGGTCAAACATGCAATTTGACAGGTATGTGGAAGATAGAATGAAGCAGGAAGAGACTTGAGTCAGGAAGCCCAATCAGCAACCCATTGCAATAGGCCAGGGGTGAGTGAGAGTGTCAGAGGGAGAAGAAGATGGATCCAAGTAATGAGAAGGCAGAACGGACAGGAGTTAGCAACTTATTAGCTATAGGGGGATGTGTGTGTGTGTGTGTCTGTGTGTGTGTGTGTCTGTGTGTGTGTGTGTGTCTGTGAGGTGAGTGTGATAAGGAATCACAGATGACACAGATTACAAACCTAGGTGCCTTTGAGGATAGTGGTACCCTTGACAGTAATAAGGAGAGGTTATGGGGGGAAGATAATGAGTTTAGTTTTTGATATGATAAGTTTGTTTGAAATATCTAATAGGCATTGGAGATGTGAAACTGAAAATCAGGAGAGGATTTAGAGCTAGACAAATAAATCTGACAATTATTTGCATGGAGATGATAGTTGAAACCATGGGAAATGATAAAATCACCAAGTGAAATAGCATAGAGGGAAAATGATGGTCTAGGACAGAGCCTTGGGGGATATCCACCATGATCTGGATAAAGATCAAGCAAAAAGACAGAAGGGACAGTTAGAAAGGAGTACTGGGAGAGAACAAGTGTGTACCTGGCATGGTGCTAAGTACTGGGGATGCAAATGAGGGAAAAGTCTCCTGCCCTTGAGGAGCTCCATCTAATGAGAGAAACCACAAGCAAAAAAATTAGAACAAACAAGCTCTACACAGAGTAGTTATGAAATAATTAAAAGAAGAAAGGCACTACAATGAAGAGGACTAAGGAAATGCTTCCTATAGAAGATAAAATTTCATTTAAGGAAGTCAGTAGGCAAGAATTGAAGAGGGAGACCTTCCAGGCATGGGAGACAGCCAGAGAAGATGCCTGGAGCTGAGCAATTAGTGTCTTGTTTGGGGATTTGAACATCAACTGGAGCTTTTTGTGTTTGATCCTGGAGGTGATAGGGAGCCAGTGGAATATATTGAGTAGAGGAGCAACATGGGCAGACTCTTGCTTTAGGAAGATCACTGACAACTGAATGGAGAAGGGAGTAGAATGGGGAAAGTTCTAGGGTAGACAGACCCACCAGCAGGCTGTTGCAATAGACCAGGTGTGAGGTGAGGAGGAGCATCAGAGTAGGAGCAGTGTCAGAGGGGAGAAGGGATGTTGTGAAGGTGAAACCAAGTCTTGGCAACACATTGGATATGGGCTGGGGGGTTAGAGAATGAAGAATTCAGAATGACTCTTAGACTGTGAGCTTGAGGGACTGGGAAGATGGTGTTATCTTCAATAGTAATAGGGAAATTTAGTGAGGGGAAGATTTAGGCGGAAAAAATGATTCCAGTTTTGATCCTGTTTTTAAGATGCCTGTTGGATATCCAGTTTGAGATGTCTAATAGGCAGTTGGAGATGTGAAATTGGAGGTCAGCAGACAGGTCAGGACTGGACAAGTAGATTTGAGAATCATCAGCCTATGGTGATAATTAAATCTATGGTTGCTGATGAGATGGATCATCATGTAAAGTAGCATAGTGGGCAAAGAGAAAGAGGGTCATGGACTGAATTCTATGGTTAAAGGTGATCTGGAGGAAGATCCAGTAAAGAAGACTGAGAAGGAGCAATCAGAGAGGTAGGAGGAGAGCCAAGAAAGAGTGGTGTCTCTAAATCCTAAAGAAAAGAATGTATCAAAGAGAAGAGAGGGATCAACAATGCCAAAGACTGCAGAGAAATTGAGAATGAGGATTAATAAAAAAGACATTGAATTGACAATAATGAGATCATTGATAATGACAGAGAGCCATTTTGGTGGAATGATAAAATTAATTTGGGTTGTCAGGGCTTAAGAGGAAAATGAGAGGAGACAAAGTGGAAGAAGCCCTTTTGGTTGATGACTTTCTCAAGGAATTTTACCATAAATGATGAGAAGAGATATGGGACAATAGTTAGCAGAGTTGGAAAGAGCATTTTTTTGAGAATGGGGAAGAAATAAGCATCTTTGTAGGCAGGAGAGAAGGAACCAGTAGACATTAAAAATAAGCAGAAGAGTGGGGATGGCAGAGAAGGCAATCTATTGGAAGAAAAGGGTTGGAAATGGAATTCTTGGGCAGGGAGAAGGGTTAGCTTTGGTAAGGAGTAAGGCCACTTCATCATGTGAGATGAGAAGGCCTCTCAGTGACAGATGAGGAAGAGGGGAGAAGAGAAAACACATGGCAAATGGTCTCATTTTTTTTCTATAAGAGATGAGGCAATGTTGTCAGCTGAGAGGGTCAGGGCAGAGAGAGCCATGAAAGCTTTGAGGAGGGGTGAAAAGGTTTGGAAGAGCCCCTGTGGGCAGTGAGTTGATAGAGGTATAGTAGGATTGCCTAGTAGTAGTGAGGGTCCAGCTGAAGTCATGTAAACTAAAATTGTAGTGGACCCAGTCAGAAAGTTACATGATTTTCTCTACCTTCATTCTTTAGCAGGTGTGTAGGAGTGAAGCCAGTAAATGGTGGGTTATTTCAAGGCTAGGGCTTATCAGTATAAAATTGTCAATATGATAAGGCAGCGAGGATTCAAGAGAACAGGACAGTAGAGAGTTTAACTAGTTCCCCAAGGGGTTAAAATGCTGAAGTACAGGGGTGATGGCTTGGAACAGAACTGGAGGGTTGAGGTATTAAAGGTCACAGTGTGGATGAAGAGCAGGATTTGGTAAGGGGAGGCAAAAGAAGAGATAGAAGGCCAATAGTTAAGGGTGTTTGGAAGAGAATCAATAGGGGAATGAGTAAAGATGCTTCCAGAACAGGAAAGGGTGGCCAGGGAGGCTGTTATGGGAGGAACCAGGGCTCAGTGACAGCTAGCAGATGAAAGGAATGGGAGAGGAAAAAGATTTAGAATGGAAGGAAGTTTGTTGCCAATGGAACAGGCATTCTAGAGAGCACAGGGGAAGGGGTGGCTTGGTGTTTGGTTGGAATTTTGGGGTTGGGACAGTTAAGGGGGATGCAAATAAGGAATGAGTAGAGGGAGATAAGGATTTGGGTTTGGATGATGACCTACAAGAGCTTTCAAATCACTGGGATCTGTAGGGTGTGAACAGGTGTGAGAATGTTCATCATTAAAGGGAAGGCACCACTCCTCAGAGCTTGAGAAAAGTGGAGTTCAAGATCAGACTGGATGCCCCATTTCACTATCCTTTGAAGCAGGGGTCAGTAATGTA
Organism: Gracilinanus agilis; assembly: GCF_016433145.1. Lineage (NCBI taxonomy): Eukaryota > Metazoa > Chordata > Mammalia > Didelphimorphia > Didelphidae > Gracilinanus > Gracilinanus agilis. The sequence continues at coordinate 158,520,441 of NC_058131.1, read as the reverse complement.
TGGCTCTCAAGCCATATCTGGCTCTTTTGAGGGCCAGATATGGCTCTTTCTGCAGGAGCCATAAATTCCATTTTTTTTCAGGCGCTGTTACAGGAGCGCACTGTGAGCACTGTACGGCTCTCACGAAATTCCTTTTTAAAAAATGTGGCGTTTATGGATCTCACGGCCAAAAAGGTTGCTGACCCCTGCTTTGAAGGCTGGAAATTAGGTAGGAAACTTCACAGCAGGAGATGGGAGTCCCACTTCCCAATGACTTTCCTTCTCTTCTATCAAGGGATAGGTGCAGCAGGAGATGGAAAGTCTGAGGTCAAAAGGAAGGTTGCTTCTTTTTGCATGGAAGGTTTTCCATTTCTTTATTGGGAGATTGGGCTATAAGCAACAAGTGGGAGTTACCTTGAGCTGATACAGATGGAAGTCACCTCATCAGTCTCTAGCAGCCTTCCCTTAGGGGCCATACACTGCAGGAGGATACAATTCCAGAAGTCAAGAAAAATCTCATGTGAGGCTGTAGATCAGATGGGCACAGCAGGATGTGGGAGTCTCCTGGGGCAGGGGGAATTCATTTGGGAGCAGAAGAAAATTGCCAAACCCAACCCATCCCCTTGTTGCCTTCTTTCTTTTTTTTCTTTTTTTCTTTTTTTTTTTAAACCTTAACTTCTGAGTATTGGCTCCTTGGTGGAAGAGTGGTAAGGGTGGGCAATGGGGGTCAAGTGACTTGCCCAGGGTCACACAGCTGGGAAGTGTCTGAGGTCGGATTTGAACCGACTCTTTGGCCTGACTCTCAAACCACTGAGCTACCCAGCTGTCCCCTGCCTTCTTTCTTGCAGCAAGAGTTTCAATTTGTGGTCAGAAGAAAAGTGTTGCTCCTTGTCTGACCAGAAAACCTAGAAAGAATATCAAGAAGGAGATGGTGACTGACAAGTGTCAAAGATTGCAGAGACAATTAAGTAAAGGACATGACCTCAGAGAGCTTAGAATCAAATTAAGTGAGAACTCCATGACTGTCACTGTATGTACATACATTCTGCAACTTTCTTAGCTGGGTCAGTGAATGGTGTGCTCAGTTGGAGTTGTCAGTTCTCCATTTCTATTTTAGCTCTCTCAAGGCAATTTCCTCCTCCCTTCATAGCCAAGGCTATATTTTCCATAATTATCCACATAAGGATAATTATATTTCTTGAAAAAATTAAAAAAGAGCTGTAATTCTGGTATCACATCTGATTGAGTCCATTTCTGGGAAGCTTGAGTTAAAACCTCTCCCAGTTCCATTTTGGTTTCTTACAGCTTGAATGTTGGTTTTAGTGTGAATTTCATAGGAATGAAATGCCACTTTTTCTCTTTAAAGAAACCGTGATGAATTGAGATGAAAAGGTCTCAGGGGTCTGGAATGGATGAACTCCTCATGGATACAGTGGGATCAAGCCAATCCAAAACAATTTCTTAGCAATAGCACTACATGATAGTAGACAACAGTCCGCTTACTAGTCAATGATGGACAGGCTGAAGGACAGTTTCTCCCCATTCCATTTCAATGTTTTTGGCTGCCACCAATTCAGCTGATTTGCCAGGATTATCAGAGCTCAAGACTAGCACAACTGCATCTTCCCTACCTGCCACCCCTCAACCCCACCAAAAAAAAAAGTTATAGCCACAATAGAATCTTCTTTTTTTATTCTCTCCATAGATCTGGATGGATGAGCAGGGAGGGAGGTTTCCTAGGTAGGCAGAAGTGACACTTTGCAGAAGGGAAAGAGTCCAGGACTCCAACTGTGGTCTCTCAGCCAAGGATAGTGGAGTGAAGGTGGGTGGAGAGGAGGACAGACTCTGAGATAGGCTGATGCCATCCAAGTGCTTTTCCAACTGATCTAGCCCAACCCCCTCATTTTAAAGATAGGTAAATTGAGGACAAGGGAGAGGAGATGGTTTGCCCAGTCACATAGGTATTGTGAAGCAAAAGTTAAATTCCACACCCCTCAACAAATCCCATATTCTTTCTGGCTGGTACCTCCCTTGACATGTCCTCTCTTTTTAGACCTTCCCAATGAAAATAAACACAGAATATAATAATCAGATTTCCCAGAGGAAATCATCCTCTCCTTTAAAAGCAGGTTCTGACCAAAGGCTTTTGCCTTCCAACTTTCCAGGAATGGAAGGTATAACTGGACTATGCTGGGAGGAAGGGGCAATGATCCCTGATTTGGGGGAGGCTCTGAGTCTCAGGATTCTTTATCCTCAACTCCTAACCCTGCTTTGGTGGCTGCTTACCGTCTAAGGGTGCATCCTTTAGGGAAAGGTGATATAAAGGAAAATTAGATAAACTTTTCACTACTTGTGTGACCTTGTAGGAAATCATGGGAAGTATACTAACACTAAAAATATGGGAATTTCCATTAATTTGATTCTTTAATTAGTTAAATTAAATTAATTCCCAATTCTTTGAGGTCGAGTCTTTCATATCTGGTCTTTTAAACTCCCTCACCCATAGGTTCCTTGTCTGTAAAATGAAAACTTATCTAGGTAGTATTTGAAGTTCCTTCCTTCTTATCTGTAGTCCTGTGAGAGGTTCTTTAATAAGGCAATATCTGGCAGCAAGTTGTCTAAGAGAGGGAGAAGGAGGAGGTGAAATGGGACCCCTTTGAGACTGGCTGCAGGCGCCCTCTTCTTGTTCATTGTTTCTTCCTTGCAGGACCATCCTAGGCATATATTGCTCAGTTGTTTTGCCTGCATTACCAACATCTCTGTCTCCTTGCTGCTTGTCTTAGTTAGATCTATATCTGGACCAGCTGAAGTTCCTCTGGTGAATGGTGACCCAGGCAGGTTGTAGTATTTAAATTAATATCCAATACTCCAAGAATTATATTTTAAAGTTTATTAATAATCACTTGAAATAGAAGGAATAAAAAAGAAACAGAAGTAAAAAAACAACCTAATTATTTAACAAAATTAAGATCACGTGACTAAGTTCTAAGCCCATTCCACCAAAATTGCAACAGGAAGAGAAGAGAGTGAGAGGCGGGGCTACACCAAATTTATATCCTCCCTAGTTCAGCATATAACATGAGGAGAGTGGGGTGCTGGGAATTGTAGTTTTTAGGGTAACAGATTCAAATTACACAAGGTGGCTACTGGCTCTCTGTGATATCTGGATGACCTTCATTCCTTCAGGTCACAACATCCCTCCTGCACCTCTGATGCATTTTGCTATTGGTCCTTCACCAACTTCTTCATGACATCCAGGCTATTCCTTATTCATTTCCTTTATCTCTTTCTAGTCATACTAACAAAAGGTGGATGAGTAACTCACAGTTTGAACCCTATCCATACAGTATCCTCGATGACTAGGTTTCTCATCTCTAGAATCTAGATGGTGCTGACCAAGTTGCACAGACCCAATTGCAGAGATTTGGGCTGTGAATTAGGTTGATGAGCCTAGGCAGACAGCAGATCCTAAGGTGCTCTGAGGATAGGTCATTAGCTCTTTTTCTCAGAATTCCTTCTTCTTTAAAAAAAAAAAAACAAAACCAAACAACAAACAGCAAGCTTACTTTCTGTCTTAGAGGAAAGATGGGGGTTCTATTGTATTTCTAATTGTCTTTATTCTTCAACTTCCTGATATCCCCTCCCATAGAAAAAGCTGTCTACTTATCCTAACTTCGAGAAACCAACTTCAGTATCTATGGTGTATTCGATCTGACTCAGCCTACAAACCTGGTAAATCTTTCTGAATTGGAAGCTTTAGGTGGGAAGCTATCTGGGGAATGAGGGTGATTCACTTGAAGGGTCTTGTATAATCAAGCTCTCCTAATTTGTTTGGAAATCTCAATAATGGGGCCCCTATTTGAGATAGAAGGGAGAGTGAAAGAGTGAGAGGAGCTGGAGAGACAGTGAAGAGCTAGCTAGCTCCTGCTCCTTCTGGTTTCAGTGCTAGGAAGTTAGATGATGTAGGCTCAAGTCTACTCCTTAGCTTTCTTCATAGCCCAAGAGACTAGGTCTATGAGGTATCCAGGGAGGACTAGCACCTCTGGTAGTACTGGGAGTACTAGAAGACTTGCCAAGCCCTTTACAGGGCTGATGATCCATTTTTGGTGCTTGCCTTTCACCCAGTTCTTACCCATGACTCCCAGAGGCAGGTATACATCTCAGTAAAACCATCTCAGCAGATGAACTAAACCAATTTGATGGTAAGGGATGGGCCTCAAACCCATCAGTGACTTAGATGGGATGTTTTCTCCAAGTAAGTGAAGACTACTCCTGTGGAAGGGGAGGATGGGAACAATTTGTTCCAGCTGCCATGAAAGCAGCTAAAAGCAGGTACTGTGGGGCACTTATAGCTTGGTCAGACATGGAAGGTGCCAAGGTCATTCATTGCATCTTGGGCCATTGCCAGTCATCCTGAGTTTTGTCTTGCCACTGGTCTTGCCACTGGAAGAGAGAGTGAGGCTGATGCCTTTGTGCAACCCTGCCTCACTTCAATTCATGAGCAAGTCAAGACATCACCTGTGATGTTATTGGTCCTCTTTGAAATGAAGAACAAACAACACAAGAGATTACAGGAACCCAAAGGAATTGGAGTCATTTACATAAAAACCCTCAGGCCTGGCACAAGAGAGAAGCCAGCTGTTGTGCACAAGGCAAGATGATTTAAATCTAGAAGCACTAATGATGTGATGGTTCTATTATTCAAGATCCAGGTTAAGTCTTACCTCTTCCCTAAAAATCTTCTCTGACTTTGCTGATTGATAGCTCAGGAAGCCAATGACTACTGGAAAGAGGTCATTTCTCTATAATAATTTTTCCCCTCAAAGACTTTTTATTTTATTTTATTTATTTAAAAACACACACCTTACTTTCTGACTTAGAATCAATACTAAGTTTTGGTTCCAAGGCAGAAGAATGGCAAGTACTAGGAAAATAGGGTTAAGTGACTTGCCCAGGGTCACAAATCTAATCCTGGACCTCCTGGTTTCAGGCCTGACTCTTTGTACAACTGAGTCACCTAGCTCCCCCTAGGGACTGTTTTTAGAGAAGATAAATGACTTTATCATGGGCAAATTTTTATTTTATTTTATTTTTTTTTATCCTGGGACTCCATTCTAGGAGCATAGGGCCACAACCAGTAGGCAATGGGTCACGCAGTCGCTCAGGGTCACCCAGCTGGGAAGTGTCTGAGCCTGGACTTGAACCTAGGACCTTTCGTCTCTAGGCCTGGCTCTCAATCCACTGAGCTAACCCAGCTGCCCCTACTTTAGGTTGCAGTTTCTTTAGCAGATGTAGTTTTTACAGGGTGGGGTTGCTAGCCCCACGCCCAACCCTCCTCCTTTTAAATGAAACAAATTAAATGATGGTAGGACTGTGGAAAAAGTAATCATTGTATTTACAGCCCATTGCTGGTAGAGACAGGAAATGGTACAATATTTTTAGAAAGGAATGTGACAATGTATATACCAAGATCCAAGAAACTTTATACCTTTTGAAGCAATGATCTCCTGTCTAGGATTGCAACATTATCCTCATTTTCCTCATTTGTAAAAGACAGTTGATACATGGGCTAAGTGTATACTTGGTCTAACTTCAAGAGCAATAATTGGTTCCTTCCCTCCTTTTACAAATCTACAAAAATTAATTTAATTAATTAACTAGTGAGGAAGTGTAGTGTATGATCTGACCACCAAGGGAGAACACCCTCAGGCTACCACTCAAATAGCTTCCACAGAGAATATTCAATATCCATTCTCTGACTTTCCCAAAGACTACCATATCTCCACTATGAAACGGAGCATATTCAGCCTACAAATTCTTAAGACAGCGTTGTTCTTCTCACTCTCCTGAATTCCCACTGCTTTTGCTGAATGAATCAACATTCATTCTGGTTTCAATATGGATCTAGGATGACAGCATAAATTATGATTCAAAACAAAAATCCAGGCATAATGAGTAACATGATCATACTTTGTTACACGGATGACTATAATGGGTGAGATAGACAATCATAGTCTTCTGAAATAGTTCATAGGAAACGTTTTTTTAGTATTTTATTTTCCCAGTTACACATAATAACAATTTTTAACATAGGTTTTCTGAAATTATAAAATCCAAATTGTCTTCCTCCTCTTTCCACTTCCTGAGATGTTAAGCAATCTGACCTAGATTTTATATATGTGTGTGTGCATGTATATACATATACATTCATATATATATGATTTTGCAAAACTTATTTCCATATTGGTCATGTTGTGATAGAATACTCATATGAAACCAAAACCAAAAATAAAAACATATACAAATAAAATAAAATAAAATAAAATAAAAAATAGTATTTTTGATCTGCATTTGGATTCCATCAATTCCTTCTCAGGAGGTGGATAGCATTCTTTGTCATGTCAAAGGAAACCTTTTTTAAACTTTCCCCCAAACCTGAGCATTATATAAACAGCGTGGCTCCACTTACCCAATACCCCAAATCTAAAGTTGGCAATGTAAAGAAATGAGAAGGATTATTGGATTGAGCCTGTTAATTTGTACAATAGAGATAAAAACATATATCCTGCCTATTTCACAAAGTTGTTTGGGGAAAATACTTTATAAATCTGAAAACATTATATAAATGCAACCTGTGATGAGGAAATTGAGAATGAGAGGTGGTGACTTTTCATCATCACCTAGCTATTATTTGTCAAGACTAGGATTAAAATGAGGGTCACTTGTGTATAGGTACTCCACTTTCCACTATGTTAAACTATCAAGCCTTTGTGGCAGTATTGTGGAAGAATCAACACATTAAAGAATTTGTTAGCTGGAAGATACAAAGATGGAAGAGATTTGCTACCTCCAGAGAAAAAAGCTTCCTAGTCTTATAGGAATTTCTGTGGCCTTCTTAGGGATAGTCTTCCAACTCATTAGAGAGTCTAAGTCCCAGTAGCTCAGTGGTTTTAGAATAAATTCTCCCCCTTGTTTTCAGCCTTCTTTGGTTCTATTTCTGCCCCAGCTGACCCTACCAACTTGTTTTCTATGAGGAACTGTTAGCCAATCCCTTTATGATTAATGTTCTTTCCACCATTGCTTTCACCAGATAAATATTCTTCCTTAAAGTGAATAATTTTCAGTCCCTCCAAATTGCATCAGATACATATATGCATGGATGGTAGGTACACATTATATGCTACCAAATCACATATAGCATACTTATGTTTAAATTACCTTGGTTAATTAGGTTACATGCAGGTAATATACAGCAAAGCTTCCCACTATATACAGTATGCCTTACTTATGTTCCATAATCTAAATGTCATCTTGCCCCAAAGTTGTGCTCATTGACCCCGCTTGGTTAAATGAAAGGCATCCTTTTTCATAACTCCTAAAGGGTTGTATGTAAGTCTTATCTGGCCCTCCTATGGTAGTCAACACATATTGAAAAGGAAGAATTGATAGGCCTTGGCAACAGATTGAATATGGGGATTAGAGAGAACAAGGAATCTGGGATGATACCTACATTGTGAACCTGGGGAACTGGTAAGAGGTTGTGCCCTTAAAGGTATTAAGGAAGTCTGGAAAGGGGGAGGATTTAGGGAGAAAGATAATGAATTCAGGTTTGGACCTATTTCTTTTAAGATGAGATGTCTAAAAGGCAGCTGGAGATGTAAGATTAGAGAGCAGCAGAGAAGTTGGGGAAGGATGGCTAGATTTGAGAATTATTAGCATAGAGCACGAGCCTGATAATTAAATCCATGAGAGCTGATGAGATTGCCAAGTGAAGTAGTGTAGAGACAGTAGAGGAGAGGGCCCAAGACAGCCCTGTAGGTTATGGACTAACACCCAGGGCCAATGGGCATGATCTAGATGAAGAGTCAACAAAGGAAACAGAGTTAGGGCAACCAAAGCAATGCTAACGAGTGGAGTAAAACTCATCTAATGATATTCCTCACACCTTACTTGCTAGTTCACTGTAAAATCCTACTAAGGATGGTTAGGACGGCACAGCCTTAAATGGGTCCCTACTTGCACAATGAACTTGTCTTCCACTAATTTGCAAAAATCTCCCTCTGTATCTTATAAAGTCACATCCAGTATGAGAAAATCAGGTCATCACTTTTATTTACACTCACCCCCCCCCACACACCCACCCAAGCATACATATAGGTATGGCCCTGGTAGCCAGCTCTCTGCCATCACATAGGCCTCATCTTGGGGACTGGCCCTTTAAAAGAATCTGACTGTTCGTCCTTAGCTTCCATTCTGTGAGGGACCAGGGGGTTGGGGACAGGGTCTGGGGGAGGAATGGCAGTTGGAGGGAGAATCTGGCAGAGAGAAGATCATGAAACTATTTCCATCAGAGCAGGGCTATCCTGGCTGATGAGGCCCCGGGGATTCAACTCAAGGAAATAACTAGTTTCTTTTGAACAATCAACAGACCAAACAGCAGTCAAAGAAGCATATAGGTGGGCATGCAGTGAGAATCTGAGTTCAGATCTTTGAGATTCTCAGAAGGCTGCCCTCTTGTCAGAATAGGACCAGAGGGAGAGAGTGGGAGAGAGATGGATACATCAAATAAATTATTTGTTTATGTTCATCCACAAAATTGAAAGGCACTGAAGTTAAAGTCTGGATTTGCATTTGAAGACATGAACTTGTGAGGGATGTGGACTCTGTGGGCACCACTGCATCCTATCAGAGGCCAGGGGAAATGTGACCCAGCCATTGAGAGGAATGTTTTTTTGGGAGTGGCAGTCAGTTTGGGAGAGGGCTCATCTTTGGGTGATTGGACCAGTTTCAATCATCATACTTTGGATATCCTGACTAATTAGTATGTGGGGAGGGGATTAACTCAAGGAAATAATTGGTTTCCTATGAATAACAACCCAAATGCCAAAAGGCAAAATAGAGCTGGATCCTACACAGGGGAAGCTCTCTGACAGGCAGGGTTTAAAGAGGGTAAAAGAGTTAGATTAACACCCTTTTAAAATAGTTATATGCTCATTCACATATGACACCAAGAGGTTAAATTTTAACATTATTATTTGGGTTGGGGAACATCAGGAGTTCATATTGGGTTCCATCTTGGAAGAGGTAGGAGTCATGTGACAGGCAGTTGGAGCTAGAATCGGGTAGGGGGGAAGAGAGCTGGACCCAGAGATGACTGTTAAGCTTGTCTGAAATCACCAAAGGCCAAAGAGGTAGACTGATGATATGAAGTTATATTAGTTGTTGCCCTGGTCTAAATGGGAGTTCTCCTTGGTTAAGCCTCATAATTCAGTTTTGTGAATAGCAGTCATTCACCTTTTGTTTATAAACCAAATATGCCATTTGAATCAAGATGTGTGATATTTCAAGGTTCAATCTGTCCAGATAGGAGTTTGCCAAACAAAAAAAATGCAAATTATTATGTAAGTAGCTATTTCCCATACCTGATGGCAGTATTCTGAGGGGTGCAGTTAATTCTTGAGGATCACAACCTATGTAGGCTTTAGCCTCAAACACCTCATAAATTTGGAGATGGAAGGGATCCCAGAAACCACCCAGTCCAAACTGCATCAAAAGAGAGAACCTCTTTCAACCTTTAAATGAACCTTGATGTATAGCTAGAAAACTCTGCTGTTGACTAATCACACTCATATAACACTATGAGGGATTAAAATTAAAGTTAGGATATGGGTTGGTGATACAGCATTTTGAAGTATGTAGGCTAGTTCCATACTATGATGGTGAGAGGGAGGGAGAAAGTATATGTCAGGGTCTTTGGAAGAAATGGCAGTTAGAATTGGAATCAGGTAGACAGAAGATTCATCATGGCCTAGAAGCCAATTTCAGAGCAGGCAGAGCATGATTAATTTGTATAAATGAAGTCTTTAACTCATATGAATCATTGAACTGCTGTGGGGAACAAATAGCTATTGGTGAATCACAAATGGACACTCACTGGGGTATACAAGTGACAGATCAAATTTGTATTCTGAGAAGGCCATTCTATCTGAAATCAAGACCAGAGAAGTAGACTGATAAACACATCATTTAACTGATACACCTTTCTATCAGCTGTAACTGTTTTAAATGAAAAACTTCCTTGATTCCACATCATAGTTTTATTTCACTGATCATAGGAAGCTTAAAGATACCTCAGAAGCGATCTAATCTTTTACATATAAGAAAAATGGGATTTGAATTCACCTTTTTCTAAATCCAGAACAAATCAGCTTTCCAGGGTGCCAAAGTTGCCTCAAATAGTAAACAACTGACTCCTCTTTTGTGCATAAAAGTAGAAGGAACAGGAATCAGATTTATGGTGTCAGCACATAAAGTCTAACAGATGCATTTGCCAGACCATAAGGTTTCCATTATCAAATTAACTGGCACTATCTAATAACTAATGGCACCAGTCTGAAGGATAAAATATAACTGTTATTTGGGATGTCAAACCAAGTTAGTCAATAACTTCATTCTCTTAAAAAACAAAACAAAACACTGAGTCACACAAAATCTCAAACTCAGAGTTGGAAGGGAACTCGGCAAGTATCCAGTGCTACCCATACCTAAAGCTATCTCCTCATATAATTTATAACTGAAACCTTGCTCTGGGATGTGATGTAGCCAGTAACACAAACAGGATATAGTGAGGGGTTATAGCTAGGATTTTGGTTGGGGACAAAACCTTGAAGGATCTGTACTGTCCAGTTTGAGTTTCCAACTAGTAAGACATAGGGCCTTGGCAGAGGCCACTGGAAGAATGACAGTTGGAGTTAGAATCAGGTGGGAGAGAGCTCATCCCTGGGAAACCAGGTCCATTTCAGTCAGAGCCAGCACATCCTAATGAATTGGCATGAACCTGAGGCAAATAACTGGGTTCATGTGAAAATCAACCAGGTTTGGTGAAAACCAAAAAGGGGTGGCACATAGCTGAGATATGGAATATGTAAGAACAGGCAGAATTGGATCCAGGAAAGTCTGCTTTTGGAAAGCCAGGCAAAGAGAAGTACATGAAAGGAACTCATCTGAAAATTTCTCTCTCCATGTTTTATAGCTCTGCTTTATACAGAAATACTCCTTGGTTCAGTACTGTAATTTAATTTTGTTTCTAAATGAATGGCCTACCTTTTGTTTTATAACCCAAAGTGGTATCTTCCATGTTCAGTTTGTCTAGAGGTGAATATGCTGACACTTTCTTTGTCAACTCACCCAACATACTTGCCAAGATGCTATGACCCACTAAACAAATGGTGTAACAAGTGCTCAAATAATTTTGTGATTTAAATGATGTGGGTATTCCTTCACAGCTCACTGATGCCCGCCCATTCTGTTTTGCTCTTGGATGAATAAATACATGTATGAATGAAAAGCTTTTATTAAACAAGTGTGCCAAACACTTTGCTAAGCCCTTCAGATACAAAAACAGTCCCTCAAGGAGCTTACATTCTAATGAGGGAGAGAAAAATGTATGGGAGTTGTGGCAGGGATGCAGAAGGTGGGCAGAGAGGGAGTAAAAGATGTTTTATTTTGGAAAGTTAAAGGGATAGTCAGTAGAACCACAGGAGAATAGACTGACACCTTTTCCAGTGGCAGTGGCAATAATTTGATTGATTCCAGAACTAAAAAGTGGACTTGGAGGGTGGGGTGGGAATGAGGGAAAGAGAGATGGGAGGAGGAAGTGAAGTTGGTGAGAAAAGATAGAAGTATAGTAAATCACGGCTGGAAAGTTAATCACATGAGATTAACCCAGCATCCTTGGAGGTGGGGAGAGGACTGACCTTCCTAGATTTTTGTTGTGATAAGGTGATGATACAGATGTAGCATATGGGCTATCCAATGCTTCTTTTCCCCTTGCTATTACTGCATTACCAATCTATCTCCTTTACTTATATGTTTCTTTGATAATATCCTTTATTCCACTTTTCCTTTATGATTACATGTTCAAAATTTGTTGCATTCTACTCACACCCACTATATTCCTCTGAGTGATTTTGATTTTGAGTCCTAAGAGATTATAGTATTTCATGATTCCCTCCCATATAACAACACCAGGACAATATTGCTATTAAAAAGATGATCCTTTGTTTTAGGGTTCATAAATAAACACTAAATTGAATTTCTCAAGTCCTCTATAAAAAATAAAAACAGATGGAATTAGATACATAGAAAGGTAAAGAAATAAAAAATTGGTCCCTAAATCAATTCAGCAAAAAAACAACTTCTTTTCACAGACAAAAGATAGGTACTTAGACCCAAACAGAGTAATGTTTGATTTAAACAAATTAATAGGAACAAGTCCTCTGACCACTCTCTATTCCCTGATAGATGTCTCTGAGTATTATATGTGTGCTAGGTCCCTATATATCTTGGTTATAAGACTTTTATCCATGAAATAAGATGCAAAATTTTTTTTGTTGCTATTTATTGGTTCCTTCTCTATTTCCTAAAAATGGAGCCGTCTCTTTTGTCCTTAAAAAAAAGCAAAGAGAAATGAACCCATCTGAAAATTCTTCTCTTCATATTTTATAACTCTGCTTTACACAGGAATACTCCTTGGTTCAAGTTCTGTAATTTAATTTTGTTTCTAACAAAAAAATTTGTTTCCCAAGTGGATTAACCCTACATCCTCCATCATTCTTTGTCTCTCCTCCTGTTCTCAAACTCCTTGAAAAAATCTGTCTACACTCATTTTCTGTAACTTTTTATCCTTTCATTGACTTCTAAATGGTTTGCAACTGATTTTGGACCTCATTATTCAACTGAAGCTGCTGTCTCCAAAGTTACCAATGATTTCTTAAATTCTAAATCTGATAACTTTTTTCTCAATCATAATCTTTTATTTTGATTGATTTCATTGTAGCTCTTGATGCTGTTGAGCACCTTCTCTTGTCCTGTGAATGTTTTCCTTTTTGAATTTTCAAGAAACTTCTGTCTTGGCTCTCTTCTGACCTGACTATTCTTATACTTTGAAAAGTTCATCATTCATATCATGCCCCTTACTGTGGGAATATCCCAAGACTGTGCCCTGAATCCCCTCCTCTCTCTTTACATTCTTTCACTTACATTACTTCTCTCTTTTGATCTCAAGTCTCTCATCACTAACAGTATATTTGGATATTTCAAACTGGTTGTCTCATAGGCATCACAAATTTAACATATCTCAAGACATAACTTCTCATCATTTTCTCAAACCAACCTCTTTTCCAAACTATTACTATGAAGAGTATCATTGTTTTTTTCCCCAGTCACCCAGGTTGGCCAACTTAGTGGCATCCTTGATTCCTCTGTCTCCCTCCTATACCACATAACCAATCAGCTGTCAAAGCTTGTTTTCACTTATGTATCTTTCCCAGCTACTACCTTAATTCACTTCCTCATCAACTCTTGCCTGGACTATTGCAATAGCCTCAGAATTCCTCCATGCCTCAGGTCTCTCTCCACTAAAATCCATCTTCCACATAGGCTGCCAAAATGACTTTCCTAAATGAAAGTCTGACATGATACTTCCTCATATAATGCATTTCAGGTGTTCCCTCTTACCTCTAGAAGTAAATATAACTCTTCTATTTGACATTTAAAACCTTTCACAAACCAGGTTCAAACTATTTTTCTGCTCTTATTATCCTTCTTTCCATATTCAGTGGTCTAGTCAAGCTCATTGTATATATTCTCCATATATGATAATTTTCATTTCTCCTATCCATGCCTTTGCACACTGGCTGTCACTTATATGCTACTCCATCTTCTAGAATAGTTTCCTTCAAGACTCAGCTAAAGTGTCTTGTTTCATTTTGAAGCCTTTCCTAATCTCCTTAGGAACTAAGGGTCCCTTGCCCTGCTCCCATCATATTTTATCCATTTTGTTTATTTCTTGTATATGCCTGCATATTTTCATGTTGTGGTGTTGTAAAACATAATCATCTTGTGGGTAGAGATGGTTTTTCTTTTGTCTTTGAAGCCCTACTACATATCCCAATTGCTAGTACATAGCAATATTCTTATCATAAGATCATAGATTTAAAGCTGGTAGGGTTTTTAGAGGTTGAGTGCAAACCCTTCATTTTACTGTTAAGGAAACTGAGGCTTGGAGTCAAGTGACTTGCCTGGGAGCACATAGCTAGTAAGAGTCTGAGGTAGGATTTGAACCCAAGTTTTCTGACTCCAAATCCAATGCTCTATCTATTACACCATGTAAAGGGGTTCTTTTGGTAAAGACCCTTCAAGTGCTATTTTGGCCAGGTGATACTTAGCTACTTCTTAACAAACAAGGGGAGAGGGAAGATAACATCTCTGTTTTCTCTCTTCTCCCCCTCCCTCCCTCTCTCTCACATGTCTTTCTCGTGAAGCTGCTTTACACTGTGGACAATTAGTGTCTCAGTTTCTCAGGTCAGCCCTTAGATGATGCTATAAAGTCCTCCAGTATTCCAAGGCAAACACCTTGGTAAAAGATGAGGGTCCAAAATAGCCTTCAAGAGTTCTTTTCTGCATTGCTTGCCATTGCTCTAGTGCAGTTACTAGTCCTACTCACTACCACTCTCATTCCTTTATTTTCTCTAGTTACTCAAAAGGGGAAAAGGAGGGAAGTGGGGAGGGGGGGGAAGGGTAAATATTTCAGAAAGGGATAATAGTTCCCAATGACTTGGGTTGTCTTGATCATCTTATTTTCCACTCATCAGGACTGGCTACATTATTATTATAGAAGGTTAAGAGTTTTCATTGTATATAAATTGACTCCGATACATTTTGTTTTAGGCTAAATTAGCATCAAATTTTATTTTAATAAATATTTTTGGCTTCATATTTCTAGTAGTTAGTAAATATTCTTTCCAAATACCATTGAGTGCTTATTTGGAGGAAACTTTCCCTAAAGTGCATATCTGTTTTTAACCTAGGCAAAGTTTGAATTAAATTCCAAATGATCCTCTTATTTGCAATGTTTAGATCATCAGCAGAGGGTGCTAGAATTCCAGCTAAGAGTGTGTGTCATGTCTATATTTTGTTTACCTGTAGATTTAAGGAATATATATATTCCCTTCTAGAGTCTGAACATTGTTAACACAAAAATGTTGATAAATGTTTCTTAGAATAATACTGAGACATCATCATCATTCATAATCATTGAAATCTTCAATCTATCATTATCGTGTACAGGCCTAGTTCTAGGTTAGGCATATACATGATATAATGTACAAATCTCTTTCAAAGAGGAGATTAAAATTCAATCTGGAAAAGGATAAATATTAGATAAGTAGGCAAAATAGCCTGGACTAAGAGTAAAATTAATTGTGCTGGAAATGAGTGCTACAAGAATTTAGAGGACTGGTTTATGCCAAGAACTGGAACAGTCTGGGAAGATTTCAAGGAAGAGATGGAACCAAAGTTGACTCTTTAAAGAAGAGTAGGGCTCAGATAACCAAAAAGGACAAGGAAAGGATAACTTTTCATTAGGGGCCATAGCAGTGAGGTTTGGAATGTGCATGGGTTGTTCTCCCAACAATGAGTAGACAAGTTTGGATGAAGCAGAAACTTCATGTATGAAATAGTGAGCAGTCCAATTGGAAAGGCAGGGCAAAACTTTGAAGGACCTTCAATGCAGGATGAAATAGTTTGAAGAAATATCTTATGTAGATGAGTATGAAAATGTGATATTGAGGATTCCTCTGAAATTTCTATGAGATTCCCAATTCTCTCTCATGTCATGCCTGGGTCCTATCTTCTTTGATTGTCATCTTATTTTGTGGTGACATCTTCTTTTAGCTTGGAGAAGTAGCCCTCCCATAGCCTAGGCTAGTAATACTTTCAGTATAATATATTGCACTTGATTCTCCATGGGAGACCATAATTTGACATAGTACATTATACAGTAATTACTGATACCAATCATTCACCCTCCACTTTGATTCTAGTTAGTAGGTAGTCAAGTGAAAAGTTTACAAAAACCAAAATACTTCTTTATTTTCCTCCAGGGTTTGCATCAAAACACACAGTTATTAGCTGACACCACCATTTGGCATGGTGTGGGCTATAAAGATAAATTTTGAGCTGGGGATTGGTGGAAGGCAGAACTTCTGAATCTTGGCTTCTCATTCTACTTTTATATAATATTGGAACTCTCAATATAATTGACTGGCATGATAATTCTGTCCCAGAAAGCAGGTTTTTTTTTGATAGAGGAAGAATGAAGAGAACGTGGGGAAACATGACCCCCTCATCACTAAGGACTCATGTAGCATATTAGAGTGGAGAGCTTAGTATCATAGGAGCTCTCTGAAATGAGGTAGAAACTCCCTGAAATGATGGTCATGGCAGGAATGTTTGGGGATTATAGTATAAGGGTTAAATGTAGGAGTTTGACAAAGTGAGGAGAGCAGTTTAATAAAAACTTTGTTTAATTTAGAAAGAAGTACAGATGGAAAGATAGAAAAGAGAAAAAGAGAGATTATTCATCTTATATCCTATAAATCTACCTAAACTAAGTCTCACTAATAAATAGTTCCTAATAACTACCTAAAATTTCCTAATACTACCTTTAACTGTGTTCTCAGGATAGGTTCTTCTGCCTGGCATACCAGGCCTAATCTACTCTACTATCTGTAAAATATTCACCGACTAACTCCCTAAAACAAAAGCCAACTGTCACCAGCCAACTTCCAGCAGCCCCTTGCCTGAGAGCTAAACCTCCTGCTCTCTAGAGATCCTAGGGGCAAAAAGCCCCCTTCCCTCAGCAGCTGCTTCCTTTATCTGCTCACTGACCAACTCCCATTTTACTACCTTCCTGCCGGAAAGCCATTCCTATTTCCTCTTCTTAGTGTCCTGGTCTCTTGTAACAGAATCTTCAGCTCTGGCTCACTGCTCACTGAGCCTGCCAGTTCTCTGATCTCTTGAGAAACCCTGTTCTCTTCCCTCTTAAGTTAGCCAGAGGGAGAGATTAAGAAAATCCCTTTAACATATCTCCCAAGATCCTTTGGGAGACTAGTCTCCCCAATGGATCTTTCAGACATAACTATCTTATACTCATATTCCCTAGTCAAAGTTGCCCATACTATTAATTCTTTCTAATAGAAAACTATACTAATATGAGAAACAGGGAGAAGTAAAGAGAGAAAGAAAGCAAAACCAGTCTTGGTTTTTACAACATATAAGTCTCAAATTACAAACAATTACAAATAATTACAGTTACAAATACAAATAAATATAATTGTAAATAACACAATCCTGAGTATACTCCACAGAAATAAGAATCTGAAGATATTAATCCAAATTCAACAAATACCACATAAAAAGTTTACAATTATTATGTACAAAAATATCAATATAAATACAATATTCTAAACAGAAATTACATAGTATAATATTAATTATACACTTGCCTATTGGCTATTAAACATTCTATTTCAAAATCAAACCTTCAAGTACAAGAAAAATCAAACATTCTATTGAAAAAATATAAGTTTAGGAGTGCAATGTCACTGAAAATAGTGTCCAGTTGTTTCTGTAGTCTTATCCTTGATGCATGCAGTCAATCCTTTCACATGAGAGCAATGGATCCACCATGCCTTTTCTCCAATTTTTATTGCTGCTGGGGCTGTTAATAATACTTGGAATGGATCTTCCCAGGCTGGCTTAGTTGCTCTGGAAGTTCTTTACATATACCGTGTCTCCTGGATTTAAATCATGAAGACAAAAGTCTATAGGCCCATCTTGCACCTCAGCTCTGGATTCCTAAACTTCTGGTATTTTGATTTGTAGATCTTGTATATATGAGGCAACAGAAGTATCTCCTCTTAACAATGATGTATACACAGGGTTTCAAATAGCATCTCAAATGGTGAGATGTCTAGATCTCCCCTGGGCCTGCTTCAGAGGTAGAATAGCTCTAGAGGGAGAGCTTCAGGCCATTTCAAATGAGTCTCAGTGCATAGTTTTCCAATCATGGTTTTAAGTTCTCTGTTCATTCTTTCAACTTACCCTGAACTCTGGAGATGGTATAGTACATGAAACTGTGGAGTAATCCCTAAACATGAGAAAATTTGTGATAAAACTGAATCAGTAAAATGAGTTTCCCTGTCTGAATCAATCCGTGCTGACAGGCCAAAACGAGGTATGATTTCTCTTAAAAGCACTTTAGCAACAAACACCACTGTTTCCCTAGTGGTTGGAAATGCTTCTGGTCATCTGGTTAGCTGGTCTACTAAGACTAAGCAATATGTGTAATGTCTAGTCTTTGGCATTGTAATTAAATCTATTTGCAGATGTTCAAAAGGTGTGTAAGCCAAAGGATGCCCACCAAAAGCTTTTCTGTGAAAGACATGCTGATTATATGCTTGGCAGGTGGGACAGGTTGCACATGCTTTAGAGGTGATATTGTTATGCCAGGGGCTATACATACTTTTTTTTCACAGAATCTACAATGCCTTGGGTTCCAAAATGACTATTTTTATGGATGGATTGACAGATTTGATGATAAAAACTTCTAGGGAGGTGGGGTTTTCCTTCAGATGCCACCCATACTCCATTAATCTGTTTTGCCTTGAAGTTTTGTTTTGTTTCCATTTTTTAAATTTCTTTTTCATCATAGGAAAGGGATAAATCTGAGTCATTGATAGTTGCCAGATTTAAGATTAGTTCAGGGCCTTCTAAAGCAGTGAGTTTTGTGGCAGCATCTGCCTGGTGGTTTCTTCTAGAGACGGGGTCAGTTCTACTTGTATGGGCAGAGCAATGTACAACAACCAGAGTTTCAGGTAGTTAGAGAGCAGAAAGAACCTCATTGATGATTTTAGCATTTATGATACTTTTGCCAGCTGATGTTAAAAATCCCCTTTGAAGCCAAAGCATACAAACAGCATGACATTCTGAAGGCATATCTCTAGTCAGTATAGATTGTTGCTTTCTTGTCTCTTGTGATTACACAGGCATGTTTCAAAACTATTAATTCTGCACCTTGAGCACTTATATTTGATGGTAGTGAAGCTGCCCACAGAGTGGCAAATTCTGTGACCACAGCTGCTCCAGTGTAACGAATACCATCCCTCATAAAGAAAGAACCATCCATAAATAAAACTAGATCTGAATTTTCCAAAGGAGTGTCCAGGAGATTATCATGAGGTTTTTCTGCCATGAACACTAATGATTCTCAAGTATGCAATGGTTCTCCTGTGATTGGTAAATCTGGAAGCAAGGTGGCAGGGTTGAGTGTTGTGCAGCATTTTAAAGTGATGTTTTCATTGCCTAATAAAGTTACTTCATATCTTGTAAGTCTTTGGTCAGAGAATGCCTGTGTTCTATGCCTTAGCAACAATGCTTCAACTTTATGAGGACACATCATCGTTAGTGGGCATCCCAATACTAAATCCACAGATTTTGTTACTAGCCAAACTGTTGCAGCTATGCCTCTTAAGACATGATGATGCTCCTGAAGCTATTGGGTCTAGTTGAGATGAATAATATGCAATTGGACATTGAACAGGTCCTAAAGCTTGGGTTAAAACACCTGGAGCTACCCCTCTCCATTCATGTACATGTAGAGTGAATGGTTTGTTGTAATCTGGGATGCCTAGAGGAGGGGCAGACAGAATAGCCTATTTTAATTTATTAAGTACTGCCAGGTGTTTTGCCTCCAACGTAAGTGGCTCAGTGACTGCATCTTTTGTCAATGCTATAAAGGGTTTGGTGATTTCCCCATAGCAAGGAATCCATTGCCTGCAAAATCCTGTTGTTCCTAAAATTGATCTCAACTGTCTCTTAGTGGATGAGGCACTCAATTTTTGGATATCTTCAACACGCTTAGGGGAAATGAAGAGGGCACCATTAGTTAAAACATCCTAAATAATCCACTTTTGGGAGACACCACTGAACCTTTGTCTTTGAGATTTTGTGTCCTCTCTCATATAATTCCAACAGGAGATGTTTTGCTATCTTCTTGGCATGCTACGGCATTTGGTGCAACCAAGAACAAATCATCCCCAAAGTAGTATTAAACAGCTTAAACTCGATATTTGCCAAATCTTGTGTCAAAATTTGGGAAAATCAAGTAGCTGCTTCCTTTACCTGCTCACTGACCAACTCCCATTTTACCACCTTCCTGCCAGAATGCTGTTCCTATTTCCACTCCTCAGTGTCCTGGTCTCTTTTGTAATGGAATCTTCAGCTCTGGCTCACTGCTCACTGAACCTGTCAGTTCTCTGATCTACTGATAAATCTTTCTCTCTCCCCTCTTAAGTTAGGCAGAGGGAGAGATTAAGCAAATCCCTTTAACAGTAGCCAATTTTCTCATTGAAAGAAAATTTGTTTCCTTTCTCCTCAACCTTCAATGATAAAAATTGGACCTATGGGTGGATTCATAAATTTCTCTATAATTGAATAAATGGTAGGTAGGCAATTCTCAAATAATGCATTTTAATAGATGCAATAGACCTACAATGTTAAATGATATTCAATTCATTTCAGCTCAACAAACATTTATTAAGTAAGACACTGTGTTAGGTGCTAAGGATTTAAAAAAACAACAACAACAACAACAACTCAGTACCTGCTCTCCAGGATCTTATGCTCTATTGAGTGGTAGGATTTCAAGGACAATGGGAAGACTTCTTCAGACCCATCATGTCCCGCCACCTCCAATAATTTTCCATTTGTGTTGGAAAGTTCTTAAAACAGTAGACTTCTTTCATTTTCCAATAAGTGAAAAGTCTTAAAATGATATTTTCCCTTGGACAATATGTCATAGATTTAACTACACATAGAAATATAATTGACTGGCATGATAATCCTTTCCCAGAAAGCAGGTTTTTTGATAGAGGAAGAATGAAGAGAACATGGGGGAACATGGCTCCCTCATCGCTAGGGACTGATGTAGCATATTGGAGCAGAGAGCTTAGGTCACAGGGGAAGCCTTAGAGGTGGTGCTGTGAAGCTCTGACTTGTTTTCATGCAGCCTTTGCACCCCAAGTCCTGTGTCCACATTGTAGTAGAACAGTCAGGCTTCCATCCTGGGGACTTTATGCTCTCCTCTCCATAAGGGGACCAATACACTGTCCACCTTTGAAAACAGACAGCCTCAAAACCTCAGGAACTTTAGAGAGATTGACCAAGACAGGGAAAGGAGCATCTTAGCAGGCAATAGGCAGATTCTGAAGAAAGCTCCACAGGGTTTCCTGCAAGAAAGCTAGAAAGCTCATGCCAGGTTTCCCTTTCCAGGAAAGGCCAGACCCAAGTCAGACATGAGCCAGGCTCCTTTGTCTGTAAAGGACAAAGGAGGGTCTGGTCTCCTCCTCTCTTTTGCTGTCACAACTGCTGAGAATGACTCAGACTCTCCAAGCCTGGTTTCCCTGCTTGTTCTCCTGGTCACTGGGTCATGGCTTGACTTTCCTGCTGGTGGCACAACCATGAAAGAGTAAAGTCAAAGAAAAGTCAAATATTTCCATGTTGAACCCATATCTAACCATGAGTTTTCTTAGCTGCCTCTCAGAATAAGACATGTAGTGAGAAAATGGCTATGTTTCCTTATGTAGCAAGCTCAGGCTTTCTCCTTGAGATGTGGCTGCCATGGTTGACAGTTCAAGGGCACAGGCCTAGACTCTTGACCCCCAAATTGCTGCTGACCCATTTCCCACAGGGATCCAAAGTAGCCTCTCTTAAATGTGTGCATTTTGAGATGCTTGCCCTGTCCAAGTGCTTAAGGATCTCTTTAGTGTTCATAGAAATCCCAAGGAGGACTCTACACCCTCCTACACTGTCCTGGGGAATGGTTGGGACAGAATGCCTCAGAGGCACTCCCCTTAATCACCTCTGGGGGGACTGTCCCAATTGGGAGTGAGCAATAGGCCTAGGAAACCTAGTGGATTCTGTTTTTCTTTTTAACTCCAGACTTAAGACTACCCCTTCCTCCCCTTCTCTGCTTATCTGTCCTTCTTGCCACTCCTTCCCAGTCCTATCAGTTTCTACTCAGAAAAGAAACCAGGGAGGGAGTGAATAAGTAGAAAATGTTTGCTTTCTTTGTGTGATGGAACAGTGGAGGTAACAGTGGTGGGAGCCCTGGGTTTGAAATTGGAGGGTGTGGATTTGAAGCCTGGCTCTGTTAGTTACTACCTGTGTGACCCTGGGCAAGTCACCTGCTGTCTCTGCCCTTCAGTTTCTTCATCTCTAAAATGAAGGGATTGGGCTAGATGATCTATAAAGTTTCTTCCAGCCATATAGTCCTTAAGTAAAATAATTGAGAAGGGAATCCTTACCAAGTCAAAGAATTTCATGCAGATGAGCCTTGGCTGGGGCCCAAAGCAAGGGATCTTGTTCTAGTTCTGCCACTAATTATCTGTGTGATCCTGGCAAGTCCCTTTTACCTCTCTTGTTTCCTCATTTGTAAAATGTGGGAGTTGTACTAAGTGATCTTTAAGGTCACTTTTAGCTCTAATATTCTATGAATTTATAGCTTCAATGGGAAATAGAAATAGAAAAAAGCCTAGATTTCTCTTCCTCTGTTATGGGAATGACTAGATGGTCTCCTTCCCTTCTACTGCCAAGTACATTAGTTGATTGTGCTGTGATGCTTAAGTCTAATCCCTTCACAGCAGGACTCTGCCTTGACCTGTAACCTGGCCTTATGCAGCCTGGAAGTGATGTGTACCCATCTCACTCCAGTGGGGAACTCCGGCTCCTTATGTTCTTACTGCTCTTCTTCAGAAATGATGGGCCACCCTCTGTTCTCCTTTTCTTTCTTCATCTCCCCTTGCTTCCCTGTAGAAGGCCATTAAAAAAGAAGTGGTTATTAGGGAAGAGAATTTGTCCCATTAACTGCACTAATTACAGTTTCTACTTTTTAATTCCTTATCTCATCATTGCATGGAGGAAAGATAACATTCCATGCAAAATGTGTTTGCATTTCCAAATATCTGTAAGATGTATAGATGGGCAGGAGAAAATTTGGGGAAATCAGAAATCTCCCCTCCCCCAAGTTTATGAGACCCATAATCCTGGACTGAGCCTGTGCTAGACAGAGGTCAGTTACCCTATCGCCTACATCTGGACTCTGGCTTTGGTGTTCTAAGCTGATGTCTCAATGCTGTGAGAGGGGTACAGATCCCACCGTTAAAAGGCAATGTCTCCATTAGTTAGGGATCAGTGATGGCTCAAATGCTTTTTAGTTAGTGGAGAGATGGTTAAAGAGATTCTCTGCAGCTAGGGGAGAGCAGAGCCTTAATCAGGAGGGGGGGAAGGGCTCCTTGAACTCTTTCTCCACTGCTTGACTCCAGTTGGGGCTGGTGACTCTTCTTCCTTTCTCCACTCTTCCCACTGTTTCTCTTGGGTTCAAAAGGGGACTTTGGAATATAGAGGCCCCAGCCCAGTGCGGGAAGAGAGTAAGAATTGACTTAACCTCTCAGCACTGTTTAGTGGAAATGGGATCCCACTATCTTCAGTGTAAGACTTGAGCAAGAAATCTTATATTGTCCTGGTCTGTGATGAATTGCTGGTTTTAAACAGCTCTTTAATGCTAATTAATGTTAAGATTTATTCTGAGTCTGACCCTGATGTTCTAGAACAACATATATTCTCTTTTATTTTTTCTGCGCTAGGCAAGGTTCTCCATTTCCTGATTCTGGGGCTGTAGATTTTTGAGTAAGGATTTGGAGCAGGGGTAATTTCAGCACATATCTAAATACAAGTTCTGCTCTGTGGGACTAAAATGTTCTAAATACTTGTCAGTCTCCAGGATGACCTATACCCCACACCCCTCACCTAAGAGAAATTTGGGGACCTTTTATAATATTGGAGAATGCATTTTTGAATACTAGTGGTTTTAATTATGTATCACTGCCCAACAGACTTCTCTTAATTAAAACACTCAAAGTAACTTCTCCCATAAAAAATCATCCCCTGGTTCTTAAACTGCATTCAATGCCAGGTGCATAGGAATGGAAAGGAAAGAAGCTTTCCTTCCTCCTCATTCATAATTCAGTCAGTTCTCAGGCTTTCCATGGACACCATCATTCCCCCATGTCAAATATTGACATAACCTTCCTATCTCTAGGCAAGGGGATCATTCCTTCTTGTCTGTATCTCCTCTCAATCAATCGATAAGCACTTATTAAGTGCCTACTATGTGCCAGGCACTGTGCTAGGTGCTGTAGATACAAAGACAAAAACAAGACAGTCCCTGCCCTCCCTTCTCCACTCTCTTCTCCTCTCCTCACTCCAAGATAACTTCATCAGATTCTTACAATGTAGGATTTTTTCCTCAATTCAGTCGCTGTAAGCCAAGAGCAGTATTATTGATGTCCCTACAGCTTCCTACTCCGCCGCTCATCTGTCCTCTCATTTGTATCACATCCTTAGCTTGGGTGTGCAGAGATTCCTGTCTGTTGGGAGACAGGGCTCTCCAATGCATTGCTATGTCTCTATTCTCTCCTGAGGAGAGCAATTTTCACAGAGTCAATGGCCTGAGAGCAGATTTTTCCCTTTTGGACCCTGCTTCTCTTTCCCCCTTTCTCCCTGAGGTATAAATGCAGAGGCACACACATCCTCATTAACTCACACTTATCCTCCTAGGTTGTTACAGACACTTTCTCACTTTAAAGAAGACTTAGCTTCCGACAACTCTGTGATGGTAATTAGAATGAGTAATATTAGCCGAAATTGAGAAAGCCTTTTTGTAAAATCAAATATACATACATAAGTGTATATAAAATACCTTGTTCAACCCTCACTACCACACTGTGAGGTAGGTAGGTATTACATGTGTTATACTTCCATTTTACAGATGAGGCAATTGAGGCTTTTCCCAAGGCATGCAGAGAAAACAACAGAGTTGGAATTGGCATACAAGCCTTCTCACTGAAATTCTAATTCTTTTCCCACTAAACCAAGTTGGTTCTGCCCTTCTTGCAAAATAACTCCCATTTCTATAGCTCTTTAAGGTTTACAAAGTCCTTTCCTCACAACAACCCTATGAAGACAAGTAGCACACATATTAGAAATCTCCATTTAAAAGCTGAGTCTGATTCTCAGAGAATCTCATCATGTCAAGTGATTTTCTCATGATTTTACAACCTTTTAAGGATCGAGGAGCTGGTATTCAAACTCGGGTTTCCTGCACACATTTCCATCCTTTCCCCTTGCACACTATTCTGCCTCACAGGGGCAAAACCTTTCTAGTCAAAGAAATTGAATCTTAATGACAGCTGGACTTGAATGAGTTCTCTCATAAAAGCTCTTTACAGATTTGGGATCAGAATTAGGCATATGCTCAAATGTCTTCCTGTTCCTATATTTCCTTCTACTTCCCTTGACCTGCTAAGGATCTTGAAATTTGCACTGTTAGCATCACTTTTATTATATTCCTATTATATTATTCAGATGTGCTTCCTTGGAAAGGAAAAAAGGTAATACATTAGTATTTATTGCTTCCTGGTATATGATGGTAGATTAGCAGAATTTGTTGCATGGCAGAGCATGGAGGATGACTTACGAAGGGAAGCCCAGGTAGTCAACGGGGTATTGGTGCCTTGACTAGCAAGGGTCCAGGATGAGGTCTCGAAGAATCTTGAGAGAGTTTGGGACAACAGGATATTGTGAAGGGCAGGGAAATAGATGAAACTGGAGGATAGGAATAGAAATAAATCTTTGCTGAATTCAATTGACTCACAGTTGGAGCCCTAGAGACAAACTTTGTCTGCTATACAATCTTGGGTCTTGTCCCAACACGGCCAGAATCAATAATTTCATCAGTGGTTCCTTGAGTGAAATGCAGGATACTCTTTGAGAGTGTTATAGGGGATACATACATAAAGACCTAACAGTGCCTGATAACTAACTTCCAAGAGCTTCCAGTATACTTGGGAAGGATAAGCGGAGGCAACTGGGCTGGCGAGAGAACTGGGTGACCAATGCTGTATGTGTATGGGGAATCAGGGATGTTTCTGTTAGAGAAGACATATGATCATTGTCTCTTTAAGTTTCTGAAGGGTTGTCTTATAGAAGAGGGATTAAAATTGTTCTCCATCTACCCCAGGAGGCAGAAGTAGAAGCAATGGGGTAAAGATGCAGAGAGGTAGCTTTGGATTCAATGTCAAAAAGCTTCTTGACAATTAGAGTTGTCCAAAAGTGGAATGGGCTGCCTGGGGAGGAAGTTGGTCAAGTGTATGCTCCTTCTGCAATGTTTTCCAAGAAGACATTTGGGCTTATCTCTAATGTTTTAGAGGGATTTTCTGTTCAGGTATAGTTAAACTGAATGACCTCTTGGGTCATTTCTGAGATCCTGTAATTCTGTGCCCCTGGAAAGTTAACAACCAACAACACCAGGGAAATAAAGGATAATTGCCAAGGAAGGGCCATGGACAAATAGTGCCATCAGAATTAAGTTGCAGTCAGGGAGATGTTATGAGTCTTGAGGGTGACCACATACTTTACTCCTCTGTAAGCTAAGACAGCTTAGCTTAATACTTTGAATGCTTGGTGCTAAATTATGGTTTGTTAGTTGAATGAAAGATGGATAGAATCTCGATTGATGGGGAGAAATCTCCTGGTGGGGGTATTAGAATAAGCCAATGCAGAGAGCCAGGAAAACTGAAGATTTCTCAGGGAACAGAGCATTTGTATGATGAACAAGTTGGGAATAAGATTGTTAAAATCCAAGCTTAGGCATATGGCCTTCTTACTATTGGTAATAAGGGAATCAGTGGAGCAAAGAATTGCCCCAAACTCATATTTTCTCTCAGAATAAGAGGTCCCACTCTCCTCTGGCAACCTGTTTTCTCTCTTGATTTTTCAGGTCACTGTAGGATTGATTCTTCATTCTGTCCACCTGCTGATGTTCCTTAAGTAAACCAGTACCTCAAGGACCTGTAATTTTCTCAGTGTGGACTCTTCTTCCACCAAATCAGTTCATACCACCCCTACAAAGTTATTAAACTGTTTTTGAGAGTCTATGAAAGAAAAATGAGTTACTCTTCAGCTAAGCTGGTGATGATGAGCCATCCTAAGCTGGTGTTTGGATGAATGGCATATGGTCTGTCATCAGTCCTGCATTTGTGCTAATTTTAAAAGGAGAAAACATTTTTTTGCAGTATTGGACATTTCTGAACTAGATTTCATAATGGTAAAAGTCTGTTTTAGTAACTGCTCTGAAAGAAGTGAACTGGAGTGCTCCTTAAATTTCCTGTAAAAACTGACCAGCATTGAATTAAGGTTCTATCTTTATCTAGTCTGAATAATGGTAACCAAATTATATCAACCCAAACATTCATTGATATTTACTCAGATTCTTGAGAAGTATCCAGGCATGGAATGGGATGGGCCATACATTCATTATGTTCATATAGATTCATCCTTAACAAGGTCTTCTGTTCTCAAAAGGAATGCCCTCTTGTTCTCCTACTCAAATATTTCCATTTTGCTTTTTGTTCAATAGGGAGGCCACTGTATTCTTATTGATCCAGAAAAGCAGTAAAAATATTCATTAATAATTTGTGAGAGGAATTATTCTTGCTTTATGCTTACCCCATAGGCCAAGAAGAGGTACCCAAGGCTCTGCATGTCTCATACTGTTGTAGCCCCTCTGCCTAAAGCTCTCCTGAATGCTTCTTTTTGAGGAATCCTGACCTGGGCTATAACCTTACTATGTATGATTTGATTCCCATCATCTTCTAGAAATGTTAGTTCCAGTTCCCATTCCCTTCTTCCTCCTCTCTACTCATCTCTTCTGCTCATTTCTTGGCTCTTCTGTTGGTGGTGGTGGTGGCGATGGTGGTGATGGTGGTGGTGTGTGTGTCTTCGTGTGTGTGTATTTCTGTTGCTAAGGGTGAGATCTCCGGTATTTCTGGTCCCAGGACTAGAGATACTATAAATACTTGAGATGTAAGGTTCATGCCCAGAATATTCCATAGCCTTATTTGAAACAGAGCTGCATTGACTTCGTGATTTGGAAAACTATCCCAAACATCTAGGGAATCTTCCAAAATAGTTCCTTTTGTCTATTTGCATGTTTCCAGTTAAGTGAGTATTTATCAACAAGAAGATAAAAAGATATCTGAGACCCACTAGGCTCATAATCAATTTAGGACATCCAGCCAGTTCTACCAATGTTAAGTGGGGTGGGACAGGTCTTTTATATTTATTATACTCCTCCTTTTATTCTCAGTTTCTATAACTAGAAGTTTCCTCTTCTGGTCTAAAATTGATATTTATTTAATCTAAATAAAAATATAAAGATGTGAAAGTGAAAGCACATGGAGTCATCAAGCTTGGGTTATGACCTTTGTCACCCTACAACCTATTGTCTTGGGAGGCAAAATTTTTTGGGAAGGAATATATGTTCAATTGAAGTTTTCAAAATTATATGACTCAGTAACATTTCATATACTTGGACACCAAGATCTCTGTTTGCTATATTCTTAGCACTCTCTTAATTCTTCCTGTAGGTGCTCTCGCCTAACCTGAGTCCTTCACTTTTAATGACCTAAGTGATCAACAATGAAATCATAGCCATCTTTGGCCCACATTTTCTGGCCTCTATATAATTCATTATTGGTATGCTTGACTTCCCAGGAATTTAATCACTTTAACCTGGGAAACCCATTATTTGCTAATATTCCATTATGTGAAATTGATTTTCTCTTTATACGAATAAAGATCCAGTCAGCCTCTAAGAATCTAGAATTAGTTAAGACTGTACATTCCATGTAAATTCCATGTCAGACTTTCTAGGACACTCTGACTGTTTCCATGAGACTTAGAATTTGATTAAGTCTCTGATGGAGACTCATGCTTTTCATCTCCACATTCTAGAGAGGTCAGAACTAAGGGAGGAAATTTAGAAGATTCCATCATGCTACTGGAGCATTGGATCAACTTCTTCTCATTCATGTCAGTTGCCCTCTGTTCTCTTCAGTTTTCTTCACAACTCCCTTGGTGGAAATGATTATTTTGGTGATCTCACTTATTGGTTTTTACTGTGGTTAATAACAGTCAACAATTTTACCTTCTTTTCATGAGAGGAACAAATGATGTGAATAAAGAGTTTTGGCACAATAGTTTTGGGGTATCAGAGTGTTTTTTTGTGGAAGTCGAAATGACTATTGGCAAAATTAGCATTCCTTTAATTGAGCCAATCTTTTTAATGACAAAGAATCATGGGGGTATATTAGTTCCTCTGGGATGTGTGATTGCCTGAATCAACTCTTTCTGGTGCATGGCCCATAGAGGACTCTGGTTCTCCTTTTGCTCATACTGACTTTGTTGGGTATTGATTCTTATCTTAGTTTTAACCACCTGTCTCTCACTTTTCTGACTTTTTCATTTTTTAAGCAGTTATCACTAACAATGTGGCAGCTAAAGTCTTCAATTAAGCTTAGTCCAAGAGAACAATCAGCATGGGGAATAATCCCACAGGAGTAGCCAGTGTTCCACTCTATTGAGATCATGCAATCAGGATTCTTAGTCCTTGGTCTTTCCTTGGAGTGTCTTAAGGTTCCTGTTTTCAACTTACTTTCCATCCTTTCAGTGATCTACCAGGATAGCTCCTGGGTCAGTCACCAAGCAAATACATTTTAAAGAGGAAATTTTATATTCTGAACTGTGGGAAATATAAGTAAAGGTAATGGAGTCACCAGGGATATTATAAATAAACTAAGTGGTTTGTGGGAACACACACTGGGATTTATGAGAGACTAGACCTGGACATTGAAGACTTGAACAGCCAAGCTGCTCCTAACTGACAAATGACAGTTAGCCAATTGTCACTCTGGCCAGAGGCCTTGAATTCAACAGACAAGGTAACAGGATATAACTGGGTTTAATTATGAACAACTAAAAGGTGGGATAGGGATATCTACTCGTAAAACCTTAAATCTAATGACATAACCCACAGGGAAAGGAAAGACTTATTTCTACACTAACTTAGTAATCTAAACTGACAGGGCCCAAGGAGCAGTGGAGTCTCTGGGTGACTGCCTCAGACCTGGAACCTGCCAGGCTTGAGCAGCTCAGCTAGGGGCTTTTTGGCTTTGGTATTCTCACTGCAATCCACTGATGATCTCTGGATGCCAAGAGCCAAGGTGGTTTCAGGTACCAAGTAGAGAAGGTGTGCTCAAGACTCTGTCCACCAGATCTCAAAACTTTCTCCTCTTCCTTGATACAGGACTGTTGATCTTCTCTCTTTGCTAGATGCCACCACTCAGGATCCCAGGGGAAAATCAGGATACAGGATGTCCTTTTACTCTGAGTGCTCCCAGGGCTAACCACAGTTTGTGTTAACCCCCAATGGAGTCCTTCCCAGAGCCCAAGTCACTTCTTCCTGCTCCCTCATTCCATCCTGGAATTCCCAGCTCCAGCTCCTTCCTGCTAGATACATCTTAATACCTAATCAATAACTAATCTTATCTTCCTCACAACAGTACAGATATCTTAACCTCATAAATTTGAGGCATCTTCTGGATTGGTTGCATATGAACCCCAACCTCTCATGCAATCCAAAAGATCTCATAGTTTGTACCCTGACACATTAGAAAAAAGCTGGCCCACTGATTCATAATATTAGAGGGAAGACTCCTAGGGATAATAAGAAGAAAATGAGAATAAAATGAGTAATAAAGGAAAGCCACACTTTTCTCCTGGTTCTTGATGCTGACCTTTCCACAGGTTTGCCTTTCTCATGATTCCTGAGAAATTGAATGAATGATAAACTTCAGCATCATTCTTCCTAAGAATATTCACCCTTGGTGAAATGCTTCCATATTTGAAATGTCAGGAATTATTGGGGGAAGGGCTTCCAAACCTGCCACTTTCCATCCTCCCCTTTCATTTCCTAATCTAGAAATTTATCCCCAAGGAATTTAGAAAGATCTCTTGGCCTCTCTTGGCTGGGCCATTCCAACCAATCCCTTGTCTTCTCTGGAGAAAACTCAGCCAGATATGTTGGTTATGCTGTTGCCCTTAGGACAGAAGATTTTTGAATCATAGAGTGTCAAGTTGGAAGGCAAATCCATGCTTAGACAGGCATCCCCCTTACAACGTGCTCAACAGGTAATCATTAAGCCTCTGCTTGAAGACTTCCAATGATGAAGGGCTTATTAATTCCTGAGGCAGCCCCTTCTACTTTTGGACAGCTCTACTTTTAGGAAGTTTTTCCTTACATACTGCCAAAGATCTTGCCACTTTGCTAAGTTTAAACATTGCTCCTAGTCCTGTTGACTGGGACTACGAAGGTCCAATAACTTGGGTTTAGTATTTGCTCTGGTGATATAGGAAGGGACTATGCAAGGCACTCAGGGTTATGGTTTTAGGAAAGTTTATCACAGGGATAATAGGCTCAAAATTCAACCATGTCAGATGGATGGTCCCCCAGCCTTTAAATTCCTGAGGAAGGAATATGAAGTGTACTGTTTCAAATGGGCAGGACTCTGTCATTTGGGACTATAAGTCCGAGTTCAATGAGCGACTAACCTAAAATGCTAAAGAGCTTTGGAGTCGAGAGGGACTGGCTGGAAAAGCACTCACAATGCCCTTTCAGCCATTCATGGTGTTTTATGTGATAATGGCCTCCCCAAGATGATGTAATTAATTAGGACATTGGTGGATTGGGGGGAAAGGAAGCAGGCACTCAAAAGAGTAGTCCATGCTTTTTTTTTAATTGATGCTTATATAGCCTAAACAGAAATTTGATCCTCCCTAATTAGTATGTGGCTATCTTCTTCAAACTGCCCTTTGGTAACTCCTTCTTATGTCCTGGCTCTTTAAATAGTGTTAGAAATGATAAGGCTTGATAAGCTGTCTGTTAACATTGAAGTAAAAAGTCCCAGAAGAGGAATAAGGAGGTGGTCTAGGAGGATGATCCCTATGAGTATTACCACTTTAACAGTGTAGAGGATTCTGTTCTGTAAAAGTGGGGCACCAGGGATGTTAATTATTATTAAAATATAACCTAAATGGTTTGTGGGTACACACTGGGTTGAAGGAGAGACAGGACCAACCAGGTTAGGGAGACCAGGGTTCACTGTTTTATCAGACACAAGAATGGCAGTTGGCCCAATAGACACCCAGCTCACCCTAGACCAGGGTCTATGGAACCAGCAGGCAAAGGTAAAGTTTATGCACTTTATTTGAGGGAAACTAAATAAAGGATGGGTTAGGGGATTTCTACACTTGAAACCTAAGGGCAAAACACAGGGGGCAGGGAAGGACTTAACTACTCTATCCTAATTGACCTAAGCCAGGCAGGGCCCAAAGGAGCAGTACTGGAGTCACAGGGAAGGCTTCTTCAAACCTGGTTCCAGCCAGGTTTGGTCAGCACAGCTAAAGGGCAATTGGGGTCTCACGGTAATCCAAGGATGGTCCCAGGATGCCAAGAGCCAAGGTAGTCCAAGGTACCCAGGTAGGGAGAGTGAGCTTGAGATGCTGTCCACTAGATCCCAAACCACTTCCCCACTTGGTGCAGCTCTGCAGGCTTTGTCCACTTGCTGAAAGCCTTCACCTCTCAGGATCCCAGGGAATCAGGATGCAGTTTTTCCCTAACTCTGAGATCTCCCAGGGTTAGCAACAGTTATGTCTAACCACTAATGGAGTCTCTCTCAGAGCACAAGCCCACTTCCTGCTCCTTCATTCCATCTTGGAATTCTCCAGCCCTTCCTGTTAGGTCCAACACTATTACTAAATTAATTGCTAAATAGACCCTCACAACAGTTCCTAGAGCTAATTATGAAAGCATAAGGAACACTCATACTTTTCCTTCCTCCCAATCTCATTTTCTCTGACCTTCCCCTATAGCCTTTAAAAAATGCTCATGGACTGCTGTGAGAAGGGCGTTTTCTATAACCCTCATCCTTGTGTTACTTGTGTAAGAACAAATGTACCTTTTACATTTCTCTGGGGCAGGGTAGCTTTATCACTGTGACTATGCTAATCCTGGTGATGCGAAAACCTGGAGGTCATGGATGCATCTTCAGGTACGAGAGAATTGGAATGTTATTCCAAGGAAAAGACTATTCAGGCTCATGGAATTGTAACAACCAAGGACACGTGGGGCAGGTAGAAAAAAATCATGTTGATCTTGAAGTTATCATCTGGGAATAGAGAGTTTTAAGAATCAGTAAGGCTAGTAATATATAAAGTCCAAGGTCATTATTACAGCCTATTTATCTCTCCAAAGGGGAGGCTCCAGGTATAAAAAGAAATATCCAGGGGAAAGTATCCTAGCAGGATAGGGACAACAGTAGAAAATAGTTTCAGGGAGAAAGGACGCTATTAGTACTTGTCAATGGCAGAAGTTGAGTGAAGACAAGTCTCAGAGGGGTAAGATGCTAGAACCTTGGGAGCAAATAGTATTCAAGCAATGACAGGAGGGAGAAAAAGGATCTACATTGGTCCCATGAATAGATTGCACTTGGGATCAGAACATTCAGTGTTACTACCAGGCTCTTCCTCACTTCCTACACAATTGATCTCACATGTCTGGGTTCTTCCCCAATGGAAAGATGAGTGATGACACTTTCCATAAAATAATAATGGTCAAGTGAACAGTATAGCCAAAAGATGCTATCAGACTCAAGAAGAGGGGAGAGATGACTACAGGTTGTAGTTTTAAGGGAAAGAGGGAGAATTTTAACTTCTAGATGCCATGTGTCTTGAGGTTGGGGAACATGCTTACTCATCCTTATATCCTCCTAGAAAGCCTAGAATAATTCTTTGAATGTTTGGAGCTTAATAAGGAGTTGTTAGTAGAATAAAGAATTTATAGGATTTTGATGGGTGGAGAGGGGGGGAGAGTAGGCATTTCTGGTAGGGGATATCAGAATTAGCTAAAGAAGAGAGAAAGGAAAGCCAAAGTAATTTTCAGAGAACATTAAGTAGACTCGTTTTGATGGAGAAGAACATTCAACTACCATAACAGAAGGAAATCATTGTACTAGACAAGATGAAAAATAAATTAAAAGATTGTTAAATTTGGACTTTTTTTTTTACTAGTTGTACTGAGAGCCACTGAAGCATGGGAATGCCAGATTCACCTTTTCTATCAGAATAGTGGACCTTCTCCCTACTGATCTTTTTTAGTCGCCAGAGGATTCTTCATTTTGCAGTTCTGCAAATATTTCAAGAGGCTGGTATTCCTTCACTGATGCAGGTCAACGTCCTCTAAGCTTAATAGTCTTTACAGTTACTTTGAATGCTGCACCCCCTGTTCTGTGGCTGATCTGTGGGCCTCTCCAAATGCTTAGCCACCCCAATGCTTAAGTGAAAGATTTATGGCCCACCATCAGGCCTAGATCCTTGCTGATATTAATGGGGAGACACGATCTGTTCTTGGAAGTGGTTGATATTTTAGTTATATTTTGTGATTGTACAAATCCATCTTGGCAAACTCACTTTCAAAAGGGTTAAGGGAGATGCTCTTCAAGTTTCCTGGGTTCAGCAGTGAATGAAAGCTCAAAACTCTCTATTGAGTCTGAATGACAATAGCCAAATTGCAACAATCCAACCATTCATTCAGATTTACCCTATCTCCAGGATCCATATTGAGTGCAAATGGGCAACTGGACTCACAAATTCCCTGGCCATTCTGAGGTATACAGGTAGGGAATGGAATAGGCCCTGTGTTCACTATATTCATACAGACTCAACCTTAATGGGGCCTTCTGCTCCTGTGAAAAAAAATTTTTTTTTAAATGTCCTTGTGTGCTCCTGCTCAGGTATCTCCATTTTGCTTTGCTGTACAGGGAGGCTACCTTGCTCTTGCTGACCCAGAGGAGCAGTGATAACACTCATTGACAGTGACTGCTGATTCTTCTTTCATGTTGGTTCTAAGTGAAGGTATTTGCCTGCCCTATCGTCTTAGCCTGTCTGCCATCTGCTCTCCTTAGTCCTTCTTTTAAAGGCCTGGCCTCAGTTGTATTCCCGCTAGGATTATTGCTATATACATCTACTCTTATCTCCCTCCTCTTCTCTCTACTCATTTCTTGGCTCCTTTGCTCTTTTCATATCTATTTTTGAGAATCTTTTCTTCAATGTCCAATAAAGAGAGATCAATTTCATCAGACGTTCAGAATTCCATAGCATCATTTTGGACAGGAAAATCGTGCAACATTCGTTTTGGCTATAATATGAAGAATTGTGTCCAAGGTCTAGGGAATCTCAGTATTTAAATACCCATGATTTTTTTTTTTTTTTTGTGTATGTGACTTGTCTGTTAATGATGATATCAGCTGAGTAGTGACTCAGGGACAATGGGATAAAGAGACACAGTCACTGAGGACATAGTGAATACATTTTTGGGAAGAGATTCTATAGTTCTTTCCTCAGAGACTTTTACTTTGTAAATATAAGGCATTTTGTGGGGTGGTTACATATACGCATCTGTCTCTCATGCAATAAAATATGCACTATCTTCATAGCTTTAATCCTGAGATAGTAGGGAAAAGTTGAGGCTCATACACTTTGAATCAGTTTATGACACCCAACCACTCCCACCAACGTAAATGGAAATAGGAAGACAATCTTGTTATCCATTTTCCTTTTGGTGCATTTGGACCATTAAAAAAAACCCCTACCTTCTGTTTTAGAATCAATACTGTGTTTTGGTTCCAAGGTAGAACAGCAGGAAGGGCTAGGCAATGGAGCTTAAGTGACTTGCTTAGAGTCACTCAGCTAAGAAGTATCTGAGGCCAGATTTGAACCCAGGACTTTCTGCCTCTAGGCCTGGCTCTCAATGCACTGAGCCATCTAGCTGCCCCCCTTCTTGACTATTTGCAAATTATTTTCCTCTTCTAGTCTGTAATGATACCTATTTGATCTATTTTTATCTAGATAAAAACTGAAGGGTTATAAAAGAGAAGCACAAAGAATAATCAACTCTAGACTATTCCCTCATCCCTGGCTATACCTCTGGTCCCAAGAGACATGATCCTTTGGGTAAGACTTGTCATCACTTGGAGCCTCTTGAATTATGATACTTGGAAATATTCCATCCCTGATTGAACACCTAGTCACCGTTATTCATAGCATTCCCTTAGTTCTTCTCAATAGCTCTCCTTTGTCCATTCTGAGCCTTCTATTTTAGTAACCTAGTAGTGATCACCTCACAAGTGACAATGGAATCACAGCTGTACTTGGGACATATTTTCTAGCTTTAAGTTTATTCTAGTTTGCCTTTTTTATGGGGACTTTGATCTACAGGGTGATTTCTAAGTTAGGCACCAGATCCAAAGTAGATATGCTATTTAGGGAGAAGATTCTAAGGAAATTGAAAGGCATATTTTGATATTTATAAATTACTATAATTATAACATCTCTCAATTTGCTCTGAGCTCCTTGACTTAGTCTTTTTAATATTATTTAACTGAAGGAAACCTCTTTACCCCAAAACTTCTGTTCATTTTTCTCTACCTATAACAAACCACTTAACCCTCCTAGGCTCAAATAAACGTCGAATTTTTCTGACTATACCATATATCAACTGTGTAACCAATAATAAAATAAATATGAATGATTATTTCTAATACCACTGTGGTCATGATTACAGTCAGAGCCACCTTAAAAAATGACTATAGCTGCTCACTTCTCAACTGTGTAAACACTTACCATTCAGATGTCTCAGGAAAATAACTGAAGCCTCTTCTCAAGAATTCTCTTCATGTTTCTTTGCAAGATAAGGGTTAAACTCGGTTCTCTCAGGAAATAAGTTCTCTTAGTCCTTTTTCTCTGTCCTCTCTTCATCC
The DNA here is from genome assembly GCF_016433145.1 of Gracilinanus agilis. Classification (NCBI taxonomy): domain Eukaryota; kingdom Metazoa; phylum Chordata; class Mammalia; order Didelphimorphia; family Didelphidae; genus Gracilinanus; species Gracilinanus agilis. The sequence goes on along the minus strand of NC_058131.1, from coordinate 158,483,788 downwards.
ATCACAGTTAACAGTCTCTCCAGAATGACAGTTAAACTCTCATCCCTCTGAGGCCACATGGGAGGCTACATTAGAGTAGCCACTAATCCCCTGGTGTAGTCATCTCTCCAGACGCCTTCACTTCATAAATCTGAGACACCTTCTGGATTGGTGGAATATGCACCTCAATGTTTCATTCTATATCTCTCTTTACAGTTTGGATTTGGGCATAACATTTGGGTAGTAATAATAATTGATAGATAACCTCTGACCTGTTGTCAGTATTAGGTAATAGAGAGACTCCTAATATAGTAAGAAGAAGAAGAGAAGTAAAATGAGAAGAAGCCTCACTTCTCTCTTGGCCCTCAACTCTGACCTCCCTATCTGGTTCTAGGCTAGACATAACTTTCCTCATAGTCTTTGAAGAATAGAATGAACAACATTTCAGCTTCTCTTAGTAATCTTCAAACATGGTAACTCACCTCTTGAAATGACATGTTAGGAATTGTTGGGGATGAGAGCTACTTTTCTCCTCATATTGCATCATCCATTCCATTTTGGAAATTTATCTCCAAGGTGTCTAGAAAGCTCCTCTAGCCTTGTGACTTCTCTATTGCCCTCAAAGAATAGGAAAAAAACTCAATCATATACATTGGGTATGCTCCCAGACAGAATTTCTGAGCTGGAAGATATCTTAGAGGCCATCTGTCCTAGCCTACACCTATATTGGAATCCCCTCTACAATATGATCCCTTTCGTCATCTCCATGGCTTCCATCATCCACAGGCCCCTATACCTGTCATGCACAACTTTCTTTCTTCTGCCTCTTGATAGTGCCCTTTGAAATTTTGAACTTATTGGTATTTATTTGCATTTTGCTATTTATGTATATATTATTTCTTACAGTAGAATGTAAACTTAAGGGCAGTAACAATATCATTTTTGTATTTGTATCCTACCCCCTTGCCTAACCCATTGCCTAACCCATATTAGATGCTTAATAAATGCTTGTTGAATTGAATTGAATTAAATTGGTCATGAAGCTTCTCTTTGAAGACTCCTAATGACCAGGAACTCATTTCTTCTTGGAGCAGCCCATTCCATTTTTGGACAGCTCTAGTATGAAACAGGTTTTCCTTACATATTACCAAAGCCATTGCTACTCTACACTGCTCATAGTTCTCCCATTTGGGGCTATCTAAATTTAGCCAATCAGGGTTAGAATCTAGTCTAGAGGCCTGAAAGTGACCATGTGAGACACCCACCGTTATAGTTTTGGGTAGGGTTTATAGGAAGGATAAAAATTAACAGGAAATATTCATATCAATGGCATTGTCACCAATTCTGAAGTATGAAGTGAGCTACACTGAGTAGAATGGAGGGGTGGGGCTCAGCATCTTTGTTTTTTGATGATAAACCAAGGACGTTCATCTCTAGTGCTGAAGAATTTTATATCATTTGTATCCCTTTTGTACTGAATGTAAAAATATTCATAGAGCCCCTTCTGGTCCTGATTTGGGATTTTATCTTCTTATGTGATAATACTCTCCCAAGGTTGCTATTATTTAAAGGCATTTTTGAGAAAGATGAGCTCAGGAAAAGTGTTACATGACTGTCATATTGATACTTACTGGGTTAGTACAGAAATTGAGCCTTCCTTTACTAGTCTGCAGGATCATAAATCAATTATTGCTATCCTGTCCATACCATCCCTTGGTTATTCATAGCTATGTCCTGGTTCTATAAATGATGGTAGAAGTAGGAGAGGATAAATATGAGATTTTTAATAGTTCTGTGGCCATCATCGCTATAAGCAACAAAATAACAGGGAGGAGGGGGTTTGGATGATGACCCTGGAAGTATTCTCAAAATTAACTGGGATATCATGGGAGCATAGGGAAGACTTGTGCTTTTCTTCCTCTTTTTTCTATTCTTACCTTCCCATATCTTCTGCTATAGTTCCTATTGGTGATGGACTATTATGGAAGAGGTAACTCCTCCATCCACTCTCTTCTTAAGACCAAAATTACTTTATCTCTTCTCATAGATCTGGGAAGATAGTGATTTATTGGCTGCTCCTAGTAATATCAAGAATTGGTTTTCATGGGAAGGTGAAAAAATAGAGATTCTAGGGAACCAGAATGTCATCCTTTAGAGAAAACAAATAGGCTTAATGTGTTATGACAGCAAAGGAAATGTGGGAGCAGAAAGAAAAAGGAATTTTGTAGTTATTAATATCTCAGTTTTCCTCGTAGACTAGGAAGTTTTCTATTTAAGAAATTCAGTTCTAAATTCTTATCCTCTCTCACCTGTTGAGAAGGCAAGTGAAATAAAACCATTATAAATATGCATAGACATTCAAAACAAATTTCTACATTAGCCATGTTAAAAAAAAAGAAGAAACAGAAGAAAATATATTTCATCTGTACTTTGAGACCATTAGTTCTCTTTCTGGAGACAGATGACATATTTCATTATGAGTCCTTTGGAATTGTACTTGGTCATTGTGTTGATCAAAATTATTTAAATCTTCTGAAGTTATCTTATAATATTGCCTCTACTGTAAAAATTGTTGTCTTAGTTCTGCTCACTTATCTGTGATCAGTTCAAATAAATCTTACCAGGCTTTTCTGAAACCATATCCCTTTCATTTCTTTCAGAAAATAATACTACATCACATTCATATTTCAAAACCTGTTTAGCCATTCCCCAATTGATGGGCATCCCCTTAATTTCCAATTCTTTGCCACCATGAAAAGAGCTACTCTAAACATTTCTGTGCAAATAGATCCTTTTCCTTTTTTTTTTTTTTTTAAAAAAAAATCTCTTTGAGGCATAGACTTTAATGGCATTGCTGGAGCAAAAGGTTAGCTTTTTTTGGTTAGTTTTTTGATCATAGATCCAAAATGGTTGGATTAGTTCCTAGCTCCATCAACAGTGCACTAGTGTATTCTATTGTCCCTCCTCCAGCATTTGTCATTTTGACCAGGAAGTTTTCGCAAAGGATTACAATGACCAGTAGTTCATAAAGTAAAAAAGACTTCCATTATGGCATGTATGACTTCCACAAAGAAAGGCTTGAAGCCTAAAATGAAGCAGCCAGATGGAAAGGGAGAGCAGAATGGAGGCAAAAAGATTAAGAAGAGGTCTTTAGGGTAAAGGATACCACCAATTGTGAATCACAGATGGCAGGGGTGATACAACTAAATCTCTTGCCACCAGAGGTAAATTGATATCTCATATGTTTAGGTCTTCAAGAGAGCGGTAGAAATTAGAGCAGAAGAAGGAAAGCATGAATGTTCCCTCTTCCCTCAGAATAAGCTCCAGAAAATGGTCATGAGGATAATGAGAGCTGAATGTTGTTTTCAGAAGGAAAGTGGTAATAGGGTAGCTGGGCAGAGTCTGTTTTTTGTTGTTGTTGTTGTTTTTTTTTTTTTTTTTTTTTTTTTTTGGGTAGAGGTTACAATTAGGATTGGTATACCCAAGCCCACCAAATTCTCTAATACTTTTCCTATTTGATGTATGGGACCCCCAAGTTCTTCCACATTGGAAAGATGACGGATGAGACATTGGAGGGAGAAAACGATAATTGCTAACTGATTGTATAGCCATTAGGTGACAACCAACTTAAGAGGAAGAAAAGATTACTCTAGACCAGTGATGGGCAAACTTTTTAAAGAGGGGGCCAAAGGAAAGGAAATGCTCATCTGTCAATCTGTTTCTAAAGCAACTCTTTTGAAGTTTCATTGCATTGTATCCTACTCATCGTATTTGTCAGATTAGGAATAATGTCGCCTGGCCAGATAGAACATTTCAGGGGGCCGCATCTGGCCTGTGGGCAATAGTTTGCCCATCACTGCTCTAGACTATGGTAAATGGGGAAGAGGGAGGATTTGAACTACTTAAAAGTATGTATTTCATAGATAGGGATCATATCTTACTCATCTTTGTAGCTCCTTAAAAGCTGTGCCAAGTGTTGTGACTATATTTAATACTAAATAAAAGTTTGTTTTGGATTATTCAAGGGATAGAGAATGGACTGGATTTTGATTGGGGGAGAAGGGAGCAGTCAGTAATTATGGGATTGGGTAAAAAGAGAATGAGCCAAAAGAGAGAAAAACCCAAGTCTGTCCTTTTTGGGATGCAGAACAAGTTGGTTGGAGCCAATCTTCAAGGCAGCACAAGAGAAAAAGGTAAGTGGGGAAGGTCCGTTGTGTGCTTGGACTCTTACTGAACTGGACTGGTAGAAGGGAGAATACACTCTCTTTTCACTTGACCCATCTTTTCTGGTTATAAGATTCTACATTGGGCCCATTCATTAATTTATTCATCCACTTACCAAATATTAAGTGCTTGGTATTTTCCAGACACTGAACACAAAGGGAAAACAAAAATGGTCCCTGCCCTCAAGGAGCTTATATTCTGTTGGAGGAGAATCAACTTAGACAAGTAAATACAAAACATAAGCATTGAAAACTACATATGTATATAAACATACTATATATACACACATATATGCATACATACATTGGAAATACAAAGTCTTCTTGGGAACCTATAATAGCTGGGACAATTAAGAGAGGCTCTGTTAGGAGGTAGTAGGTGAACTGAATTGAGCTGAAGCCTCTCTCTGATTTCTGTACTCCAAAGATGGATAATTTGTAGTGGCATGTATTCCATCAACAGATACAACTGAGTGGGTTGTCTTTGAAAACTGGAATGACTGAATAATTCATTACTAGATGATCAACCTGTTGATGAGGCTTTCAAAATAAATACTTCTGTGGTCAGTACCTGATTACACTGAGAAGCAAGTGTTGGGCCTGCCAGCAGGAAGTCTCATCTTCCCGAGTTCAAATCTGGTCTCGAGACATTTACTAGGTGTGTGATCCTGTGCAAGTCACCTTCACCTGTTTGCCTTAATTTTCTCATCTGTCAAATGGGGATCCTGGAGAAGAAAATGGCAGATCCATTCCAGTATCTCTGCCAAGGAAATCCTTAATGGGGTCATGAGTTGTGCACACCTGAAAAAGACTAAAGAGCATCTGACTACTCAGTGGCAAGTGACCAAAGTATTGTACATCAAATGTTCACTGCTATTTGCATTGCCCAATGCCCCACAATGCTCTGGGTGCTATATTTTATGTCAATAGAGCTGTAATCGCCATCACCCATCATAAGCATCAAAATATAAAGTAGGAGGCTAAAATTATTTGACTTTTTTTAATCCTTCTGTCTTAAAATCAATTTTAAGTATTGGTTCTAAGACAGAAGAGCTGTAAGGGCTAGACCATTGGGGTCAAGTGGTTTGCCCAGGGTCACATAGCTAGGAAGGGTCAGATGCCAGATTTGAACGTAGGACTTCCCATCTCCAGGCCTTGCTATCCATTCAGTGAGCTGCCCATAACTGTCCACAGCATCAGCTGGGCTCTTAGAACTCTGACAACTGTCCTGAGATAGGTGGATTGCATCATTGGATGGAGAGTCGGGAAGTCCAAATCCTGCCTTGGGCACAAGCTATGTAACCCTGGGCAAGCCCCTGAAATGAAAAATAGGACTGATAAACCTGAAAAAGGGTGGTCTTGAAGATCAAATGAGATGACATATAGTTTTGCAAACCTTAAAAGTTCAGTATCAAGGCTATCACTTGAGCCTGTTTTGAGGGAATAAGAAATAAGGATACCTTTGCTCCTCTTTATGAATTTCCCTGATCTGCAGCAGTCTCTGTTCCTCATGAACTGGTGTGAGAAGCTCACTCTTGTAACTATTCTTTGAGAGCTTCCCACGTATGTGTGATAAAGCATCCCAGCACCCCAGTCCTCATCCCTATCCCAAGGTGGTAGAGGAAAGAGCAATGGCCATGTTCATGGAAATTGGTAGGTGTGTTCCTGAGAGGGGCTAGGGACCAAGAGCAAAGCTGACATGGATCAGGAGTAAGAAAAGGGTGTACTAGTTGGTGTCTAAGCTACCATTCAGCTCTAAATCTGTGGAAAAAGCAAAACTGAGGAGTTATTGTTAAAAGGACTGCCCCAGTTTCCCCAAGGATTTGATTATTCACACACATGTGTACAAAAACACAGGCAATGGGCCTTTATTAAGGAACAACCAGAGGAAAGAGCTATGGCAGAACCAACAGCAAGGGAAGAGGGATTTCATATGAAGGATGCCACTAGAGCTCAAGGGCTGGAAGTAACTGATGCAATGGAGTCATTAAAGGATGTGGAAACAACCAGGTACCAGTTAATAGCGTGTGTCTGGTATCAGCGACCTGGGGGAGGTCAGCAATGGTCCTTCAGAAAGGGCTTTGGAGTTGGTACATCCTGGTCATCCAAACTTTCCAATAAGTGTTTTTTTTAACCCTTACTCTTAGTATCAATAAGGCAAAAGAGCAGCAAAGACTAGGGATTAAGTGACTTGCCCAAGGCCACACAGCTAGAAAATGTCTAAGGCCAGATTTGAATCCAAATCCTCACAACCCCAGGGCCTAACACTCTAATACTCCTAATGAGTAGAATTTCTTGGTTCCCAACACAATAACTAATTATATAGAGCTTTAAGGTTTGCAAACTACCATGCAAACATATAGCCAGCTCTATATATTTTTGGGGGTCCTGAGTGGCGTTTAGTGGCGTTGGATTGAAAAGACAGGAAACATAAACAGAGACAGCCAGACTAGTGGTTAGCCCATAGCTGCTCCAACTGCTATGGAGTTTAGAGTTTATTTATATACTGGTTTCAAACAAAGAACACAGAGAAAGAATCACAGCTGTGAAGGTGTTACAAATCATACAAAACCCATTAAAGTCTAAAAGTAGAGAGATAGGTACAGGGTCAAGGGCCAAATTCCAACCACCAATTAGTAGGGGGTTAATTCTGGGAGCAGAAATATACTTCATAGAGATTTTTACTAATTGCCTTCTGTCCTCTTCTTGAATTATAGGACTGCACCTGGTCAGATAAAATCTTGTCTGGCCTTGTCTGTGTCTGGCCTTGACTAAGTAATATATTTTTTAGAGTTCAGGCTTTTTAATTATCAAGGAGAAAAATGGTTAACTCAGTAGCTGCTGGTCTGCTTAAGGACTCAAAGCTCCCCAATAAGAATATTGAGAAAAGGTGGGGATCTGAAAAGGAGTCAAAAGAGGAGTCTCAGATTTTTACCTTAGATGGCCCATTCTATCTGCTATGTGACATGCAGTGCAGAAAAAATCATACACACAGTTTTACTTGCTGATGATTTTGTAATGGGATCCAGATGAAAATATCTATTACAGACTCTTTCCCTAAATGACTCCCAATAGCCTCTTGGAGAGGTCAAGTTGTTTTTGGATTAACCAACCTGATGGTACCAGAGCTTTTCAGGGCTCAAGTGACCAGGACCAAACACAAAGACTGCCTCAGCCTGGATTGGTCATGTAGGGAATCCAGATAATAGGCCCTATCCTGACTTTATTTCTCCAATTGGCTCTCTACACAAACACGATTTTTATCCTTATGACAACTCTGAGTTAGATGCTATTCATTTTTTTTGTGTGTCATTTTTCAGTCATGCCCATATGTGACCCCATTTGGGATTTTCTTGACAAAGATACTCCTTTTCCAATCAAATGAGGAAACTGAGGCAAGCAGAGTGAAGTGTCTTGCCCAAGGCCCCACAGCTAGCATCTTGAGGCCAGATTTTAAAAATGAGGCACATTATCCATCATGCCATCCAGCTGGCTCTTATAGATTAGGAAAGGGACAAAAGTCACTTGCCCAAGGTTGCAGTGTCTAAGTCAGTCTTTGAGCCTAGGTCTTCCTGACTTTATTCATTGTGCCTCTTGGCTACCATCAACAAAATTATACTTGTCAGTGACAAAAGCACTACCTAGATAAAGTTGTTTTCAGGATTAAGACATCCATCACTAAAGGATGTAGAAATAATGGAAGATGAAAGATAAGCTACAAACTAGAGGTTCCCTATAGAAGGTAAGCACATCTTTGTATATCCAAAAGAGCGTAGCACTATTCTTTGACTAAATTGGTGTTTAACAAAGGTTCTTTGGATGAAGGAATGAAGAATGGTTGTGGCTCTGTTTGATAGTAGATTGCATATGGTCTAAATGCTCACATTTAAAATGAGAGTATAGACCTAGATGTCCAAAGAGGATGCTTGGGGCGGCAAATATTAAGAAGGTATATTTGTGCAAGAAAATTCAGGAATCAGAGTAAGCAGACTGGAAACAATTGGGGTGCCAACCAGTGGATGGAAGAACAAAGATGACTACTGGGTGAAACCTTGGGGAAAAAATGCAAACCCAGCAAAGGTATGATAAGGTAGCAATGAGAAACTTCAATAAATCCAATGCCTATTAGCAGCTGCTGATGAATTTTTTAATCCTTGCCTTTTGCTCAGACTCAATATCAGTTCCAAGGCAGAAGAGTGGTAAAGTCAAGGCAATCAGGATTGATTTGCCTAGAGTCACACAGCTAGGAAGCATCTGAGACCAAATTTGAACCCAGAGTCTCCTGACACTGGGCCTGGCATTCTAACTACTGAGACACCTAGCTGTCCCCTCTGGTGAATTCTTGATGGCACCCCAAATCTAAGGTAACAAAGGAAAATTTTATTCTGGGTCTAATCCTCACTATCAGGGAGGAATTGGTGATTAGGGTAGAAATGATGATATAGTAAGAAAACCCATAACTTCAATAGGAATTACGCAGTCTAATGCAAGATGTCAAATTTGACCTGATAGGGATCACTAAAACTTGGAATAAAACTTGTGACTAGAATATGGCTCTGGATTCAAAAAAAGCTATAAAAAGGTGAACTCCATATTTTAAAATATTTCTATTTTTATATTTTAAAGATTTTACCTTATATCCCTCAGCCTTCCTCTACTCCAAAGACAATTTTTTAAAAGCAAACCAAATCAATAGATCAAAAATATCCATTCTGACATTACACTATTTCATATCCCTGGATCTTGGCCTATCTCCTTTGCAACTTTTTCATGATTTTGTAACATTTGGTTTTGATTATTTTGTAGTTCTTTTCTATATTGTAGTCAGTGTGTTTTTCCTGGTTCTTCTTGCTTCATTTTTCATTGTTATGTCTTTATATTCTTCTACATATTTGCAGAGAGTAAAATGACACTGAGGAAGACAGTTTTTTTCAGGGCAAGAAAAGTTTAATAATGATACATATATGTGTGTATATATATACAAACACACACACATATATAAAACTTAATAAAATAATTATAAAAATATAACTATAAATCAATAAAATGGGTCATTAAGAGAAATAGAAAAAATTCTATTTAAATTATCTGTAGATAATATAAAAACCCCAGGAACTACATGAACACAATTACAAAACAATTTTCTCCAAAATCACACATTAAAACAGTTGGAAAAATATTGTTTATGGGTTTCAATAAAAGTTTCATTTCTCAAAAATAGAACTGAGTCAATTTATGAAAATAAGCAAATTCTCTATTAAGTGGTCAAAGGATATAAACAAGCAGTTTTCAAAGGAATCAAAGCTATCGATAGTCATATGGAAAAATTCTCATCACTTGATAGAGAAATGCAAATTAAAACAACTCTGAAGGTATCACTTCACACCCATAAGATTGGTCAATATGACAGAAAAGGAAAATCATAAATGTAAATGTGGGGAAATTGAGGCACTAATGCACTGTTGATAGAGTTGTGATCTGATCTAACTATTCTAGAAAACAATTTGGAATTATGCCCAAAGGGCCCTAAAACTGGGCATACCCTTTGATCCCACAATACCACTGCTAGGTTTGTATTCCAAAGAGATCCAAAAAGGGAGAAAGGGCCTATTCATACAAAAATATAGTACCTCTTTTTGTGGTAGCAAAGAATTGGAAATTGAAAGGTTGTCCATCAACTATTATTGAAAAGTTGTCTATCAACTGGCTGAATAAATTGTGGCATGTGATTATAATGGAATATCATTGTGCTATACAAAATGACTAGCAGAATAATTTTGAAAAAACCTGGAAAGTCTTACATGGCAATATTGATGCAGAGTGAAGTGAGCAATATATATATTTTTAAACACTTGCCTTCTGTCTTGGAGTCAATACTGTTTATTGGCTCCAAGGCAAAAGAGTGGTAAGGGCTAGGCAATGGGAGTCAAGTGACTTGCCCAGGGTCACACAGCTAGGAAGTGTCTGAGGCCAGATTTGAACCTAGGACCTCCCATCGCTAGGCCTGGCTCTCAATCCACTGAGCCACCCAGCAATAATTTTTGATGAACAACTGTAATGACCTATTCTCAGGATTTACAGTGATGCAAGACAATCCTGGGGACTCAGGAATTGGAGTCTGTGGATCAAAACATACTATGTTTCACTTTTGTTTATTTGTGATCTCTTCCACAAAATGACAGATGGAAAAATGTTTTACATGATTGAACATGTGAAATTTATATCTGATTGCTTACTGTCTCAGGAAGGGACAGAGAGGGAAGCAGAAGGAAGAGAGAGAATTTAGAATTCAAAATTAAGGGAAAGGTTAAAAATAAAGAAAATTAAAATTACAAAATAAAAAAATAGGCCACTCTCGCCACTTTAGCAAAATCAGGGACTTGAAGCATGATCAATTTATTAGTTAGATTAGCAGTAACTAATAAATTGCTTCTCTTAATGATCAGAGACCCCCAAATGAGGGCCTATGAGGCCTATCTGGTAAAGGCAAGATAATGGAGATTGAGTCACCCGGGGTCACGCAGGAAGGGTCTGAGGTCAAATTTGAACCCAGGACCTCCTGTCTCTAGGCCTGGCTCTCAATTAGGCACTGAGCCATCTACCTGTCCCAGCCCCAGTCTTTTAAACATTGTTATTGGCCTAATAGTACCCAGCAAAGTTCAGACAGTTCTTATTGGCAGACATCTTAAAGAGGTGGGCAAAGGTGAAAATGACAAAAACAGTGGTTAAGCGACATGGCCAGCATCACACACCTAGAGTTTGGAAGGTAGGACTTGGAGTGTGCTCTATCCAATGAGTCATCATAATTTAATATGTATTTACCTAGACAGAAAGAGGAAGTAGATGAGGCATTTGGGGAACCATATTGGAACAGAGACATGATCTAATAGTAAAGGGAGACTTTGATTGCAGCTCAGATCCCTTTATCTCAAGGCATGAAAATGTTTATCCAAGGATGATAGAAAAAAGCCCATGGTGGTGGAATGGCATTGCAACCATGGAAGGGCCATAGCTGGGATGGGGTTACAGCTGCCCCAGAGGATTTGGATTACTAGGTTGTATTGAGGGTCTGGGGGATCTGCCTCCTCAAATGCCCTCCAATTACATCATGGCTTATTCTCTGAATAGGATGCTTTTCACAGTTGGGAGCATTACCCTTTTACTTTATAGTCTTTGGAAAGGATTTTATAATTTATGGGTTTTTTTGATACCTCAATTTTTATTGGAGCTGTTCAATATTTATGACACACATCAATGGCTAAATATCAATATTGGGCAAGCTTTGGTATTCATATCAACTGGAGAAGCAATCTTGATATTCCAAGCTCACTGGGCTCTTGGGAAGTTAATTGGGCACACCTTTGGCAAAACTGAAGATAACAACTTGGTCATTGAGGCACTGAAACCACTGAAACAACAACAAATAAGAGAACTTATTGAGATAAACAGACAGATAAGGACAGGCAAAGAATTGGATGTCAAGACTATTTTACAATTAGAATTGATTGAAGGGATTAATTCAGATAACACCACAGATAAATCCAAGGATAGTAACAGTGATGAAAAGGCGAAGGCAGCTGAGGCTGCTGCTGTAACCTTTTTTACCCATCTGTGATAGAACCATTGTCCAGCCTGATTCTGAGATCCTACATGTTAAGGGGTACAAGCCATTCTCTGGGGGGAGACCTAGAAATCCTGAAGAGGAGGTTCCCACAATACTATTTGGACCCCCACAAATCAATAAAGGAATTGTGTAGGACAATTTGTCTTTATAATCCCACCTTTGAAGATGTTGAATTGCTTTTGGCTAAGCTTTACACCCCCAGTGAAAGGGCAAAGTTTCTGGCAGAAACTAGGAGCAACCCCAATTTAGCCTTATGGCCAGAACAGAACCAGGACCTTGAACTTTCATAGCATGCCAGCATGGTTTATTTAAAACAATGCAGGGAAGATTTAACAGAGGCCATGCGTATTCATGCACATTGGTTAGATGCATGGGGTATGTTTGAGAAACTGAAGCAAGGGGAACATGAGCATCCAAGTACTTATCTAGATAGGCTCATGGAAGCTGGAGAGACCATTCTTGGCTTTAGGGACATGAATTTTGAGAACAACATTCAACATATCAGAAGGCAATTTATAAAAGGCAGTGAAATTTCCATCCAAACATATTTTCGTTTAAATTGCCCAGGGTGGGAATCCTTATCCATTGAAGACCTCAGGAAAATGGCTTCTTACGTGCATGAATCAAGAGACAAAGAGCCCAAGCCTTCTAAGAACAATGATAAAGATAAAAAAAAGGACACCATCACTGCTAACTTGAGAAAGCAGCTCAAGGAAGCAAAGAAAGCAAAAGAAATTGAAGAAATTAAGAATACGGCATTGCAAACACAAAACTAAAGAAGCCAGAGTAGACCACAACAATCCTACAATAACAACAATGTTAAAAGGCGTTACTTGTGAGGGATTATACTTACATGTCACAAATCAACTTTTAAAACCACAATAACTATAGTAACAACAATAGGAGAAACACTTATTACAATTCTTGATACAGCAGCAACAACAAGGACAATAACAATAGCTTTAGTAATAGTGTGAAATCAAGATGTTGTGAATACAACTGCTCTAATAGTTCACCAAGTCTATCAATGATGGAAGAGTACGTGGCCCAAGGAGTGAGACCACATACTAGTTTATGAACCAATGAAGCAGTATTGATTATTGAAGCAAAAGATAAGGGCTATGTCAGTGATAAAGCAGGGAAAAGTGAAAAAGAGGATCTGGGAAATGCAGTAATGGGTTATAGACTTGCTTATGCAAAACATGATTACAAGGAGAAGATTGAAGAAGAATTGCAAATGGAAAATGATATTATTGATATGAAGGAGAGAATCTATGGAATGAAAAGCAGTGATTTAAGAATTAATGTTAGAAAAATGTTTGCACCTACAAAAGACCTTGACTTAATGGAAAAGCACTGATCAATTGTGATAGTATTGGAAAAGACTCACCATTGAAAATATCAAATACTAGTATTCAACCTTTACTATCATTGAATACATCTGTATCACACAAGCTGCAACCTGAAACATCTATGACTATTAAGACTGTGGATTGGAGTAGAGAATGAACTCCAAGAAGAGAGTCACTCCAAGAAGGAAGCTGGCTTCAAGAAGAAGGTCAGCTCAAAGAAGAAAGTTGGCCTGAGGAGCCACCTTCAGTTCCAGTCATTGTCTTGGGGAAATGAGTCTTGCTGTTCTCAATAAGAAAGCATACATGGAATTTTGAATTTGAAAGAGCAATATTCAGGAATTCTGGGAAGATGGTGGCATAGAAGCAGTAAGGCTCCAGACCTTGGTAAAACCCTTCAACACCAATCAAGGACAAAGGGCTCTGAGGGAACATGAAACCAAATCTGATAACAGAACAGAGCTGGGGGATCCCCCAGCTGAACCCAAGTTAAAAGGTATGTGGAAAAAAAGAGAAAAAAACCTTAATTCTTGGAACTGTCCAGTGGGAGGGGAAAGAAAGGAGGAAGATCCCAGATCCCCTCCTCCACCTAATGTGCTGAGTCTCTAGTGGATCCTGAAATCTCTGGGTGGGATGGGCCACTAGTCTGAGGGAGTGCCTTGCTGGCACAGTTGTGTCAAACTCAAGGCTCTGATCATGGATGGTAGGGAGGCTGCTTGGGGAGAAACCCAGAAAGGGTGAACAAATGCTCCATCTTGTGCTGCCCCTCCCCACCTTTCTATCAAGGTTTTGACCTTAGGGCACTTTGAGCTCCCCAGATCAACCATGCCTGGGCTTAATCCTATCAATATACCAGACGAGAAGTCTTCAGAGAGCAGGGAAGTTCCAAAACCTCCCCCTCACAGACTATAGTGGAAGTAGCCGAATTTACTTCTTTAGCTTTTACCACCAGCTGGAGAAAATCTGGCCTCAGATCCCACTAACCTAATTAATCAACAGAGCAGAGAAGAAGTCCCCCCAGGACTGAATATCCCAAACACATAGATTAAATAAAAAAGATCGGAGGACCAAGATTACAGCCAATTACAGGGGAGAAAGAAGGAAAAATATGAAAAAACAACAGAAAAAGAAAACCACAATCGACAGCTTCTATCCAGAAATTGAACAAAAAGCAAATGGATCAGAAGAAGACCAAGGAACTCCAAGCAAAAACGTAGATACTCCAGTGAAATAGACACAGGCTTTGGAAGAACTCAAAATTCAAATAACTCAAGAACTAAAAAAATAATCAACAGAGACTGAAGAAAATTGGGAAAAGGAAATACATGAACTAAAACAAAAAAATAATGCCTTAAAAGCCAAAATAGACCAGCTGGAAAACTAAGCAAAGAAGGTGAAAGAGGATCTACAAAAAAATCAGACCAGAAGGATAAGGATGACCACAAAGCCAGGTATGAAATTCAGTCTTTAAGAATTAGAATTAAAAAACTAGAAGCAAATGACTTTACAAGGCAGCAAGAATATATAAAACAAAATAAAAAAATGAAAAATTTGAGGAAAAAATGAAACACCTCATTGACATGACCACAGATCTGGAAAAAAGATCTGGAAGAGACAATTTAAGAATTATTCGTCTACCAGAACATCATGGCAAAAGAAAAAGTCTGAACATCATCCTACAGGAAATTATCCAAGAAAATTGCCCTGACATTCTTGAATAAGAGGGAAAAGTGGAAATTGAAAGAATCTACAGATCACCTCCTACATTTAATCTACAACTGACAACTTACAGGAATATTATAGCCAAATTCAAAAACTACCAGACCAAGTAAAAATATTACAAGCTGCTAAGAAGAAGCCATTCAGATACCAGGAAACCACAGTTCAGATAACACAGGATATGGTTGCATCTACACTGAAGGACTGGAAGGCATGGTATATAATATTCTGGAAAGCAAGAGAACTGGGTCTACAACCAAGAATCAACTATCCAGCAAAACTAACTATATTCTTGCAGGGGAAAGTATGGTCATTCAACAAAATTGAAGACTTCCAAGCATTCATAAAGAAAAAACTGAACTTAAACAGCAAGTTTGCTGCCCTAACACAGAACTCAAGAGAATCACCAAAAGGTAATTAAGAGAATGGGAAAAACAAAACAAAACAAAAAAACCCTTTTCTTTAAGGGACCCAATAAGTTCAATTGACTTGTATCCCTATAAGAAAAGAAGATATTGGTAACTCTTAAAAATTGTTATTTTCAACAAGGTAGCTAGAAGAAGTATACTTAGAGGGAACAGTGACAAACTGTATAGGATAAAATGTCAAGATCCATATATACATATATGTGCATATATGTATAAATATATATATAAAACTAGAGGTAAAAAAGGATATAATATTAAGAGAAATGGAAAAACAGACATAATGGAGTAAATTTATATCTTATAAAGAAGCGCATGGGGCAAACATGGGAGAAGACCAATACACTGGAAAGGTATAGAGATCCTGCTCTATAACCAGAGACTTATCTGAGTTGCCTAGGGTGGTCGTCGGATGTAAAGAATGAAACAGATTGGAAGTACAGCTTGTTAGCTCATAGTGCTCCAAGGTATAATGGAGTCACCAGTTTATTATAAAGGAAATTAAAGATCCTCTTCCTCCAAAAGCCCAAGAAAGTTTCCCACAGTTACAGAGAGCAGTATTTTTACTATAGTCAAAACAAAAGCCTTAGAAGCCTCCAGGTGTAGATAAAAACCTATGCTAAACTATAAACTATATGTGCTATCATTAGGTGAAGCCTGGGACATCTCGTTAGGCTGGAAGGCACCTGAAGTTCTCAGCCTTGATGATATTAAACAATTTTTTGAGCCTCATTATTTTACTTTAATTCTGGGCAAAATGCACTGATAAGGGTTTGACCTTGGCTGTATTAAGCAGCTGCATTCTTGGTCAAAGGGGAACAGTGTTAGCCCCACTCCTGCTGGATTACTGAGAGCCCAAAGCTTTTTCAATAAGACTATAATGCATTTTAAAGAAAGGTGAGAATTATGAAAGGAATCAAAAGAGGAATCTCAGATTTTTATCTTAGATAGCCCACTCTGTCTTGACCACAATCGCGAGAAAAATTCAATACACAGCTCTGCTGGTCTGTATTGATCTTTTGATGGGGTTCAGATACAAATATCTACTTGAGATTCTAATTTCTCTTAATAGCTCCCAACAGAAGGGTAAAGAGTTTGGAGAGAGAAAATACTTAATTCTCAAGTGCATTGAAATTAACTTAAAGAAGGAAGAACAATCAGATCCATAGGGGCAGAGAATTGATTTGTACCCTATAGAGAAGTAGAAGGGTAACAAAAGGACTGGTGAAGAGCAAAGCAATACTAGGGAGGTAGAGGGTGGGGGTAGCTTAAAAAGATGCTAAAGAACAATGAGAGGGGAATCAGAAGGGAGGGGGAAGAAAGGGAAGTACAGTAAGGGAGGGGATTATGGGAATTGATTAAAAACAAAACACTGGTATAGAAAACAATAGTGAAAGAAGAAAAGGCAGGATAAGGAGAGGGAATCCAAATGCAGAGGAATACACAGTTGATAATTATAACTCTGAATGTAAATGGGATGAATTCGCCCATAAAATGGAAGCAAATAGCAGAGTGGATTAGAAACCAAAATTCTACCATAAGTTGTCTACAAGAAACACACATGAGACAGGTAAACATACATAGACTAAAAATAAAAGGCTGAAGCAAAATCTATTGGGCTTCAACTGAGAAAAAGAAGGCAGGAGTTGCAATCATGATTTCTGACAAAGCCAAAGTAAAAATAGATCTGGTTAAAAGAGATAGGGAAGGTAATTACATCCTGATAAAAAGCAATATAAACAATGAAGAAATAGCAGTACTCATCCCCTGTGGTTTATTCAGTGTATCTAGTCAGTCCTTTCCTTTGTGGGGTGTGGGTGTGTTCCTTGTTGTGTTTGGCACCTGTTTGACCCACTTGCTTCTTTCAAAAAGACACAATAAAATGATCTTGGATAGCCTGAGGGATTAGTACCATTGCAAGCAGTGTCTGTACTAGTTGTTCTATCTGTCAAAGATTCAATCACGGTATATTTAGAAAGACAGATTTAGGTGGGAGATCACTAGTATACATCCCATTTGAAAATCTGCAGATAGAGTACATCAGCATGCCAAAAGCAAGGAAATTCAAGTTCTGCTTAGTATTTGTGAATAAGCTGATGAGGTGGCCTGAAGCATTTTCATCTGTTACAAACAGAGCAGGCTTTTTAGTTAAGGTTTTGCTAAGGAAGAGTATTCCTAGGTTTGAAATTCCAGGCACCATAGACTTGGATAAGGGATCTCACTTTACACATGAAGTTTTAAAGCAAATTTATGAAAATCTAGGTATAAAAGCTAAATTTCATGTTCCTTATCATCCATAAAGCTCTTAACAAGTTGAGTGTCTCAATAGAGAGATAAAAACCATGGTGGGAAAACTTTGTACCAAGACTCATCTTAAATGGGCAGAAATTCTCCCAATAGCAATGTTTTACTTAAGAACTAGACCTTGTGCTGATTTGCATATATCACCATATGAGCTACTCTATGGTCATCCACCATTGTGAGCCCAAACTTGCAAAACTGCTTATGTCTCAGTGTTAGGAGGCAATACACAAATTGCTTCCTATATATGAGGAAATGGATGTGAACTCAGTAGCTAACCAGTGAATGTTAAAACAGGCTAGAAAATCAGTAATTGAAGTGATGGAGAGGCACTCTCATAGGTCTAATGCATGGGGAAAATTAAAAAAGATAAAGCAGGGTCCAGAGGAATCACTGGCTGGATTCCTGGACAGGATACTAGATGTAGCAGAGACACATTTAGGCTTAGACACAATGGCTGAGGAGACAATTGCTCATGCTAGGAGGATCTTTGTTAATAACTCCATAGTGGCAGTGAGGAAATATTTCAAGGAGTATTGCCTGGTCTGGGAGTTGATGACATTGGATGTGTTTGACCCAGCTATTTCCCTGGTGGTTTACTTTTCTACTCCACTTTCCCCATTCCTAACCTTACCTAAACCATATTTATTATTTACCAAATACAGGACAAACATACAGACCAGTGGCATACTATAGCTCCCAGTTAGACACAGTCATCGTGTAAGAAGCAGTGCAAAGCCCATACATTTTGGAACCTGGAGAGTTAGAACACAGAAGAGAAGGATAAGGGGCCAGTTGGCTGAAGCAAAGACTTCTGGGAAGGAAGAGCCAACTGAAGCAGCTTTGGGGGTTTTAGCTTGGATGGAAGGAGATTGTTTTTGGCTGTGTGAACCCCAAAGTGAATCTTGGGAGGTTTTCCTCAGACTTATAAAGAAGATTCATGATTTCTCCTGATCCATATTGGTTCCTGAAGCACTCTTGAATACTCAATAACACATTCATCAGTGTTGGGAAGGGGATTTGGTCTTCTGTTGGGTAGCTGACCCTTAGACCCCATCTTGCCTTGGGCTTTGAGTTTAATAGTAATCTTAGATTTAGGAAAACTATCTGGGGATTTGGGTCAGAAAAGCTGTGATAGGGGAACACAGTATTTCTGTGGTACTTTACATAGTCAAGGACTGAGGGGATTTAGGGAATCACCTTGTACCCTCTTCCCAGTAAACCCCATTCCCAATTCCTTTGCTAACTGTTCCTTAAAACAAATCCTTAAGTTTCTTTTGTTAGATCAATGTGTGTTACATTGGTGGGAGGCAGTGTGAAGGGGGTTGAAGGAAAGAAGGAAGGCTGGCCCCCATTTTTAGCCTGATCTCCAGCTGGGAAATAGGGGGAGGCTTCTGTTTGTTCTGGCTGGCTCAAAGATCTTAATGGGTCATTTCCCCTTTGGGGATAACATCCCTTCAACATCCACACCCCAGCACAATTAGCAGGAGTCCCCTATTTTCCTCTGGCAACCCCACTTTGTGGTTGAGAGGGAGACATGTCCCTTATACCTCTTCTGGGGGGGTTCCCAACTACACCCAAACCTCCTAATCACCCCCCTTCTTACAGCCAGAGGCATGGCTCATTGTCTGAGAGTGGCAGCTGTAGCACTCATGGTAAAGAAGTCATCAGATTTGATATTAAGGTACAGGTTAAACGTTTATTCCCCACATCAAATTGAAAGCATGCTAAAAAACAGTAATTTACAACAACAAAATGGGCAGAAAACTCTTTATAATTATGGCTTATAGTGCTTTAATGTACAACTTTGGGTACATGATCTATAATTTTTTTTCATTTTAATCCCAGAATACACATATTTCCTTTTAACTGTTATAGGAAATTAGAAAGCAAAGGAAGGTAGAAAGCAGGGTAAAAAGATTCCAGAACTTTGGGTGGGTGACTGGCTAAGTATTAGTTACTCCCTGGAATTTCCCTTGCAAAGGGCTATCTGGTTTTTCTCTGTGTATCCTGCCTTGTTGAAACAACAACCATCAAGAGTCACTGCCTGGAGTTAGGTTGAGTTATAGGTGAGACATACTGGTGAACAGGTGTCTCAAAATCCTTACTCCCTCTCCAAATTGGATTTACTGGCTGTTAACAACTGGATTCCTGGAGGACTCTGTTTGAGGACAACAGATGTGAGACCCCAATCTGTTTAGCTGGACCTGTTCACCTTCATTTTCCTTTACTTAAATATAGGAACTCTGGTTAAGCTTGAGTTAGGCAGCTAGGTGATTTTAGTGTGGTCATTGTAGAGAAACCCTGTTGGACCTTGGGGGGAGGGAAGCCAAGTTTTAAGTTAGTTAATCCCACTTCCTACCCTACATGTCCCTGTTTGTTAAATAAACCATGTTATATTATCTAACAGCCTGTCCCTGAACATCCTTTCCCAGATCTGTTAATTTGGCTCATTACCAACAATTAAGAACCCAGTTAGATACCCTATTAGAGATACCTTACTTATACCTCATTTATACTCATTTATCCAACCCCCTTATATTTATTTTTCATAACAAAATACAATAATTATAATTGGCTGAAAATGGAAATTGCACAATTAATTTCTGTAAGAGCAGGCTTGCATGAATGAAGCTTTGGCATGTTCAAAAGCAGGCTTGAGTGACACAGAGGAATGGTTGACCTAGAGCAAGGGATGATGGGAAGGAGAGCCTGAAGGAGGGTTTTTTTGATCTTGGATCTTGGGGAGAGGGAGGACACTTGCCTACTGTAATAAGGGGATTTGCAGGATGTAATATGGGACTGAAGCCTAAGGGTAATAAGGGCTTAGGCTATAAGTAATAGCTGGTTGGAATAGGGAATAAGGCAAGGCTAGGGACCCAAGGCTGTAGGTAATCAAGGGAATAGGCTAGGTAGTAGTGAAATTGAGGCAAAGGTATGAATTGGAATTGAGGATGGGCACTGTGGATAGGGTTTGTGAATCCCTAAGGCAATATAGTGGATGAGGAAGGTACAATGATGAAGGTTGGTAGTTGAGGTGGTAGGAGAAATAAGGGAATGTCTGAGTTTAGGAAATATAAACACTGAGGTACCAAGAGTTGCAAGGGAGAGGATGAGTTAATCTAAGGCAGGCAACAACAGCAGGGAAATACAGACTGGGACCCAGGTTAGAGACAAAACACTTGTCTTGTTTAAAATAAATAATATACCTCTTATAATAGTCAGAGAGTGGCATTCATTCATTCATCCATCCATTGATTCATCCATTTATTTGTTTGTTTGTTTGTTTGTTTATTTATTTTTAAGATAAAAATCCTTACCTTTGTTATATTGAATCTCTGGGAGCTTGAAGTTCACTTTTGATTGACAGATAAATCAGTTGGATAGAATGTTCCCAGAGAGGCATGCAGGATGCAGGAGGGGGCAGTTGAGAACCCTGGGAGAGGTTCTGGGGTCTTTTACCTGTCTGGAGGCTAGAGATGAGGGTGGATCCTGGTCTTGGAGATAGAGAGTTGCAAACACTACTCTGCAAGCTCCTCCTGTGTTTCCTGTACCGTTATCAATTTGTATTTGACCACCATCTCTGTGTCTACTGCCCCTAGATATTAGGAGTTTCATCATCTAGTTATCTAGGCTTCCCAGGGCCTGGGAGGGATCCGGGAAGTGGGCAGGAGACGAAGAAGAGGGTGGAAAGGGTGGTTATATCTCAACTGTTAAGGCTTAAGATCTACAGAAGAAGAAGCTGAAGATTTCCCAGCAGTTTACTTACTCTGGTTTAGTCCAGGCTGGACCAGAGGGAAGCTATCATTTTGATTCTTCATTACCTGCAGTTAGAGATTCATTAGTAGCAATTTAAGTAGGATCTCCCAATGCCTCAATCCTTACCATTATCCTTTTTATCAAATATATACAAAGTTTAAAGTACCTTCCTGAATTGGTTTCCAAAGCTTATTTGGGAAGGGAGACACGCAGTCAGATTATCAAAGTTATCCCAGCTGAAGAGCCCAATTTAATAATATCAATTAACCCCAGGTGGGTCCTGAAGGGATAAACCACTTTGATCTGAAGGATCCTGTCTGGGCAAGGAGAAGTGCCATCTTATCATCTCTCTGTACTTCAACTTAATATACATTACATAGAGTTAGTGACCTCCTTAAATAAAACACCTTCCATCTTGGAGTCAATACTGTGTATTATCTCCAAGGCAGAAGAGTGGTAAGCACTAGGCAATGGGGTTTAAGTGATTTGCCCAGGGTCACACAGCTAGGAAGTATATGAGACCAGATTTTAACCTAGGACTTCTGATCTCTAGCCTGGCTTTCAATCCACTGAGCTACCCAGCTGCCCCCAAAGATAGTGGCATTCTCGAAGGGGAGTCAAGGGGAAGAAGGGCTAGGAGGAAAGGCTGTTGACTCAAGCCTGACTTCGCTGGTAAAGACTCCCTGCTGGGCAGTTTTACTAGGCAGTAGGGGGTTACCTAAAGGATGTTTCTGGGCCAAGCATTAGTCAAGCCTCAAGCAACAAACAACTTTATTCTCAAAGGAAACCCCACTTCAAGTTAGTAACTCCTGCTTCTCTCTGGCATAACATTCCTGTCCAGAGAATACCTTTTTGTCTTCCTTGTAAGAGTGAAGGGAGTTGAAGGCAGGCTTCGATCTACTAGCCTGCCTTAGCAAAGCACATCTAGGACTCCTTTAAATATCATCCTTACAGTTATGGAGATCTAGGCTAGGTTTCTAACCTGTTAAAATCCAAATGAATAGTAGAAGGGACATTTTAGGAGGTGGTGAAGGTAGTGAACAATGTAAAGCCAGAATCAGAACTGGGAGGTAGCCATATTGACTATTGGGTCAAAAAAATCTACCTAGCAACAACACTGACCAATAGGAAACTACTCACTCCAAAGGTTGGGGATAAGTCTTAAAGGAACAGACATAAAAGCAAGTTTTGATGTTTTTTTCCCCAATGAACAACAAAATAAGCAGAACAATTTCCATAACAATGGGTTGCTCCGCTTTGCTTTATAATCTTTCATACATGGTTTATAATCTTTTTTTCATTATAATCCCTGAATACATGTAGATTCATAACACTATATGATAACTAAAATTGGCTGAAATTGGAAATAGCTTAATTACTTTATATCTGCCAGGAACATTTACCCTGATTTTATCATTCCTACAATTTTATTGAGCCCTGAAAAGACTGATCAGGAAAATACTGGGAAACAAAGTACAGACAGTAGATGGAAACATTCTGATTTTAACAATGAGGGAGGAGATAGCTGAACTTTGTCATGGAAATTTTTATCCCACAACTCTGATATAGACAATTTAGATAAAGTCAAAAAGCCAAATTTCTCCAAGTCAAGGTAGAATTTAGAGTTTATTGGAAGAGGGACAAGTCTCCCAGATAAACTCGGAATCTTGCACATGTTACATAGTTGGACCCCAGTGAGAGACAAAGTCAGGCAGCAGAAACCTGGTTTATATACAGAGTGAATTTTTCCAAACAAGGTTGATGACTTATACAGCATTATGTAGATCTTTTTTAGAAACCGTTACCCAACTACACAGCTAACTGGTTATTACATATAGGAAAACCCATATTAGTCTTAAGGTCAAATCACAAGACAACCCTCTTATTAACAAATACTGATGACCATTATCTCAGGGCTCATCAGATCTGTTGGGTGAATGGTTATTTTTATTTTTATTTTTTTATTTTTATTTTTTAATTTTAAACACTTAACTTCCGTGTATTGACTTATAGGTGGAAGAGTGGCAAGGGTAGGCAATGGGGGTCAAGTGACTTGCCCAGGGTCACACAGCTGGGAAGTGTCTGAGGCCAGATTTGAACCTAGGACCTCCCGTCTCTAGGCCTGGCTCTCAATCCACTGAGCTACCCAGCTGCCCCTATGAATGGTTATTTTTAAATAGGAAAGGGTGAGCATTCTTGTACCATATCAGGTACACAGCATTCCGGGACCTGGAACCCATATGGTCAGCATCTTATGATAGAAGGGAAATATGACTTAGAGAGGGGTTGGAAACTCTCTTAGAAGCAGTTTTATGCTTTAGTTAGAGATCCTTATAAACTCATGAATTCTACTAATTGTAATAAGATTATAATGAAATTATACTAACCACTTTAGAATCACAATATTGATTATGTTTAAATTTATCACTATCACTAAAATCCAATCAAGTATAAAGGGCTAGGGGTCTCTCTTCCCAGACAACTTAAAGAAATGGTTAAACAACTAAGAGAGGAAAGGGATAACAAGAATGCAACTATAACTCCACCAAATGATCAAACACCAGAAAATTCAGAAACTAGAAAAAGAGAAAGTAGAGAGGGCAGAGGCAGCTGTATCAATCCTACCAATCCAAGACTACATGAACTTACAAAGAGATTCAGGGATAGTCCATTTAAGATTGCATAAACCTTTCACATCTGTGCACCTGGATAGCTTAAAAAGGCGTATGCCAAAAATTCTTTTAGACCCATTCAAGGCAATTAAAGAATTCAAATATGTCCTTCGCCTTCATGATTCCACATTTGAGGATGTGAAAGTTCTGTTGGGGGAGCTTTTTACCCCGAGCAGAAAAAGATCAATTCATACAAGAAACCTGAAACAATCCCAACCTAACATCATGGCCGCAGGAATGGGTGGACCACCTGGAACTTTCTAACAATCAGAATTTGGCATGCTTAAGGAGTGCAAAAGCGGATCTGGTAGAAGCAATAAAGAATTTTGCCAAAAGATCAGATTCCTGGGGAAAATTTGAACAACTGAGGCAGGAAATAGGAGAACACCCATCCCTGTACCTGGATAGATTAGTGGAAGCAGGTGAAACAATTTTAGGATTTCAAAATTTAAGTGAAGACAATCTCCAACATATCTGGAGACAATTCATAAATGGAAATGACTTGCCCATAAAAACATACTTCATATCGCATTGCCTAGAATGGGAGTCACTTAAACTAGATGATTTAAGGAAAACAGCTTCTTATGTTATTCAGGAGAAAAGGAGAACGAGGAAAATGCTAGAGAAAAAGATGATATTATCAAAGAACTTAGCAATTAAAGGAGGCAAAGACAACATTAATAAAGTTCTAGAGACAATCAGATTCAAAGACAGTAAACTTGTTCATTTCATAGATGACATAGTTTTAGCTTCTCCCAGTGCTAAAGTATGTTTAAGGGATAGCAAATTTCTTTTGTGTGAGTTGTGTAAAAGGGGATATAAGATATCTAAGGTTAAACTTCAATGGTGCTTACTGTTATAGGGAAATTATAGAGTAGATATTGATTTAAGTTAGGCTAGAGAGCTGACAGCTTAAAGTAAGCCTTTGACTCAATACATGGACATTCCATGGATGGAATGAAGAGCAAGGTTTGAAAAGGAGAGTTTTTCTTGGCTAAGCTGGGAGAAGTGGGTGTATCTATGGTCCAGCTTGCTGAGATCCAAGGAGCTGTGAAATTTTGGGATTTACATAAGATTGGAGAGAAGAGACCATCAACCAACACAGCCTAGGTAGAGATAAGGCTCAGATCTACAGCTGGTGGTTGGCTGATAGATAACCTATATTCCCTAGTGCTTCCTTTGGACTTTAATGGCTGTGCAAGGATTTGATCCTAGTTTCTGTTATCATCTTGGAGCAACTTGTGCCTATGCAGTGAGAATTCCAATACATCAGCCCTCTCCAATATAGTTAGAGCTGTCTGTAGTATAGTAGAGTAAAGCCAGCTGACCTCTTTACATTCTTAGGCAGTTGTGCTTTTTCCTTTGTGTAGAAACTCTTCATCCATTTTCCCAATTTACCAACAATAAAAAGTTTTATTTTACTTCCTCTGTCACCTCTAAGCCATCAAGGACCCACTATTGGAGTTACCTTAACATCACTGGTATCCCTGGTAGTTAGGTGGTTAGTTCAACTGTCAAACTGTCATTCCCCATTCCTCACACCCCTATGTGGTTATTCAGTATTATCCTGTCAGTCTTTTCCCTTGTGGGGTTTGAGAGTGTCCCCAGTTTGTTTTTTTCCCTGGCTGCCAGCCCAGTCTAGTCTCTTCTCCCCTATTTACTTTTTTCATTACTGAGAGTTGAGTATTTGGAATTTGTTTTTTTGGGAGGCTCTAGAAGCATTTCCCAAAAATGTATTGCAGACATCCAGAAGCTAAGTGCCCTAAAGACTAAGAGAGCCATACTGGGAACAACAGGTTTCTGCAGGCAATGGATTCCTGGGTACAGTGAATTGACAAGAGATGCAGAACTTGAACCACCAGAACATCTACAGGCAATTACCAAACACTTGGAATCCCATACTATGCAAAACCTTTTGTGCTGTTTGTTTATGAGCAAAAGGGGATAGGTTCAAGTGTTTCTGCAGAGACTTTAGGGCCAAATCATTGCTCAATTGCATACTACAGTGCACAGTTAGCTCTGATTGCAGCTGGGATAGCTCCAACTTTACATGGAGTGGTTGCTGCTGCATTGTTAGTGCAAAAGTCTGCATATTTCTCAGGTGTCAATTGACAGTTTTTTCCATACCAAATTGAAGCCCGTATGTTAAAATATCACACTCAGGCTTTTTCTGACCAACAAATAGCCAAATATTATATAGTTCTTCTTGGGAATAAAAACATACAAATCAAGAGGTGTAGTGTTTTAAATCCAGCTACATTACCACCTGATTTGCCTACAAATGGAGAGCCATTCCATGATTGTATGGGAGTAATCCAATTGATAGAACAAATGAGGCAGGATTTGAAAGAAACACTATTGGATAATCCTGACCTTGTGTTATATATGGATGGTTTGTCTTTCATGCAGAATGGTATCCATTTTACAAGGGCCTTGTTGGTCTCTGAATTTGAGACATTGTGGTGTGGTTCATTACCTAAGAATTTGAGTGCACAAGGGGCAGAGTTAGTAGCTCTGAAACATGCCTATTTTTTTTATCTGAAGACGAAATGGCTAATATCTATACAGATTCCCATTATGCATTCTCTATCTGCCATGCAACTGGTTCGATCTGGAAACAGAGAGGCTTTATTACATCAGAAGGAAAGGAGATAGCTCACGTGGAGATTATCACAGAGTTACTGGCTGTTATTACAAAGCCTAAAGAATTGGCTGTAACAGATTGGAGAAGTTATTCTTTTGGAAGAGATCCAGTTTCTTGAGGTAATCATCATGCTGATGTTACTGCTCATTATGCTGCACAGAATGCCCCAACCTACATAATTAATTTCTCAGTCATAGAATCTGAAGATCTCAAAAGAGCATACTTGGACTCAGAAATTCAAACATGGCAGCATAATTTTGGAGCTAGGAAAGAGAATGGCATATGAGTATCATCAACTGGAAAGTCAATAATCCCAAAGGCATTTTTCAATTATATTCAGAACTATTCAGAACAAAGGCCATTTTGGGACACAGGCTTTGGTTGATACTGTAAAGAGAGTGTGGATAGTCCCGGTAATTATTACCATGGCGAACAAGATCTGTTCTAGCTGTTCTAGTTGTCAGAAATTCAATCAGGGTGTATTTAAGAAAAGAGGTTTAGATGGGAGACCATTAGATTACACTCCTTTTGAAAAATCGGCAAATAGATTACATTACTATACCTAAAGCAGGAAAATATAAATATTGCTTGGTGTTGGTAGATAAGTTAACTAGATGGTCAGAAGCATATCCATCTGCTAGGAACACTTCAGCATTTGTTGTTAAGATCTTTCTGAGGAATATTGTTCCAAGATTTGGAGTACCAGTTAAAATTTATTCCAATTAAGGGGTCTATTTCACAGTGTAACAGACTAGGTAAGATTTGGAAAAGAAGTCAAGCCTGAGCATGTATTTTGAAAACTGTGAGGTGGAATTTAGTGGAACCCAGGAAGAACTTTGAGGAATGACAGTTGGGGGAGAGGCAGAGTGAAGCAGAGAATTCTGGGAAAGATTCCAATGGACAGGCACAGCTCTCTGAACCTTGAAGGGACAGGGAGATGGGAGGAGTGATCCTGAGGGAACCTGGTGCATTTCAAACTTAAATCTGAGGATTTTCCTGAGATTTTCAACTGCTACAATTAGCTAGTCAACCTAATTGATCTTCCAATTTTATCAAACATCTTTGAAGATACAAATATAGCTGCCACTTTAGTTTGGCCAAGGAGCCTGAACTCTGAGAGGAGAGGACCCTTGAGGGCCATTCAAAATATGCTTGATCCTTGAACCTTAAATTCCCCCTTGTCTAGTTATAATCTATAGGATAGGAGCTTACTGGGATTTGGGACAGTTAACTGTGATGGAAGCTTCAGAAGAAATGCAGTTTCTGCTTGGGCCTTGGGAGAAACTGAAATAGTCTAGAGTAGGTTTTATCCTACACCTTCATCCCTGAATATCCCTTCCTTCAATCCTTTCCCTTATCCCTGGAATTGCTTTATACCTAAATAAACCCCTGTGAAGTTACTATTAGACAGAGTTGGAATAGTGACTTCTAGAAGAAGTCATCTTGCGGTTGGGGGGTGGGGGATAGAAAGAGCATAATACTCCATATTGGTGGGAAGCTGTTTTGGGGGAAGGGGGAGATTTAAGTTCGTATCACCTGGCTCTGAGTACTTGACAAGGACCATTTAGGTCTCAAACAACTCGTAACACCACCCTCTGTCCTTTTATCCCTGGAACATCCATTTTAGGGGACCCTTCGTGAGTTACACCACAATAGACTTCCCAGTGAGGAGGGGGGAGTGAGTAACTTTGCCCCATGTTCATTCAGTCAGGAGGGGGTTCCCAGAGCCTTTGCCAGACAGTATCCCACCTTTAGTCTACTAACCAGTATAGCTTTTTTTAGTTGGAGAGGGGCAGGAGAAGCACTGGCTCTCCCTTTTGGGATTGTTATTGGAAAAATGTAGATTAGGATGTATCTTAAGTTAGCAAAAGCAGACCTAGCAGAGCTGGCAAGAGCTGGAATTCCAAACCTGGAATGTTTCTAGAGGCTTTTCCACACAGAGACTGGAAGTTGGCAGTTGGCCTTGGGAGTTTGGTTTGGAGGTGGTTTTTGGCAACTGACTGGTGAGCCTATGTGGATTTGTATTGGGATCTTGAACTGACCAAGGAGTTTTCAGGTTGATAAAGGAGTTTTCTGGGTTGGTGGACATTCACAGAAAATCCTATTCTCTCTGACTCCCAGTGGATTAACTTGCTGTTCAACTGGAGTCTCCTAGGACCAGAGACATCTAGCCCACAGCCAAAAGGACTTCTCCCTGAGATACCCTTGTACCCTGACCAGCCAGTCCTACCCTAGGCTGTCTTCTGGTAGTTAGAGATAGAGAAGCTGTTTTCTTCCCAACATTCCTTGACAGTTAACATATAGTGACAGTTACTTCCTCTTACCTCCACTCCCTGCACTTGTTCAACTATTAAACGTTTTTATAAAAACTTCTTTGGTTTATCCTTTCCCAGATACTTCACTGATTATAAGAACTCACTGTTGGATTAAAACAGTTTCCCTGATTGTGTTCATTCTGTTTATTATCCAGCTATCCCCAGCTTAGTGTGTTAGTCTGTTACCTCTTGTAAGAGTTTGGAACAAGCCTACATGGAGCTGAAGGAATGGAACATGGAAGAGGGAGAGAGAATGACAGTTGGTCATGGTGCAAAGACTTGTGGGAAGAGAACCAATGGATATCTCTCCAGCTTTTGAGGGGCAGCAAGTAGGGAGGTTGAATTTTGGGGCTGCAGTACCTTCAAAAGCGAATCCGAAGAGTTTCCAAAGACCTTCAACAATTACAACCCTTCTAATTGATTCTCTATCAGCAGTTCCTGAACACCTTGGAAGGTATATTAACAAAGTTTCTTCATTTCGGCCAGGGGGCTTGGACTTTGATGGAGAAGCCGGCAACTTGCCTT
The DNA here is from genome assembly GCF_016433145.1 of Gracilinanus agilis. Taxonomy (NCBI): domain Eukaryota; kingdom Metazoa; phylum Chordata; class Mammalia; order Didelphimorphia; family Didelphidae; genus Gracilinanus; species Gracilinanus agilis. Next base: position 158,454,253 of record NC_058131.1, on the reverse strand, counting down.
AAATACTTACCTTGCCATACTTCCTCTATAGTTAACAACAATTATAGTCTTAAGAGTATTTATTTGGGAGGGGAATTTAGGGATCCCCTGCAACCCTTTTTCCCAGAACCCCTCATCATTTATTCCTCAGTATTTGTTCCTGAATGAACCTGTTTAGTTTTGTTCCAGTCAGATCTGTGTAATTGCGTTGGGAGGGAGACAGACCTTGTGGGTTGGGGGAGGAAGAGAGCAGTTCTTCATTTTAAACCAGATCCAGCTTTGGGGATCAGGGAGGCTTCACTGGGTACAGCTCAGCACGAACAACTTACTGGGGTCCCACTGGAAGAGAACATCTTCATCTAACTTTCTAACCTTGGCATAACCCCAACTGTTCAGAATCCCCAAGTTGTCTCCCTAGTAAGGAGGGGTGGCTGTGGTATAGTATTGGCCCTTATACTTTAACCAGGGGGTTATCAAACCACACCCCAATTATCTCTCACCCCCTTCTAACACTCTTCACTGTTCCCCAAATATAGCTTAGGGACTAATTTAAACCCCAACTATACCCTTGTCCCCCTTGATTAATCCCCCCTACCTAGTACATTACCTATAACATTTGGTGATCCAAGATGGTTATTCTGTATCTGGGTTGAGGAGAACTAGAGTGGGAAATGAACTGTTGGATTAACTGACTCAGACTGGAAGTTGCTGCTGGATCAATATTCTATTTTGCTTAGTAGCCATTGGCTGCTCTCCAAGGTTCTAATGGAAGCATATCTTGAGTACTTTCACTGTTTAAAGGGTGTAAAGAGATATTAAATCCCTAGCCACACATAGAAGAACTATAGTAGCACATGGTCAAAGGGATTTTTCTGAACTGATTTTTTTAAGTCTGATTTTAACCCATTGTATTTTTAATTCAAAGTGGCTAGTAACATCACTATAAATACCTCCCATTATATTACAATTATAACATAAAGGGTAATAATGGAAGATGTTCTGAATTTTATGTTAAATGTATTATGGCAATGTTTCTTATTGATTCCTTACATTTTCCTTAAAGTAATACCACATTATTGTCAAATGGGATTAGATTTTGAGTATGTGAAAACAGTTATGGAGATCAATATACAAGACATTTTAGCACATTTGTCTGTAATTGGGTTGTGTTGTTTCCTTGTGTATAAGATCAGATGGTTGTTCTTTGGAGTTGGTCACCTTATTAAATCCATTATTACTTGGCTATGTAGGGACTCAGAGGTTAAGATAACATTATGGGTGATGCAAACTAAGATGGACTCAGTGGCGGTGTATATACAAAATGTGTGGATGCCTACTATTTCTAATATGGAGAACAGTGATAAATATATAATGAATGAAGGCAAAAAGGTTGAAATATCTGGCAATAGTGATAGAACAAAGTTATAAAAGGATTCAGAAACTCCATTGAATAATGTAACGATTATATTCAAGAGACTGCTCTCTGTTCAGCAGCTGGACAGTGCTTCCCCCTGAAGCAAGTCAGAAGACTGGTGTTGTAGAACTTTCAACTGAAAACAGGCCTAACCCCTGCTTCTTTGAAGATATATATATATATATGTACATATATATATATTAATATCTTCTTGATGGTTTATTAATTATATTGATCTGACTGCAAATTACTACAGATGTTCTTGAATTGATTTGGAGTTAATCTCAGGCAAGAATTGAATGATTAGCCTGAGAAAACCCTCCTCAGCCAGTAATCAAGTTCAACTGTCAGAAACTGGATAGTGAGAGTTCTTCTTGGAGATGATGGACTAAACTAGAATCAGTTTTTAGCAACATGAACTATTTTAATTTGAAGGTAACAGGAATATCTTGAGGGGGTGAGGATCAAAGTTTGATGGGCGGATAGAGTTTAAAAGGATTCAACTAAATTAAAAACTAATTGATAAACAGCCAGGCAGATGCCCTTAGGGAAATGCCTTAACATAATCCTGTCACACTGGTTTGGCAATCTTGGCCTAATAGCTGAACTGAACTTGGCTGGTTATAGATATCTGTTGATCTTCAGAGATGACTTTCTTGATGGTTTAAATGAATATGGCTGTTGATGTTGATTCAATATAATTCAGCTTTCTGTATTGAATAATTTGATCTAAGGAGCAGATCCCTAAATGAGACGGCTAACCTAAGTCTGTGATGAAGCTTCTTGGTTTGGCTGGAGAGATTTTCCCCTTCCACCCTTTTCCACCTACCTCATAACTGAGTCAACTTTGCCTTGGGTAGTCTCCCATTTATAGGGGTACTCCAATGGTCTTCCACTGTCTCGTGCCATCTTTGGGCATTCTAAAATTTGCTACAGTTGGCACAAGATGGCTACTGGCAAAAGCTATTTACAATACAACATAGTCATTTGCAAAAGCTCTTTACAATAAGAAATCTGCACCTGTGGATTTGTTTCCATTGAGAGATGTACCCCTGATACTGGATAATGATATTGTACACCTAAAGAAACATACCCAGTTTTCCTCTGCAGACATTAAGGCAATAAAAAGGTATACAACCAAATTTTTTGATGAACCAATCAGAGTGGTTAAATAACTGACAAAGGCAATCAAAATGTATGACCCGGATTTTTCTGATTTTCACATTTTATTGGAGGAGGTGCTAACTTAAGAGAAAAATGTAATCAGTTCTTGGAGGAAACTAGAACAACTCAAGGAATGACACCATGGCCACTAGATTGGGAGGAAATGGACTTGAATTCAGTGCTAAACCATAGACTTCTAAAACAGGCCAGAAAGTCAGTGTTGAGAGTAATGGAAGCACACTCTAGGAGACCCAATGCATGCGGAAATTTTGAAAAGACAAGACAAACACCACAGGAAACACCAGCATCATTTCTTGATAGAGTCTTAGAGGCAGCAGAAACACATCTAGGTTTGGATACACTGGCTGAGGATACCACCTCTCATGTGTTATAAAGAAGGTATCTTTGTCTACTATTATAGTTATTATAGAGTATATTAATCAGGAAAGCCGTGCCTTGGATTCCCTTGATAGTTGGTGCAGGGACACCTGAGTTCTGTCACTCAGCTGGATGTTATAATAATTGCCCCTTCTCAATAACAGCGCCCAGGCAGGATCCCTAAAGGTCAGGTGGATCGATAACCCTTTCAGGTCCCATCTGGGGTTGGATTGATTATTAATATTGGGCTCTATTAGCCTTGGATAACATTTTTATCTGACTGTGTTGCTCCCTCCCCAAGAGTTGTGATGTAATAACTACTCAGGAAGGTACTTAATAATCTTTATCTACAGAAGTTAATAAGGGAAAGGAATGATCAGAAATGGATTAGGGAATAGGAGGCCCTGTCACTAATGGCTATGATCACTAATCCTTCAGGACTATAGACTGTTTCAGTAATGCTGGAGCTCTTGTTCTTCACCTCCTCTGGCTCAGCTTGGCCACAACCAAACTGGAGAAAGCAATCTGCTTGGTTGATACAGATATCGAAGATCCCTCTCAGCTTCTTATTGCCAGTTGTTATGTCAGTTCTTCAGCTGTCAGGAAATACCTCCCTTACCTCCCTCTGCTTCTTCTCCTTCCCTCTTCCTGGTTCTCACCTGGGCCCGGATATCTAAATATCTAATGATGGTTCAGATGTCTAAATATCTAGGGGGAATTCAGAGAGAATCAGAGGACCCATGGTCAGCGATTCACAGGTCAATGCTCCAAGATCAGAGATCAATGTCCAAGGCCAAGGGTTCTAGGGTCAAAGCCAAGGCCCTTGTCAGATGGCTAGCAGGGTATTTATATCCTCTGGCCAACTGCCTTTCCTCTTGTCCTCATGACATCTGGGAATATTCCGATGTCTCCAACTGTCTTCACCTGTCAATCAGGTAGCCATCTGACCTTTAGGGATCCTCCCTGGGCACTGTTATCAAGAAGGGGGAGTTATTATAACATCAAGCTGAGTGGGAGGACTCAGATGTCCCTGCACCAGCTATCAAGGGAATCCAAAGCACAGCTTCCCTGATTAATATACCCTATAATAACCATAATAGTAGACAAAGATACCTTCTTTATAACACCTTCACTCACCACGAGAGATTTAAGAGTAGTCTCACCAAGGTCTCAGGGTCCCAGGTCCAGCACTACTCCAGGTCCCAGCAATGAACAAGGAGCAAGCTGACTCACTCCACTCTCTCTTTTTTAAAGGGATCACTTATGCATCACTTCCTGTGCCTCCCTCCTAGTTTGCATGTCCACTCTCAACAGACTTCTCTTAGGACTGCCTAGGGGGCAGTCAGTTGTTTCTGAATCATTACTCATTCTAACACATGTGGGTTATGGACCTCCAAAAATTAGAGTGTTCTCACCTTTGGTGATTAAATCTAAACAAGGGCAGGGTAGATTTAATCTCATTATCACAAGTCAAGTGGTAGCTGGAAATACAGAATAGAAGACTGAGTTGGACTCTCTAGAGGGAAAGACCTGCCTAGACTACCCTTTAAGGATCCCAGTGTCCCCCTTTCCTACAAATACCTTATACTGCTCCTATAATTCCCCTGTTGATCCAAATAAATATCAAAAGATAAGATTTGCATTACTTCCATTAGAGCAGTGGTTCCCAAACTTTTTTGGCCTACTGCCCCCTTTCCAGAAAAAATATGATTTAGCACCCCCTGTCACATACTATCACCACCCCCTTACAGTTATTCACTGCCCCCAAATGCACCTGTGGCCATCACCGCTCCCCTGGATCACTGCAGTACTCACCAGGGGGCAGTGGCACCCACTTTGGGAATCACTGCATTAGAGGGAGACAAAGTTGGGAGAGCGTGTTGTGGTTTAGTCAGGCTGGTTTCCATCTTAAGCCTAACCACCCATTGTGAGGAAGGGGAAGTTTCTGTGTACCCCAACTTGCACCAACACTGAATTGGGGTAGAATTCCTTCAGCCCCCAGTGGTGGCACACCCTTTCAGGATCCCCCATTATTCAAGGGGACTCCATCTAGTCTTACTTTGATAAGGGGCAGCAGTGGGTGAGGAGGGGACTTCTATGCAACTCCAGCTGATATACAGGACTGATATTCATGTGTCTCCATTTGAAATGTTATATGGTCATCTACCATTGCAAGCCAAGAGTTGTAGAACTGCCTATGCATTGCCATAGGCATGTTATGCTTATGCATCAGCATGTTAGGAGGTGTTATCCAGATAGCAACTTATATAAGTTCCTTACAAGAGAGATTAAGAGAATTGCAAGATCTGGGACTTTCAATTGAGTGGTCCTCTGGATTATTCTTTACATAATATTAAGCCAGGTGACTCAATTTGTATAAAGAATTTTAATAAAACCTTGGCAACACAACAATCATGGGTTGGTCCATTCACTGTAAGTTTAACTTCACCTACCTCAATAATAGCATTAGAAAAAGAATCATGGTTTCATTGCTCACATTTTAAAAAGATCCCTAGAGAAGTAGAAGGAGAAGAAGACAGAGATATGGAAGAAGAAGAAGATGGAGAGATAGCAGAGAGATTATCATTAGGCAACATGTCTGTAGTCAGAAAGACCACAGAAGAGGACAATGGATCAGAAGGAGAGGACTGAAGAAAGAAGATATTGTAGAAGGATCACAGAGGAAGTATAGCATACTAGACATTGAAAGAATGAGACTATTTTCTACAAGGATTTAATACAGAAGAGGATAATTGACTGAGTTGTATTTGATTTGTAAGATTTGTATCATATTGCATACAACATAATTTCACAGTAGTTACATGCATCAGTACATATCACAGCACTGAAGGAGACTAAGGAAGAGGAAAAGAAAGAAAGAAGACAGAAAATAGACAATATGGGAAGAGGAGTATCTGAAGATCTGGTGAGTATAACTCTGCATCCAACATATACATTTAGGACAAATTAACAAAAGGATATTCATATTAGTTTTATGAGGTCTTACCTGGATGAAATGTATTTGGGATATTTCACTCAAGTAACATCAGGATACAGATAGGATTATATAGATTTTTGGGTTTTGGTTTGGTTTTTAGAATTATCAGAGGGCGGTGATTTTTTTTAAACAAACATGTACATATTTGTAAAATATATTGCATATGTATTTGAGGTATATTTTGTATGTAGGAATTGTATTATATTGAAATATAGGTTGAGTGCATAAATAAGTGTGCAAACATGTAGGTATTGTAACTTTTTTATAAGTGAGTGTATAAATTGGTGTGTAAAATGCATATATTGGATTTTGTGTAAATGTATGGGTATTGTAAATTTTGTAATTATTGTGTATATGTGTAAATTTTGTATATTTTTGTATATTGTGTATATTCTTGTATATTTATGTATATTTGAGTGTGAATAGTTGTAGAAGTGAAATTTTAATATTTTTATATTCTGTATATATTTGTAATTTGTACAGAAATTATTATTTTTCTACAGATCTATTAATGTGTGAATAGTTAAAGGTTCCAAAGATAGGATTTTTTGGTTAAAATACTTAGTTTCCAGTTTTATGTAGACAGTTTTGGCTTTATGTATTAGAATAGGATATTGCATAAGGAAAAGTTTTGTTTTGCAACTGTTTCGACTAAGATATATTTTGTATAAGTTTTTTGCATGATTAGACAGATGATTTTTTTACTGTAAAAACATATGCTACATTGTGTTATCTGTAACTTTATCTTTGAAAATTTTTGTTACATTCTGTATGTTGAGTTTTGCTACTGAGATGGTCTTTGAGAAGATAGTCTGAAGAGAGTGTTTTCTGGAGATAGTCTTCAAAGAAGCTTTGCTGGAGACTGCAGCTTGGATCGTGGGCTTGGAGCTTGGGCTTCAACCTAGACTCTGACTCCTGGACTACTTTTTTGGGATTCTGGGAAGATGGTGGCTTAGATGCAGCAAAACTCCAGACCTCTGAAAATCCTTCCACATCAATAAAAAACAAAGTGCTTCGAGGGGACAGAAAACCAAATCTAACAACAGGCCAGAGCTGGGGGATCTTCCTGCTGGACTCAACTTAAAAGGTATGCCAAAAAAGTCTGAACTCTTGAATTGTCATGTTCAAGGAAAAGGAAGAAGGAAAATCCAAGGACCCCTCCCCCACCTACTGTGTTGAGTCTCCAGTGGTTCCTGGAATCTCTGGGAGGACAAGGGCACTAGTCTGGAGGGAGTGTCTTTCTGGCACCTCTGTGCCAGGCTCAGGGTATTTAACAGACAGTAGGGAGGCAGCTGGAGGAGAAGCACAGAGAGTTCAGCCTAGTCACAGCCAAAACACTCCATCTTGTCTCCCTGCCTTTCTTGAGGTTTGGCCTCAGGGCAATCTAGTTCTGCAGATCAACTCTGCCCTGGCTTAATCTTATCAACAGGGCAGATAAGAAGTCTTCAGAGGGCAGGGAAGTTTCAACAACCTTTCCCATAGACTGCACTGAAAGTAGCTGTAAGGATGGACACCTTCTGCTTCTGCTTCCAGGTGTGGAAGATCTGAGCTCAGGCTCATTAAAACCATCAGCCTAACCTAGTCAATCAGCAGAGCAGAGAAGAAGCCCCTTCAGGACAGAATAGCTGAAACCCACAGATCCAGCAAATAATCAGAGGAACACAATTACAGCCAATTACAGGGGGAGGGGGAAGAAGGAAAAAATATGAGTAAACAACAGAAAAAGAAAAAAGAAATTGCAATTGACAGTATCTATCCAGGTAATGAACAAAAAGCAAATGGAACAGAGGAGGACCAAGGAACACCAAGAAAAAGCACAGAAACTCCAGCAAATTGGACATAGGCTTTGGAAGAACTCAAAATGCAATTAACTCAATAACTCAAAAAACAATTAAGAGAGGCTAAAGACAATTGGGAAAAGAAACTACATGAAACAAAACAAGAAAACAGTGTCTTGAAAGTCAAAATTGACCAGCTTGAAAATGAGGCAAAGAAGGTGAAAGATGACCTACAAAGAAAATTAGACCAGAAGGAGAAAGATGACCAGAAATCCAGAGATGAAATTCAGTCTTTAAAAATTAGAACCCAACAACTAGAAGCAAATGACTTCAAAAGGCAGTAAGAATCTATAAAACAAAATCAAAAGAATGAAAAAATTGAGGAAAATATAAAACACCTCATTGACAAAACCTCAGATCTTGAAAACAGAAAGAGGAGACAATTTAAGAATTATTGGTCTACCAGAAGATCACGACAAAAGGAAAAGCCTTTTAAGAATAAAAAGCAAACCCTGGCATTTTGAAATTTTGTCAGTTAGAATGTTGATGAAGTAGACCCAGTGACCTTTGGAAGAGAACAAAGACTTCTGGGATTGAACAGCCTGAGGAACATCTTTTGGGGGGAAGCCAGAGATGGGAGATGGTTATTACTGGTTCTGAGACCCTCACAAGTGAGTTTGGGAGGTTTTTCCCTGATATACAAAGAAGACCTGCATTTTTTCCTGATATATCTTGGTTCCTGTGATTCACGGATACCAGCAACAGTGACAACAGAGATTTGGGGTGTCTAGACCTCATTTGGGGAGCCAATCCCCAGACCCATTTGCCTTGGGCATTGTTCAACAGTAACCCTCTTTGTCTAATATTCAACTATAGCATTAGAAAATATAATAGTGGGCATGGGAAAGTGAAGTTTTGTTCGAGGAACACCTGGATCAGATCTTGGGATCTGAATCTCAGGTACCTGGCTTAATGAAGAACTTGGGTTTAGGGAATTACCCTTCTCTCTCTTTCCTATTGAACCCCTATTCCCTATCCTTCTGTTAGTAGTTCCTGAATTAAAGCCTCAAGTTTTATCAAATCAGATCTGTGTGAATTCTATTGGTGGGAGGCACAGTGTTAGGGTTAGAGGAGACAGGCTGATCTCCATTTTAAGCCTGACTCACAGCTGGGAAGTAAGGGTAAGTTTCTGTGTACCCCAACTGGCACCAACATCCAATCAGGGAGTCACTCATTCCTCCTTGAGGGGACAACACACCTTCAACCCCTCTACCCTGGCATGACCTTCTGTGGTCCCTCATTTTCCTCAGGGAACCCCATTTGGTGTCTCCCAGTAACTAGGGGTGGCTGTGAGGGAAGAGAGATAATTCCTCATCTTACTTGCTGGTTCCCAATTACACCCCAAACCTCCTAATCACCCACCTTGTTACAGCCTGGACATCATCCTACAGAAAATTATCCAAGAAAACTGGCCCAACATTCTTGAACAAGAGGGAAAAGTGGAGATTGGAAGAATCCACAGATCACCTCCTACATTTAATTCCCAATTGACAATGCCCAGGAATGTTATAACCAAATTCAAGAACTACCAGACCAAGGAAAAAATATTACACGCTGCTAAGAAAAAGTCATTCAGATACTGTGGAACCACAGTTAGGATAACACTGGATTTGGCTGCATCCACACTGAAAGATTGGAAGGCATGGAATATGATATTCTGGAACACAAGGGAACTAGATCTACAACCAAGAATCAACTACCTAGCAAAACTGACTATATTCTTTCAGGGGAAAGTATGGTCATTTAATAAAATAGAAGACTTCCAAGCATTATAAAGAAAAGACCAGACATAAAACAGAAAATTTGATGTACAAACACAGAATTCAAGAGAATCACCAAAAGGTAATTAAGAAAGGGGAAAAAAAACAAAAAACAACTTTTTTTAAGGGACCCAATAAGTTCAAATAATTTGTATTCCTATAAGAAAAGATGATATTGGTAACTCTTCAAAATTGTTATTTTTATCAGGGTAGATAGAAGAAGTATACTTAGAGGGAACAGTGACAAACTGTATAGGATAAAATGTCAATATATATATATGTGTGTGTGTGTGTGTGTGTGTGTGTGTGTATAAATATATATAAAACTAGAGGTAAAAAGAGGATAATATTAAGAGAAATGGGAAAAGAGACAAAATGGGTAAATTTATATTTCATAAAGAAGCGCATGGTGGTAGCAGGGGAGAAGACCAATAAACTGGAAAGGTAAAGAGGTTGGAGACAGGAAATACTTAATTCTTTTTTTTTTTTTTATAAAACCCTTACCTTCCATCTTGGAGTCAATACTGTGTATTGGCTCCAAGGCAGAAGAGTGGTAAGGGTAGGCAATGGGGGTCAAGTGAATTGCCCAGGTTCACACAGCTGGGAAGTGTCTGAGGCCAGATTTGAACCTAGGACCTCCTGTCTCTAGGCCTGGCTCTCAATCCACTGAGCTACCCAGCTGCCCCTGAAATACTTATTTCTTACATGCATTGTAATTGACTCTAAAAGGGAAGAACTATCAGATACATTGGGGCAGTGTTGTAACCATCTAATAGCAGAGAATTGATTCATGCCCTATAGAGAAGTAGAAGGGTAACAAATAGACTGGTGGGGAGGGAAGCAGTAGTAGAGAGGGAGTGTGGAGGGTAGCATAAAAAGATCCTAAAGAAAAATAAGAAGGGGGGGGGAGAAAGGGAAGTAAAATAAGGGTGGGGACTAGGGGGACTTTTTAAAAACAAAACACTGGTGTAGAAGGAAATAGTGAAAGAAGAAAGGGCAAGACAACGAGAGGAAATCAAAATGTTGATGAATCAGGTGGTAATCATAACTCTGAATGTGAAGGGGATGAACTCACCCATAAAATGGAAGCAAATAGCAGAATGGATTAGAAACCAAAATCCTACCATAATGTTGTCTATAAGAAACACACATGAGGCAGATAGACACACACAAGGTAAAGTATAAAGATAGAGGGTGAGTAAAAAAAATTTTGGATGAGGGGAGCATGAGACAACAATGTCAGTTGGTGACAGCGGGGAATTCTGAGAAGAATTCCAGAGGAAGAGGTTTTTTTGTTTTGGAGAGCTCAAGGATGGAGAAAGCAGAGAGATTTCTCTGGATCAACCTGAAGCCAACCTGTGTATTTCCCTGAAAGGATGTGAATCCTGAAATGCTGTTTCTCTGTCAGCATCCATATTACTACCATCAAGACAAAGAATATCTTGACAATTGGGGAGTCAGGACTCTGTCTGCAAGAGGACCCCAAGTCTCTTTGTCCTCACCTTTGCTTTACTGAGAGACCGTTTTCAAACATAATTATAATTTAGTATATAGACAGGAACTAGAGATAGATGGAACAGAAGGAAAAGCTTTGGTTGGTAGCCTGAATAGGCTGCTCAAAGTGAAGGACCTCGGGCTAGATACTTAGGGGGACCTAATTCCCTCTGTCCATCACCCTCATCAACCACTCTGATTATTCTAATAAAGCCAAATAGCAGTCATATAGCAAGATCTGGATTTTATTATGAGCAAAGTGGGGAAGGAGGCCTCACAGCATTTGCTTGGCTGAAACCATCTCAGAGCCAGACCCACTGTGGAGCCATCGACTGTCTGGGGAGAGGCTTTAGTTTGCCCAGGATCTAGGCCAGCCTGGCCAAAGTCACCACATACCTCAACACTTGTGGTAGCCTTTCCACTTCCTCTAAAAGCCTGGCTCCTGTTCCCTGGAAGTCTGTCATTTCTAAGAAACCCCCTTAGTTGCTTAGTGTTTGTGGCACTATAAAGGGAAGGTAGACAGATTCATTGTCTCTAGTTCATCTCTTTTTAACACCAAACTCTCTCTAATTGGGCCATTAAGACAAAAGGTAAAAGGCTTGAGCAAAATCTATTGAGTGTCAACTGAGAAAAAGAAGGCAGGAGTTGCATTCATGATATCTGATAAAACCAAAGTAAAAACAGACCTAGTTAAAAGAGATAGGGAAGGCAATTACATCCTGATAAAAGGCAGTATAGACAATGAGGAAATATCAGTACTCAACATGTATGCACCAAATGGTATAGCATCCAAATTTCTGAAGGAGAAATTGGTGGAGCTCAAGGAGGAAATAGATAATAAAACTATACTAGTGGGAGACCCAAACCTTCTGCTATCAGATCTAGATGAATCAAACCAAAAAATAAATAAGAAGTAAGAGATGTGCTGACAGAGGTCTAATTACTCAAATATACAAGGAGCTAAATCAATTTATAAAAAATCAAGCCATTCCCCAATTGATAAATGGGCAAGGGACATGAATAGGCAACTTTCAGATAAAGAAATAAAAAAGTATCAATAAGCACATGAGAAAGTGTTCTAAATCTCTAATAGAGAAATGCAAATCAAAACAACTCTGAGGTACCACCTTACACCTAGCAGATTGGCTAAAATGACAGCAGGGGAGAGTAATGTATATTGGAGGGGATGTGGCAAAATTGGGACACTAATGCATTGCTGGTGGAGTTGTGAACTGATCCAACCATTCTGGATGACAATTTGGAACTATTCCCAAAGAGCTCTAAAAGAATGCCTGCCCTTTGATCCAGCCATAGCATTGCTGGGTTTGTACCCCAAACAGTTCATAGATAAAAAGACTTGTACAAAAATAATTATAGCTGTACTTTTTGTGGTGGCAAAAAACTGGAAAACGAAGGTATGCCTGTCAATTGGGGAATGGTTGAACAAATTGTGGTATATGATGGTGATGGAATACTATTGTGTTCAAAGGAATAATAAACTGGAGGAATTCCATGTGAACTGGAAAGACCTCCAGGAATTGATGCAGAGTGAAAGGAACAGAGCCAGAAGAACATTGTACACAGAGACTGATACACTGGGGTAAAACTGAATGTAATGGACTTCTGTACTAGTAGCAATGCAATGACTGTAAGGGTGAAAAAGGGGTTTTATGTGTTCAATATATTAAAGATGGTCACAAGAGGATTGAACTATTATCAATCCTCAATTAAGAATAATCTCAAATCAAAATTGACTTTTATGGAAGTTTATTTACATGAGAGAAGAAAGAGAGGAAGAAATTAAGAATCTATCTCACTAATTAATCCCTATAGATCTTAACCCTCAGCTGAGGATTAAAGGGCCTGAGGCCCAGAGGTGAATGGAGCAAACTTCATTCACGGAGTCTATAAAAGGAAGTTTCTTAATAGAAGTTCAGGAAGATTCAGTCTTTAAACTCACCACGTGTAGCAGTCTCGGTCATGAACCAGCAAAGTTCCTTCAGGTCCCCTTCACCAAACCAGAAGCAGCCTCACTCACCCCCTCCCTCCTTGGAAGGGACACACACACACACACACACACACACACACACACACACACACACACATATATATATATATATATATATATATCACTTCCAGTACCTTCCCTTAACCTTCATGTCCAATCACAATAAAGGCTTTCTCATAGAAAGGGCAGGGGGCAGTCCTTTGATTCTGATTGTTACTCACTCTAGCACACGTGGGTTAGGACCTCCCAGAATTGGAAGGTTCTCTCACCTTTGGTGATTAAATCTAAAGATGGGCAGTGTAGACTTGATTTAATTATTACATGACCCATGACAATTCTGAGGGATCTATGAAAAAGAATGCTACCCACATTCAGAGGAAGAACTGCAAGAGTGGAAACACAGAAGAAAAACAACCACTTGAACACATGGGTTGATGCGGACATGATTAGGGATGTAGACTCAAAACAATCACACCAATGCAACTATCAATAATATGTAAATTAGTTTTGATTGATGACATGTTAAAACCAGTGGAAATACGTGTTGGCTATGGGGGGGTGAAGTGAGGGTGAAAGGGAGAGTAAAAACATGAATCATGTAACCATGGAAAATTTTTCTAAAAAAATAAAATATTTAAATCTTAAAAAAGAAGTAAGAGATGTGAATGAAATCTTAGAAAAATTAGAGTTAAGAGATATGTGGAGAAAAATAAATAGGGACAAAAAGGAACACACCTTTTCAGCAGCACATGATACATTCACAAAGATTGACATGTACTAGGGCATAAAAACATGGCAAACAAGTGCAAAAGAGCAGAAATAATAAACACAATCTTTTTAGATCATAATGCTACAAAAATAATAATCAGAAAGAGTACATGGAGAGGCAAACCAAAAATTAATTGGAAATTAAATAATATGATTCTCCAAAATTGGTTAAAGAACAAATCATAGAAACAATTAATAATTTCATTGAAGAGAATGACAATGATGAGGCATTCTATAAAAATCTATGGGATGCAACCAAAGCAGTACTCAGGGAAAATTTATATCCTTGATTACATATATTAACAAATTAAGGAGGACAAAGGTCAATGAATTGGGCATGCAAATAAAAAAAACTAGAAAGTGAACAAATTAAAAATCCTCAGATGAAAACTAAATTAGAGATCCCCAAAATTAAAGGAGTTTTGCTACTATTATTGAAACTTTTGTATATGTTTTCTGTTATGTAATTGCTTATTGTAATTCCTTTTTTTCCCTAATTCCTTAGTGTTAGGTATTGATAGAAAGGAATAGGTAGATAAGGTTTAGATAAGAACTGTTTGTTGTGGGATTAGATAAGTAAGATAGAATAGATTTAAAATAATAGGGATTAATTTAGTGATGAGCATATGAAAAATCTGTAAATTTGATCAGATGCTCAGAGGGTGGAATGTAGGAATAAGTTAGGGATCATCTAGTTTTCTAGGGTTAGTTGAAAGAAGGGAATTTTGAGAGAAGCTCTGGGAAAGGAATCTGGGTAAGAAAGAAATTGTGGGACTACAACTGGAAATAACTGAACTTCACTCCTTTCTTGGATTTTGACCATGCTGGAGGGAGGTTTTGTCTCTGGCTACAATTCCCATCAAGCTGAAGGAGGGTTTTTCTTCTGATTCTCCCTGGAAGGTCTTGTTATGTTGATGTTGTTAGCTGATAAAGAGATGGCTCAAGGTCCTCTGATGGTATGAGGACTTGAGCTGAGTGAGAGTGAGAATGCCTAGGTGAACACCAAGTTGTGGTAGTGAACACCAAGACCCCATAGAAATATTTGAAACTAAACTAAACACCCAGCTCCAACACAACAGTGTCCCAGGAATAAGTGATCAGATAAGAAACTGCTGGGTTAGATCACATAGCTTCTTTGATTGCTTATCCTGGCTTCAAAGCTGATGGATAACGCTATTGACTGTGACTTAACTTTAGTTTGTGCAATCCCTTTCCCTCAGATACCCAAGGATATAATCAATGATCCTTAGGGAAATGATGACATCTACCTAAGTAAGTTTTAGCATTTAATAATAACAAACTTAGGGAAAGGGAACAGGGTTGAAGGAAAGAAGTGTCAGGAAAGCTTGACTAAACCACTGATGATTAGGTGTTGTCAATTAAAGGTAATCAGGTTTGAGACTGTCAACTGGAGAGGTTTGTCCTCTCTGTTGCAACCTGGCTAGGCCAGGCACCTTGGCCTGAACCAGATTGTTCTGAGTATTGATGTTACTTTTTCCTTGATGTTCAATTGATTGAATGTATAGCAAAGCTTTACACAGAAGTTGAAGATGTGGTAGCAATTAGAAGAGGATGCAGGTAACCTAAGTTGATTTGGTTTGGCCTACCCAAATCCCAGCCAACCTCCCCAAGTTCCTTCTCAGGATTGAGAGAGCTTCTTGTTCAAATTTCTCCCTTTTATAGTCCTACCAGTAATTGCTTCTCCTTGCTGGCTCATGGCAATCTAGGTTGGTTCCAAATTCTAAACTGCTGAGTGTCACTCATCCTGCTCTCCATTTTGCATATCAGAAATGGTATTATAGTCTGGATTTCTTGGAGAAATCCTTGGCATCCAGGTAGAGGATTTACTTAGAGCAGGGGTCAGCAATGTATGGCTCTTTCTGCAGGAGCCATAAAGTCACTTTTTTTTCAGACACTGTTACAGGAGCGCACACTGTTACAGGAGCATGCACTGTGAGCACTGTATGGCTCTCATGAAATTACATTTTAAAAAATGTGGCGTTTAAGGCTCTCACAGCCAAAAAGGTTGCTGACCCCTGACTTAGAGGAACCAGTTGCCTTTAGTCCAGGTTTCATCTGCCAGTGGTCTAGCTCAACCCATGTGTTCAAGCAGTTGTTTTTCTTCTGTTTCCAATCCTGTAGTTCTTCCTCTGAATGTGAGTAGCATTCTTTTCCATAAGTCCCTCAGAATTGTCCTGGGTTATTGGATAATGCCATTTCTGACTGCAGTTTGATAAATCCCTTCCCTATGGCTGTAGATATTTAATAGCCTGGGTAAGAGTACCAATATTAACTTGAATTAAGATTTAACAGGGTTTGTTGCTTTAACTCAAAAGGGTAGGAACAGGACAAGGAAAGAGGTGTTGGGAAAATGCTGTGCTAAGTCTATGGAACTAAGGTAATCTATAGCTAAGAGCAGTAGGTTGATATTGGCTGGAGAGTCTTCTCCTCTCACAGTCCCTGGTCCAGTCCTGCCATGGCCTGAACCAAAGAAAGGGAGGGATATTGATGTTCTTTCTTGGCAGCTATGCTGCTGTTGTCTCGGCTCAATTTAGTAACAAGATGAATGAAACTTCTTGTGATAATGAGATATGGATGCTGGATTAGCAGGTCTATGGCCTACCCTCCCTTCACCACCCACTCTCAAGGTCCCCTTCTCAAAACTGAGGTCCTGGGTGGTGTTAAAAAATATAGGACTCTCTGAATACTGCTATGATTCTAGGGGATATTGGTTAGGGAAAGCTGTGTCTTGGTATTTCCCTAGATAGCTGGTGACTGGGGAACACCAATTCAGTCACCTTTGCTAGATGATATAATTCCTATTTCTATATAACAATGCCCAGGCAGGACCCTTGTGGTCTGGTGGATGGGTAACCCTTTCAGGTCCCACCTGGGGTTGTATTAATTATTAATTTTGGGCTCTAATTACCCTTGGATCATGTTTCATCTGACTGTGTTGCTCCCTCCCCAAGGGTTGTGATATAATGACCACTCAGGAAGGTACTTAATAAAACTATCTATTGATGTTAAACAGGGAAAGGAATAAACAGGAATGGATTGGGGATAGAAGACCCTGTCACACTAATATCTATGATAAATAATCCCTCAGGACTGTAGGCTGTTGTTTCAGTAAGGCTGGAGCTAGTGGTTTCACATTCCTTTGGTTCAACTTGGCCACTGCCAAACCAGGGAGGGCAAACTGCTCAGTTGGTACAGATATTGTGATTTCGCTCAGCTTCCTTGTTCTCAGTTTGTGGTATGTCAGCCTTGCACAACCTTCAGGAAATAACCACCCTTAAGAGATCCACCCTCTTCTTCTTCTACCTCCTTTCCTCCCTTCACCTCCTGGGCCCAGATACCTAATAGCTAATGATGATTCAAATGCCTAAAGATCTAGGGAGATTCAGAGAGGATAGATGACCCAAGGTCAGAGACCCACAGATCACTGCTTCAAGATCAAAGATTAAAGATGAAAGATCAATGGTCAAGCTCAAAAACCCAAGACTCCTCCCAGATGACTGTTAGGGTATTTACATCCTCAGGCCAACTGTCTTTGCTCCTGTCCTCACAGCATCTGGGAAGATTCCGATGTCTCCAACTGTTTCCCTTGTCAATCAAGGTGAGACTAACAATTCTTAGAGTTTGAATATAACAGTGGCTCAGTCCATGGGCTTTTACAGAAGTGGTCCCAACTGTCTTTTGCCCTTGGCTCATGCCCTCTAGGTAAATTCCAAATTCTGTAATCAATGATCCTGTCACTCAAGCTGCTCTCTATCTTTTCCAGAAGTTCCTTGTTACAGAAATGCTGCTTTGGTTTTTGAAAATTTCAATCTGTAAAATTTCTGCTAACTATGTTTGTTGATGAATTTTTACACTGTGCTAAACTATCTTATGTATTCCTATCCCTCTGTCTATAATTCCCAAATAATAAATTCCTATCTATGCTATGTCCTACACTGTCTATGCTTACTTATGCTAAAGACAAAGGATGAGAAAATTTTAACTGGGAAAGTTTGAGGTTTGAATACAAGTGTTAAATCAGATTGAACATGAATGTGTAACAATCAAGTAAAATTGTGGCAAAGTAACAATATCTATCTTTATAACTTTCCTCCCTTACTCTAAGACAAATGCATTTCTGCAACAAAATATCTATTAACTTCTGGTGCTGAACTTCTAACAAACATTAATAACATATAAACATCTCTAACATTTTCAAACTCTATATTCCCTAGGCTATTATTAACAATATTAATGTGTAAGTCCTTAGTCTACATTAGTTTATTAGTGCATCAGTAATATCTCTATCTAAATGTACAATAATTTATATCTGACATTTTCTTATGGATAACTCTATTTAAAACATTTATAACTATAATACACGGTTCCTATGCTAGATAACTATCAAGTATAATACATATGTACAAGGTTTTTTGTATGTGATGTTATAACTATGAGAGTAAGTTAAGTACTGGGTGATCCATCAAGGAATTCTCTTGTTTATCATGGCCAAGATACTTTGTACTCAAACTCTTTACATTATTTACACTATGTACATATGAAGTGCAAATAATGTGTCTATCTGTTAGACATATGACTTAACATGTTCCATTTGGTTCCATACTCACCATCTTCTTTAGAATCCTTCTTGTCAATCAGCTAATGCTCTGATGTATGCATTCTAATGTGTGAATGTGCTAACTTGTGCCTTTGATTTGTGTCTGAATGTGCAAATCTTGTTCCATTCAAACCTAATCTTGCACAGTTGATCATGTTGCCATTTTGACTCATCTGGTGAAGTTGTCCAAGTCACATAGGTGTTGTAATAGTTCAGGTTGTTGTGTAGATCTTGTGCACTGTCTCTAATGTCCTTGTGATGTCCCTGTGATGTCCTGTGATGTCTTCTGCTCTTGTCTCCTCCTCTGTGTGGAATACCCATCGTGAGTATTGTCGCATTGATTGGAGAGTTGTCCCTGTGAACCTGGAACCAGTGTGTGATTATGTAGCATTGTGTTGTAAAAAATTTTGTGTTGCCACAAAAAATTTTGATCTTTTTTTGAGAATCTTTAGAGACTGTCATTGTCATTTATGTTAACTGGCTTTGTGTTTTTACTCATCACTGTCACTACTTACATCTTGTATAATTAGATTTTCAGATTGCTGATGTTCATGTATGTTTTGGGTTTCTGGCTGGTCTTTGTCTATGCTTTGGTTTTCTGGCTGCTCTTTGTCTATGCTTTGGCTTTCTGGCTGCTGCTGTTCATCTATGGTTAGGTCTTTTTGTTGAGGCTTTTCTTTGGAGGACTTTATGTGTATGAAGTCGTACTATGCTTCCTTGCCTTTAACTTTTGCTGCTGTGGGAGTTAAAATTATTTCATGAGGTCTAATCCATTTTGGTTCCAGTGCTGACTTGCTGGTAAAGTTCTTGATGTATATAGTGTCTCCAGGTTTGAAATTGTGCAAGCTGTAGTCTAATGGAATTCTTTGCTGGATCAAAGCTAATCTGTGTATCTCATCTAGCCTTTCCTTCAATAGAGTGATGTACTCATAGATCTTACATTCCACACCAAGGTGTGATAGATAATCAGTGTCTTGTGGAGCTTTTCCATGTCATGGTAGTTGCCCATATAGTAACTCAAATGGTGATAGGTGAGTTGAACTATTTGGTTGGCTCCTGATATGGAAAAGTGCCATAGGTAAAGCATCTGGCCATTTGAGATGACTTTCTGCACAGAGCTTTCCTAACATTGTTTTGAGATGTCTGTTCATTAGTTCAAAATGCCCAGAGGATTGAGGTCTATATATGGAGCATAAATGTCTTTTTTATCCAAAGCACCTTGTAGATCTGGTTCAGAATGTTATTTGCAAAATCACTCCCAGAATCAGAAAAAATTGTTGCAGGAATAGATAATCTAGGTATTATTTCTCTCAGTAGGATCTTGGCTATGAATGCTGCATTCTTTTGCCTGGCTGGGAATGCTTCTGGCCACTTTGTTAGTCTGTCTGCTATCACTAGAATATATCTGTATCCTTGGCATTTGGGCATCACGACATAATCAATCTGCAAACATTCAAAGGGAGTGTAAGCTAGTTGTTTTCCTCCCATACTTTTGACTTTGGTAATGGTTTGGTTATATTGCCTACAAATTTTGCAATTGTCACACACTCACTTAGTTGCTGTTGTTATGCCAATTGCAATCCAGTGCTTTCGGATGCAGTCCACCAGCACTAGTATTCCAAAATGTCCCTTTCTGTGAAGTGCTGTGCATAATGTGTGGTACAGTAATTTCAGCAGAAATGGTTTGCCAGAGATTGACATCCACACTCCATTCACTAGATTTGCCCCTAGTGTTCTCACCAACATTTCACTTCTTGTGGAGAGTATGCATTTTGTAGTTGATCTCTCTCCACTAAGGATAAGTGTACTATTTGCAAAGGTCCAAATCTAGCTCTGAATTTTGTGGTGATGTCCGTCCGGCGATTGCCTTGCCGTACTGGTCCCACTAGTCTTTGATGTGCACAGAAGTGCATCACAGATACCCTTGTTGGTAATTGGATAGCTTGCAACCAATCATTGATCAGTTTCCCATAGGCTATTGCTTTCCTGTTTGAATTCACGAAACCTTTATGTCTCCAGATTTCCCCTGATGCATGAATTACCCCAAACACATATCTAGAGTCTGTGTATATGTTAACAGAGTTCCCCTTTGCAATTTGGAGGGCTCTTGTTAATGCCAGGATTTTTGCCCCTTGAGCACTGATCTTTGGCTCAAGTGCTGTGAACCATAGAGTTTCTTTTACAGTGGTGACGGCAGCTCCTGTAAAATGTTTCCCATCAACCCTATAACTAGAGCCATCACAGAAAAAAGTTAGTTCTGCATTGACCAAGGGTGTGCCTGATAAATCATCCCTGTCTTCTGCATGATCTCTAAGGTGTTGCTGCAGCTGTGAAGGCTGTCCCCTTCTAGAGGTAACTCAGGGATAAGTGTTGCCAGGTTGATGTTCTTGCAATGATGGAAGGTTAAGTTCGCATTGGTTAGTAATATCGCTTGATACTGGGAAAGAAGCTGTTAGGTAAAGGCCTGGAGATTTGCATTCCTTAGCACGGTTTCTATTTGGTGTGGAGAATACAATCTCAGCTCCTTTCCCAGAACTAGCTTTGATCACTTCCTAACCATAAGAGCTGCGGTTGCCATGATTTTCAAACAGGAAGCCATGCCTTGGACAACATGATCCAATGTAGAGCTGTAAAAGGCTATTGGTCTGAGGTTGTTTCCAAGAGATTGTATCAGAACACCACTTGCTATTCCCTTATCTTAATGAATAAACAGGTGGAATGGATTATCATGATCAGGGATGCCTAAAGCTGGAGATGATAATATAGCACCTTTTAGCTTTTCTATTGCATGTATGTGTACTCTGTTGAGCTTCAGTGGTTCTGTGACATTGTTCCTGGTTAATTCTTTCATTGTTTTTGCTATGATGGAATAACCAGGTATCCACTGCCTAAGAAGCTGGTCATGCCTATAATTGCTCTTAGTTGTTTGTTTTAGGCAAGCTCAACATTTTTATGTCTGCAATTCTCTTTTGGGATATACTTCTGGTACCATTCTCTAGTATAAATCCAAAACATTAGACCCTAGTCCTAACCCATTGCAATTTTGTGACCCCTTTTACATACCTCTTCTAACAAATGAATAATTTGGCATATATCTATATATGGCATATAGAATACACTTTGGTATATATCTCCCATTGGTGACATTAATAGGATGTCGTCTACATAATGTACCATCTTGCTGTCAGTGAAAGAAATGTATTCTAAGTCCCTTTGAAAGATTTGGCAGAATATGGATCTGCTATCTATGAATCCCTATGGAAGACAACTCCATAATAGACTCTTCCCTTCCCAGGTGAAAGCGAACAGCTTCTGGCTCTCTCTGTGCACAGGGACAGAGAAGTAAGCTGATGAAAGACCAATGATTGTGTACCACCTAGCTGAGGCTGGAATTTCAGCTATGATTTCATATGGACTAGATAAAACAGCATGTGTCTTCTCCACATAGTTATTGATAGCTCTCAGGTCTTGAACCATTCTCCACTGAGTCTTTCCTTCAGCATCTAGTTTTGCCTTCTTTATTGGCATAATGGGAGGGCTGAATTCTGGAAAGCCATGGACCAGTATTCCTTGTTCTAGGAGAATTTGGATTATTGGTCTGATACTATCTACTGCTTCCTTGCTAAGCTTAAATTGAGGAATTTTAAGTGATGTTACTCCTTTGACTCAGATCCTTACAGGTTTGACTGATAAGATCCTTCCTCCATCAGTTGGTTTGTTAGCCAAGATGTCTTTTGGTATTGTTTCAGGAATCTTGTAGATGTTATCTTGGTCTACTAGTTGTGAATTAGATTCCTTGCCCAATCTAAGCATAGCACTGGATGATGCTTCAGGGATCTCTTAGGTAGATGCAAGTAGATGTCACCATTTGGTTCACAATAAATGGTTGCAGCTAATTTGCATAGGATGTCCCTTCCAATTAGATTGTTCGGACATAATGGTAGCAAGTTAAAGGAGTGATCGAACTGGATGGGTCCCAATTTCACTATTTTAGGTTTGAATTTTGGTGCTAATTGAGAAGCCCCAGGTGCTCCTCACACCTGCACCTTCCCTTCTAGTTGATAATCATCTAGCATTTCCTGTAGGATGCTACACTCTGCCCTGGTATTCATGAGCCCTTGTAATATCTCTCCATTCACCTCAATGTTAATGATTGACTCAGTTATATTATTTTTATGCAAAGGAAGCAACTGATTTGGTTCTCTTTGTAACTGAAAATCAGTGGTATCAGACTCTATGTGTCTCACATCTCCATACACTAAGGAAGCATGTATTGGCTTAGTATTTCCAGCCAATGTGTATACATTCCCAAACATTTCTCTTTTCATTTGGGAAACGTCCCTTTGCATTTCAACATCTTCAGCAGCCATTTGTCTGTCTCTGTCTTCAAATACCAAGTACCCATTGTCACTCAAGCCTAACCATGGCAATTTAGTCTCTCTCTCTCTGTACTGCTTTGATTCCCATTAAACTCAGTGCTCTCTCTTCCCATATCACATATGTATGATCTTAATAAATTAGCTTCCTGGCTTCATGCATGTTTCAGTCTGGCTCCCAATTTTAAATAGGCCTGCATTTCATCCACGGAAGGAGTTTGGGAATTCTTCTTGTATTCATGATTGCAACATTTCCCATGGTCCTTGCTTTCATCATTTAGGTGAGATGTTTCCCCATTTGCTATTGTAAAACATTCTCTTCATACTATCTTTGCTCCCCTTAGTATTTGTGAAGTCAATTTGTTTTTTGAATCTGCAGTCTCTAATTAGATGGCCTGGTTTTTGGCACAGGTAACATCTGGGAATTATATTGAAATTCTTCCTAGAATTTGAATAAGACAGTTTGTTTGCAATTGGTTTGACTTCTGTTTGCTTGTAATGCTAGATTTTTTATTTCTCCCCTCTCTGTCTTTCTTTGCTTCTTTCAACTGTCTTTTGAGGTCAGATATCAGTCTGTCCTTTTCTGATTCTGAATCTTTGTGCTTTTTGTTCCTTATTCCTAGAATCGTGTATATAGTTTGCATGTTGCCTTAGCTCTTCCAGAGAGAGAGTCTCCCACTGAGGATAGTTCTGCCTAAAATATATCTGGATTGGGATGATGGTTCCTTTAATAAATTGCCTCCTAATGTGTGGCAGGGATTCAGTAGCTTGATCCCTGTGAAAACCCAAAAACTTCTCTGATCTCTCAATTAATCTATACAGAAATATGTGAGGATGTTCATCCTCAGCCTGCCTCAATTTCTCATATTTGTTACATGCATTTGGTCTTTTAGCATGGATTTTTAGAGCTTCTAGGAGATCTGTCCTACATTGGAGCAAGTACTGCATGTTATCGTATGATGTGATTTCTAGGTCTTGGTGCTCTGTGGGCCATGATGTGAGGTCAACATCTGTCCTGGTTTCCTCCAAAAACCTTGCTTTTTCAGATGGCATATAAAATTCATCTAGTAAACATCCCACGTCAGCAAAATTGGGATTATAAAGATCGAATGTTCTTTTTATTTCTTTAACAGATTTGTATGGGGACAGGAAGTATTTGGGAAAACTCCTGAGCATGTCTAGATCCTGAGATATGAAGGATTTGTATGTTTTCATATGTACAATGTTGCCTTCTGGTCTAACATGAGTCTGATCAATATGGGGTATAAAGAAATGGTATTGGGTTCAACTGTCTCTGTCTCAGTTTGTTTATGAGTGGTGGTGGTGGATTTTGAAGTAGCTGATGGATTTGGAGGGTTCACAGTAGTTTGGTTATGTGATTTTTCTATAACCTCTGTTAAAGATTAAGTTGGGAGGCTTAGCAAGTAGGGCTGGAGAATTCTAAATGGAATGGGGAAGCAGGAAGTTGTGCTTCTCTCTGTGAGATAGACTCCATGGTGGCTGGGGACAAGTTGTATCTGACCCCCTGGGAGACCTCAGAGGAAGGAGTTTGTATCCTGAAATCCTGATATCCAGAAGGAGGAAAGTCATCTGCTTGTGGGAGGTTAGGTTGAGACTATAAAACCTAACCTGGGTTGCTGGTCATCTCAGGTTGATTTAGCTCCCTGACTTACCCAACTGAAGGAGTACTGGATGAAGACCTGGGAAAGCTGTGTCATCACTGGATTTTGACAGGACTCAGCAGTGAGGATCCCACTTTCATTCCTGATCTCCATTGTGCCCTGCCCTGCTATATTTTCTAGCTTAGGGTAGATAAGTTCATTCCCTGACCCCGAGGCTACCCCATAGACTGGTAGAATAGAAACCCTTTCCCTTCTTTAAAAGTAGAGATCATTGAATTAAACCTTGTTTATAAAACCTATTGTCAGTCTACTCACTTGTTAGTTTCACAGACTCCCTGGCTAGGTGGATCAGTGTGACAGTTAATACCCAACAGTCACTCCTGTCAACTGCCACTCCCCAAACTGCCAAACCCAATTTCCCTAACTTGTTTGGTCCCAGTCTATTGTCCATTCCTGTCTCCTACTCACCCTTCTGAATCAAGATAAAATATATAAGTTAACCCCAGGTTTTACCTTAAGACCTCTAACTGCATGATAGTATGAGAATCTAACACTTAGCCCTCTCTTATCTTCTTGTTTATATCTATTAACTGCTTGATATGCTCCTTCATGACTTGTAGTAACTC
This sequence comes from Gracilinanus agilis, assembly GCF_016433145.1. Taxonomy (NCBI): domain Eukaryota; kingdom Metazoa; phylum Chordata; class Mammalia; order Didelphimorphia; family Didelphidae; genus Gracilinanus; species Gracilinanus agilis. The sequence continues at coordinate 158,429,210 of NC_058131.1, read as the reverse complement.
CTCATAAGTATTCTTTCTTGTACCCCAGGTCAGATCAAACAGTTTCTTAATTGTCATAGTCCTTGTATCATAAATATCACTATTGCTACCATAGTTTGCAGGTAGGAAATGAACTCTGCCATTGTTAAAGCAAGATACTTGTAAGAGTCAAAAATTATTAGCATTTTCAGGCAGTAGTCCGGAATAACTTCAAACCACAACTTGTAAATACCCTGCATAGCTGACCAGACAAGCAGAGTTAGGCTGGTGATTATAAATGAAACCCTTGCCAATGCCATGTTCCCTATACCTCTCAGACTTCAGTCCCCTTAAGGCTTCACCAAAAGCTGTTAAAGCAGTCACTGGGCTCCAAGCTCTATAAGCTGGGTCTGATAAGCTGGCCCTAGATCCTCAGGTCCTAAGGTTGAGTGATAGATAAGGCTGCCTGTGTGATCACCAAGATATGCTGTTAATCACCAGGGCTTATGGACATTTAGATTAGCCAAGCCCTTGCCTCTTTAACAGTGCCCAAGCCAAGTATCCAGTGAGGGGCTGTATGTATGTTCAACAGCTCCTCTAGCTTCCTGGCTTGAAATTAGGTTAGATGATGAAGTTGGTTATGGGCTGGTTGTTGATGTGCTGAATGGGTAACGCCATTTCTGACTGCAGTTTGATAAATCCCTTCCCTATGGCTGTAGATATTTAATAGCCTGGGTAAGAGTACCAATATTAACTTGAATTAAGATTTAACAGGGTTTGTTGCTTTAACTCAAAAGGGTAGGAACAGGACAAGGAAAGAGGTGTTGGGAAAATGCTGTGCTAAGTCTATGGAACTAAGGTAATCTATAGCTAAGAGCAGTAGGTTGATATTGGCTGGAGAGTCTTCCCCTCTCACAGTCCCTGGTCCAGTCCTGCCATGGCCTGAACCAAAGAAAGGGAGGGATATTGATGTTCTTTCTTGGCAGCTATGCTGCTGTTGTCTCGGCTCAATTTAGTAACAAGATGAATGAAACTTCTTGTGATAATGAGATATGGATGCTGGATTAGCAGGTCTATGGCCTACCCTCCCTTCACCACCCACTCTCAAGGTCCCCTCCTCAAAACTGAGGTCCTGGGAGGCTCAGTCCATGGGCTTTTATAGAGGTGATCCCAACTGTCTTTCGCCCTTGGCCCATGCCCCCTGGGTAAATTCCAAGTTCTGTAGTTGATGATTCTGTCACTCAAGCTATTCTCCATCTTTTCCAGAAGTTCCTTGTTTCTTATATGAAGTAGATCTAAGTGTCTATGTGTTGGACATATGACCTAACCTGTTCTGTTTGGTTTTATACTCACCTTCTCCTTTAGCATCCTTCTTGTCAATCAGCCAAATGTACTGATGCATGCAATCCTAATGTATGGATGTATTAACTTATGCCTTTGATTTGTGTCTGAATGTGTTAATCTTGTACCATTCAAAAACCTAATCTTGCACTGTTGATCATGTTGCCATTGTGATTCTCTGTGAAATTGTCCAAGTCACAAAGATGTTGTAATAGTTCAGGTCGTTGTGTAGTCCTTGTGCATTGTCTCCTGTGATGTCCTTGTTGACTGTGTGATGTCCTGATGCCCTTGTGATGTCCTGTCTCTTCCTCTGTGCTGGAATCCCATCTTGACTGTTATCACCTTGATTGTAGATTTGTCACCTAGAATCTGGAACTGTTGTGTGATTGTGTAGCATTATGTTGTATTGTGTTGTAAAAATTTTTGTGTTGCCACAAAATTTTTGATCTTTTTTTTGTGAGAGTCTTTTAAGGTTGGTATAATCATTGTTTCTAACTGGTTTTATGTTAAATCTTCACTGTCACTATTTAAGTCTTGTATGGTTTGATTTTCTGATTGCTGCTGTTCATCTATGGCTTGATTTTCTGACTGCTGCTGTTCATCTATGGTTAGGTCTTTATGTTGAGACTTCTCTTTGGAGGACTTTATGTGTGTGAAATGGTACCATGAATCTTTGCCTTTAACTTTTGCTGCTGTTGGTGTTACTAGGATTATTTCATGAGGTCCAATCCATTTTGGTTCTAGTACTGACTTCTGGAAAAGTTTCTGATGTATATGGTGTCTCCAGGTTTAAAGTTATGCAAGCTGAAATCTAGTGGAATTTTTTGCTGGATCAAGGCTAATCTGTGTAACTCATCTAGCCTTTATTTTATTTTATTTTATTTTATTATTTTTTTTAAACCCTTAACTTCTGCATATTGGCTCCTAAGTGGAAGAGTGGTGAGGGTGTGCAATGGGGGTCAAGTGACTTACCCAGGGTCACACAGCTGGGAAGTGTCTGAGGCTGGATTTGAACCTAGCACCTCCCGTCTCTAGGCCTGACTCTCAATCCATTGAGCTACCCAGCTTCCCCCTAGCCTTTCTTTTAACAATGTGATATATTCATAGATCTTACATTCTATACCAAGGTGTGATAAGCAGTCTGTGTCTTGTGGAGCTTTTCCATGCCATGGTAGTTGACCATATAGTAACTCAAATGGTGATAGGTGAGTAACACTATTTGGCTGGCTTCTGATATGGAAAAGTACCATAGGTAAAATTTTTGGCCATTTTAAATGACTTTCTGAATAGGGTTTGCCTATCATAGTTTTAAGATGTCTGTTTACTCTCTTCACATGCCTGGATGACTGAGGCCTGTATGTAGAAAAAAGATGTCTTTTTATCCCAAGTACTTGATACATCTGGTTCAGAATTGAATTTGCAAAATGACTACAAGAATATGACAAAACAGTAACAGGAATGGAGAATCTAAATATTATTTCTCTGAGTAGGATCTTTGCTACAAATGTTGCATTATTTCTCCTGGCTGGGAATGCTTCTCGCCACTTTGTCAGTCTGTCCACTATTGCTAGTATGTATCTGAATCCTTGGCATTTCAGCATTGTGACATAGTCTATTTGCAAGCATTTGAAGAGAGTGTATGCAAGTTGTTTTCCTCCCATGCTTTTGACTTTTGTAATGGTCTGATTCTATTTCATGCAGGCTTTGCAATTGTCACACAGCCTTTTTGCTGCTGTTGTTATTCTGATTGCAGTCCAGTGTTTACGAATTGAATTCACTAGGGCTAGTATTCCATAATGCCCTTTTCTATGTAGAGCAGTGCACATGAATGAACAGGTGGAATGATTTATTATAATCAGGGATGCCTAAAGCTAGAGATGGTAGTATAGCAGCTTTCAGCTTTTTTTATTGCATGTATGTGTTCTCTGTTGAGTTTCAGTGGTTCTGTGACATTGTTCCTGGTTAATTCTGTCAATGGTTTTGCTATGATGGAATAACCTGGGATCCACTACCTACAGAAACTTGTCATGGCTATGACTCTCTCAGTTGTTTGTTTGCTTTAGGCAAACTCAACTTTTGTACATCTGCAATTCTCTTTTGGGATATTCTTCTGGTACTGTCTTCTAATATAAATCCCAAGTACTCGACCCTTGTATTAACCCATTGTACTTTGTTTCTTGCAATCTCGTGACCCCTTTTACATAGCTCTCCTAACAAATGAATACTGTCTGTTTGGCATATTTCTCCTTTTGGTGACATAAGTAGGATGTCATCTACATAATGTACCATCTTGCTGTCAGTGAAAGAAATGGATTCTAAATCTTTTTGCAAGATTTGACAACATATTGAAGCGCTATCTACATAATCCTGTGAAAGATGACTCCACATTAAAGATTTACCTTCCCATGTGAAGGCGAACAGCTTCTGGCCCAGGGCCTCTCTAATTCACATCTCAATTTCCTCATGAGGAATGTGTCAGCTATGTTAAGCTATGCTGTGTACATTCCCAAAGACCTCTTGCCTCATTTGTGAAAAATCTCTCCACATTTCTATATCTGCAGCAGTCTTGTCTGTATCTTCAAATGTAGTATACCCATTATCACTCATGCCTAACCATAGTAATTCTGTCTCTCTTTGCACTGTTTGCTTTCTTTACTCTCATTGCTTTCTTAATACTATACATTTTTTAGCTTAATGTATTTGCTTCCGTGGTTCATATGTGCTTTGGCTTCACTCCCAATTTCAAATATGATTCCATTTCAGCAAGAGATGTAGTCTGGGTGATTTTATTGCACTTATGCTCACAGCATTTGTCATGTTCAGTGCTGTCTTCATTATGAGCAGATCTATTTTCCCATCTTGTATTGTAAAATGTTCTTGTAGGAGTATCCTTGTTTGGTTTCTTGAATTTACACACACAAACTACATGACCAGCCTGACCACATAGGTAACATCTATGATTTGCATTATTTGTATTTCTCCTAGGGGTAGAATATGTGTCCATTTGCCTTGTATTGCTCCAACTTCTACTGGCCTGCAGAGCCAAATTCTTTATTTCCTCTCTTTTTCTCTTCTTGCCTCCTTAAATTGCCTCTTGAGATCAGAAATTAATCTGTCTTTTTCTGATTCCAATTCCCTTACTACTCTTTGCTTCTGGAATCATGAATATGTGTTGCATGCTGTCTGATTTCTTCAAGAGAGAGAGTCTCCCACTGAGGTCAGTTCTATCTAAAGTAGTTTTGTATGGGAATTGTGGTACCCTTGATAAATTGTGTCCTGATATGCTGGAGAGATTCAGCAGCCTGGCCTCTTATAAAACCTAATAAATTCTCTGAGCTCTCGCTTAAACAGTTCAAATATAAGCTATTGTTCATCCTCTCACTGTCTTAATTTTTCAAATTTAGTCCAGGCATTAGGCATCTTTGCATGGATTTTTAATGCCTCAAGGAGATTGGTTCTGCATTGGACCAGGTACCTCATGTTAGCATGAGAGGATACCTCCAGATCATGATGGACTGTTGGTCAAGATGTCAAATTCTCATTTGTACTTGTCTCCAAAAGAAATTTCATCTTTTCAGACGGGGTATAAAATTCTTCAAGTAAAAAGTCAATGTCCTGAAAGCTCGGGTTATAAAGGTCAAAGGTTCTTTTGAGTTCTTTTACTGATTTGTGAGGTAAGAGAAAATATTTGGGGAACTTTTACCCGAGCACCTCCAGATCTTGGGCAGTAAATTCTTTATAGGTTTTCATATGAACAATGTTCCCCTGTGGCTGCAAATGAGTTTGATCCACTATGGGGAAAAGAGAAACTGTATTAGATCCAATTGGTTTGGTTTCCATTTGCTTGTCATTGCCAGTGGGAGTATTAGTAATTTCAGTGGGTTTGGTAGGTTTTGCTATGGCTTGTTCCTGAGATTTCTTGATTTTCTCGAGTTGCATTATTATGTGATTGTATAGGGTCTGTCCTTTAATTTTTCTGTTAATCTCTGTGACCTGTTTTATTTGCTCCTTCATAACTAGCAACGATTCCTCATTAGTGTTCTTGGTTCCCCATGTCAAGTCAATTATTTTCTTTATGGCCCATAGTCCCTGAATCAAGGATATGATTATGGCTCCCATTGTAGGCAGGTATGAAATGAATTCTGCCAGACTCACTGCTAGCCACTTGTAAGAATCATAAATGAGTAGTAGCTTAAGGCAATAGTCTGGAATAATTTCAAACCATAATCTATAAGCCCCTTGCATCACAGACCAAATCAATAGGGTAAAGCATGTCACTATAAAGGAAAATCTTGCTAATGCCATTTCCCCCACACCCAGTAGGTCTCGATTCCTTTGGGCTATGCCAAAAACTGTTATTGGCTTCTGTATTTGGACCCAATAAAGAGATGGCCCAAAGTCCTCAGATGGTACAAGGACCTGACTGAGTAAGGATGGGAAGCCTAGGTGAACACCAAAAATTGAAAATGAACACCAGGCCCATCAATATTTACTACTCAGCTGAGCACCGGTCCCACCTACAGTACCCAAGCCTAAGTAACTAGGCGAGAACCTGTGAGCTAACTCACACAGCCCTCTGGCAACTTGGCTTGGGGTTCGGTTGATGGATATATGTTTATAGTGAGAATAATTATTAATGATGTTGGAATAACATGGTTGACTGCTTCTTTAGCTGAAATATTCCCCTTCCCCTTGAATGCAAGACTGTCAAACTGATCCTTAGAATAATAATAGCCTTCACTTGGGTAAGTTCAAGGATTTAATTATAATAGCTCAAGGAGTAGGATCGAGGATGAGGAAAGTGGTATTGGAGATGGCTATACTAGACCAAAGGTGCTAAGGTTGGATAATCAGTTGTTGATCAAGTTGGCAGCTGGCTGGAGAGGTCCCTTCTTCCCCTCTGGCCCTGGTTAGGCCTGGCCGTGGCCTTGACCAGGTGGAGCAAGGTTTGATGAAATTCTTCTTGATAATTAGATGTTTGATATATACCTCTCAGCTATATTCAGCAATAGATGAATTGATGATCAGGGCAACAGGATGCGGGTACTAGAACAGGTCTAACCACCCACTACCCAGGTCCCTGTTCTCAAGAGTGAGACCCTGAAAGCATCAGCTTCTGGGCTTTTATAGTAGTGGCAGCAACTGTCTTTTGTCCCTTGGCTCATGGCATCTGGGTAAATTCCAAATTCCATAACTGTCAGTTGTCATTCATGTTGATCATCTTCTTCTCACTATTACATTTGGGGGTCATCAGAGGACCCCATCCATCTGATACCACACACACACACACACACACACACACACACACACACACACACACACACACA
>NC_058131.1:158416793-158422574 GCF_016433145.1 Gracilinanus agilis | reverse complement strand
ACACACACACACACACACACACACACACACACACACACACACACACATTGTGGTGAGTCAAAATTCAATCTAAGAACCAAATTTAAACAGAAAACCCAATTTAATAAACAAAGACCTGAGAAGCAGTCAGAAAGCAGCCATCTTGAACTAGCTCCACCCTTTGAGCTATAGGGACAAAAGGCAAAGAAAACTTACTGACAGGCAAAAGATACATTGAAACAGACAGTGCAGCATGGAATGGGCAATTGGAAGATCACCATTTGTTTTATTAAGTAGCTCTTTCATGTTATATTCCTTTTGGGTGATGATTTATGGCTTGTGGACATTGGAAACCATCCTAATTATATACTTCATATTATACGTTTGCTAGACATGTAGAAATGGATTCAGCTGGAGTTGGAAAAGATAGTGACATTTTCCCCAACATTTATGGTTGCTGTAGCATCTTTCCTCCAAATCTATTGGGCACTAAAGAAACTGGTTGGACAACTATTAGGACATAAGGCAGAGGAGAAGGTAACCCTAGAAACTTTAAAGATTGAGTTAGCTAAAATGATTCAGGATGTAAAAATACCACATGAAAAAGAAAATTTAAAAATACAAAAAAAAAAAAGAATTGATGACCAGAATGGTTTCATCAAAACCTGGAAAGACTATTTTGTAATTATGGAAAGTTAGCAATCAAGAAGAATATTGTACACAGTATTCACTATTCTGATGACAATTATCCAAGAGTGTTCTCAATGAACTATGATGAAAATTGCTATCTGCCTTGAGAGAGATCTGATGAACTCTGAATGAAGATTGAAATACATATATTTTTTTCTTTTTTCTTTGTTACTTTTCACAACATGAATGATATGGAAATTTATTTTGCATGATTCTACATATCAATATCAAATTCCACACATATCAATATCAAATAGCTAGGGATGGGATGGAGGTCAAGAATTTTGAACTCAAAACATTTATAAATAAATGCTAAATGTGTACATGTAATTTGGCAATATTTAGTTAAATAAATTAAATGTATTGAAAAATTAAAAAAAACAAAATAATTCTAGATGAAATGGCAAAAATTGGGGAAAAGGCAAAAGAACAAGAGTACATATTGCAGTTAATAGAAACTAATGATACTAATGAGCAGGGCAATGACAATAACAGCAATACCAATACTACAGCAAATGGGGCAGAGGCACAAATTGCCATACTCCCTCTGTAGGATAAATCAATTTAAAAACCTGACCAGGGATTTTTCATTTAAAAACTCATAGACCATTTACTAGCAATAACCTGGACAGTTTAAAGAAAAGAATTGCAGACTGGAACAAAAATCCACAAAAACGTTTGAAAGAATTTAAAAGGGCAATTAAAATGTATGATCCTTCCTATTAGGATGTTGAAATTCTGATGGAGGAATTATTTAGTCCATCCCAAGCTCAGCAATTTATTAAAGAGACTGGGGAAAATAATAGCCTCATATCATGGCCAGAGGTATACAATGACATGGAGTTAGCAAACCCTCATAATCACATTTATTTAAAAAGATGTAGGCAGGACCTCGTGGAAGTAATGTCAGTTTGCAAGGCCAAATGTCTGGGATCAGTTTAAGGCACTGAGACAGAAAATAGGAGAACATCCCAGTACCTTTTTATACAGGGTTCTCGAAGCTGGGGAACTGATTCTGGGGTTCACTGATTTGGGGGAGAATAATCTGCAGCACATCACAATTTATCAAGGGAAGCAGTATACCCATGAAAGCATACTTTCAAACACAATGTCCTGGGTGGGAAGAATTACCCCTAGAGGAATTGAGGAAGATATCCAATTATGTTCATTCTGGGTCACAGGGGATGTTAGACAACAGACAAAGTGAAAAATCCAAAGACTAAACAATTAGTAAACTTAGGAAACAATTAAAGGAATCTAAGTCTACAATTAAACAAAAGGAAATAGAAAAAATAAAAACTTTGGCAACTTTGCAAACTAGGAAAAATATAAGCAGAACTGAATATCGACCCAGACAAAACACTGACACAAGAAAATATTATTTATGTGGGAAAGCAGGCCATTTTGTCAAACATTGCTATTATAAATATCAGATCAATTTTAATCATTCAAACAATAACAACAACAGGAGAAGGAATTACACAAATACCTATACCAACTCCAAATACAGCCAAAACAACTCATATTCAAAGAAAAATGATTGATGCTGTGATCACAAATATAAGGGATCAAAAAATGCACATAGCAAATCACCAGATTTGACCACAATGGCGTAAGACCAAGATTTTCAGGAACCCAAGCCAGTGCATGAAGCCAGGTCTCTATATGAGCACTCAAAGCCATAGGAAAAGAGTGCAAAGACAAGAGAGGGACAAAAAGCCAAAGAAAGAAAAGTTGAGACTTTAAAATAGAGAATGCGGATGGTGGAAAAGAGAAGGAAAGCAGTGAAAAGTGGAAAGAAGAGATGCGGTTACTTAAAGATCTGCAAAATATAAAAAAATGACACCTATGAGACAAAAATGGCAGAACGATTGGACAAAAATCATAGTAATACTCAAACAGATATACTTGCATTTAAAAAAATATGAGGAAAAGTACAAGAGATATAATAATGGGAAAGAAGCAAAAACAAAACCATACATCAATACAACATACAAGAAGAAAAAGCAAAGACAAACCTCAAATCTGCAACACACACAGAAAAGTTCTATAAATATGCAAAATCAAATCTCAATGACAGAAAATTCACCACAAGAGCACTTATCAACCAAAGAAAACACAAAACCTAGAAAAACCAAATCATTTGGATGTTCTGATCAACTTAAAACACAAAGCATTACAGAAAGAGACAAAACAAAACAAATCTGCACATATGGGACTGGGAAGGAAAGATTAGAAAAGAGATGTTTAGTCATGCAAACAAACAATCCCCTCAAGAGAAAAGAAAAAGTGATAATGGAAATGAGTTATTGGAAAATCACAGTAACTTCGAAGCTAAATCCAAACAGCCAAGTATTTGTTCCTACAACATCTCCCAGGGAAAATTCGGTTCCAAAATTATCATTTTTTTCAGTTTACAAACATAGAAATGCATGTAGAAAGATTAAACAAATTAAAGGAAGCTCAAGAGCAAACTTATGTTAATTTCTTACTGATTCCTTATGTGTTCCTGAATGTTATCCCAGGATTTTTTAGGAATTATTGGGTTGGAATGTTATAAAACCTGTGATGAGATTAACTATGCAAAGGGTGTGTTCTTACTGTAACACACTAAGTAAGTTTTGGAAAAAGGTCAAGCAAGCCTGCTTTTTGAAAATTCTCTGATGGAATATTGAGAACCCAGGAAGAATAACTACAGGAGAGCTGAGGATTGTGGGAAGAATCCAATGGACACTCACTCTGTTTACTCAATTTTGGAGGGATAGGGAGGTGGGAGGAGAGATTCTATGGACCTGAAGTACCTCAAACCCCCAAATCTGAGAGTTTACCAGAGACCTTCAATTACTGCAACTAGCTCAACTGATTTTTTAACTTCATTGAACAACTTTGAAGATACGATATTGTAGTTTCTGAGTTTGGCCAAGGAGTCTGGGTTCCAGAGGGGGAGCTGGCCCCTGAGAGCTAACCAACCTTGCTTGAACCTTGATTAATACATTTCTTCTTTAGTTATAGAATTTAGGATAGGAGTTTACTGGGGTCTGGGTTAGTTAACTAAAATTGAAAAAACTAGAGAAGAAATCTCTGTCACTGCCCAACACTGGGAGAGATATTAGGATTTACAGAATCTCCTACACCCTTTTTTTCTGATATTTCTTTCCTTTACCCTTTGAATTGTTTTATACCTATAAACTCCAGTTGAGAATTAAGTCATATCCGGACAGCAGCTGATTTGGGAGGGAAACAATATCTTTATGGGTTGTGGGAGGAAGGTGGATTGCTCTTCATTTTAAACTGCTTTCTGCTATTGGCAGTGGGGAGGCTTGAGTTAATTTAACCTGGCTCTGAGCAATTGTTGGGGGTCCTTTGGGATTCATTCACTAGATAACATCTCCTCCTAAGTTCTCATTCCTAATTTATCCATTGTTGTATTATTGTATCTTCAAAGTTGTTCAATTATTGAGGAACTTCCACTTGTGAAACAATCCTGAGAATTGCCCTAGTAAGGAGGGGTGGTGTGAGTGGCTTTGGCCCATAACCATTCAGTCAAGGTTACCAGAGCACACCCCAACTATCTACTACCCACCTTCTTACATAGTGGTGAACCAGACCCCAAATAAAGGACCTAGCACACACAAAAGAAGCAATTTAATATAGAAAAACCTGAGTAGCAGTCAGATGGCAGCCATATTGGATTAGCTCCACCTCTGACTACAGAGGACAAACCTCTTGTGAAAACTGGTGCTAGAAATATACCAAAGGAGAAAGATACAAGCTATCAATATGGAATGGGCTTTAGGACAAATACTATTCACATTATTTGGTAGTACCCTATTTATTACTTTACTCCTTCTGGGCTATGATTTATGGGTGGTTGGTAGAAACAATCCCAAATACATACTGCAATTGATTCACCTAATAAACACATACAGGTAGATGAAAGTGAAATTAGAGAAAATTATTGCATTTGCTTCAACATTCATGGCTGTGTTAGCATCCTTTCTCCAATTCTGTTGGGCATTGAAGAAACTTGTGAGACAGTTATAGGCTTGGCAACCTTAAAACTTGAGTTAGCAAAAATGATATAAAATGAGATGGCAAAGTATGGGGGAAAGGCTAAAAATCAAGAAAAAATAATGTAACTAGTAGAGACAAAAGAAACTGACAAACAGGCATAACAGAATGATCGGACTCAGGCAGGAAAAAACCCAGCAAGGCATGCATCACTGAGATGAAATGGAACTTGGAGCAGCCCCAGGAACGTGCTGGAGGATCAGAATGTGAAGGGAGGGGCCAGAGGAGAAGGAGTTCCAACTGTCAGTTCACTCCTGAGCTAACTCTGACCTGGGTGTTAGGTGTAGGGAGGTAAGTGTATTTGGATCTGGAGTGAATCTGGCTCCTCTGTACCCCTATTTTTTTTAAACCCTTGTACTTCGGTGTATTGTCTCATAGGTGGAAGATTGGTAAGGGTGGGCAATGGGGGTCAAGTGACTTCCCCAGGGTCACACAGCTGGGAAGTGGCAGAGGCCGCGTTTGAACCTAGGACCTCCTGTCTCTAGGCCTGACTCTCACTCCACTGAGCTACCCAGCTGCCCCCTGTACCCCTATTTTTGAGTCTATTTGGAGATCACAACTGCCAACCTCATTTCAACAAGCTTCAATTTACCATTCAAGAAGACTTTGACATAGCAGTTCTCCATTTTTTTTAACATTTATTAATATTCATTTTTGACATGGTTACATGATTCATGCTCCACCTTTCCCCTTCAACCCCCCTTTCTCCACCCCCCCCACTCATGGCCGATGCGCATTTCCACTAGTTTTGTCATGTGTCCTTGATCAAGACCAATTTCCAAATTGTTGGTAGTTGCATTGGTGTGGTAGTTTCCAGTCCACACCCTCAATCATGTCCACCCCGACCCATGCGTTCAAGCAGTTGTTTTTCTTATATGTTTCCTCTCCTGCAGTCCTTCCTCTGAATGTGGGTAGCATCTTTACCATAAATCCCTCAGAATTGTCCTGGGTCATTGTATTGCTGCTGGTACAGAGGTCCATTACATTCAATTTTACCACAGTATATCAGTCTCTGTGTATAGAGTTCTTCTGGCTCTGCTC
>NC_058131.1:158285911-158411806 GCF_016433145.1 Gracilinanus agilis | reverse complement strand
GGCCATAATCTTTTGGTATTCCTTTTCAATCTGGTCATTTCTTGTGTTCAATTTGCTTATCAGTTCATTTGGTTTCTGAGCCTCGCTTTCCAGCTGCAAGATTCTACCTTTTAAGCTGTTATTTTCTTGCCAGATCTCTTCCATTTTCCTCAAAATCTCAGATTTGAACTCGTCCATAGCTTGTGAGGAGTTTTCCTTATTTGGGGAGGGTCTGGATGGTTGTTTGTTCTCCTCCTCTGTTTGCTCGGTTGTCTGGATTTTCTCTGTGTAGAAGCTGTCGAGTGTTAAAGACTTCTTTTTTTTGTTATTATTCTTTCTCTTCTGAATTTCCTGTAACTGGTTAGCCATCATTAGCCCAGCAGCTTCTCAGGTTTATCCTCACTCTCAGTGTCTGTCTGAGATCTATTGGCTCCTGAGGTCTGAGTTCTAGTTTTTTCCAAGGTCAAGCCCCCTGGTGGATTCCCTTGCTTGATCCTCTGCAGGAGGTTTCTTTACAAGTCTCAGGGCGCTGCTTCCACAGTCGTATACCCGTCTGCACTGGTTCCCCACTTAGGCTTTAGTTCCTGGCTGTGTTTGCCTCCACCCACGCCTCTGCTCAGCCGGCACCCACGCCTCTGCTCAGCCGGCACTCTGCGCGCCCAGCGTCCACTCTCTGCTCCCGCGCGCTCAGCTTTCGCGTGCGTTCTTGACTTAATGGGGTCCTAAGTCTTGCTGCTCTCAGGAACAGGTCCCGGAGCTGCTGATGACTCGATGGGTGCCCCAAACTTGCTCTATTTCTTTTTAGCTGGGTTCGAAGCTATAGGTGAGTGTGGAGGGGGTGGGGGTGGGGCGGTTGCTCAGCTCGCGATTTAAGGAGAGCCCTTTTTAGCCTGGAAATGTCTCGATTCCACGTACCTTCCACGCTGTGCCCTGTTGTGGGGTTCCTCCGTTCGTCTGGACTTGTTTTTATGTCCCCTTGAGGAGTTTTGTGTGTTTCGGTCAGGAGAGGTTAAGAGCTGCTTCTTACTCTGCCGCCATCTTAACCCGGAACAGCAGTTCTCCATTTTGACTGAAGAGCTCGGACTCCCCGGGGGGTGGGGGGGTGGGAGCAGACTCAAAGTGGGGACCCTTCCTGGATCCTGCTTGATTCATTTATCCTTTTTACTCCCTTTTATATTATCGAATAGTGTTTAGGAGATTATAGGGGGTGAGGGACAAGTACTGAGATCAAGCCACAAAAGATATCCAGTGCTCTCTACTGTAACAAGAAAATAGCATTTTTAAGTGTAGATAGAGAAAATTTACCAAGCAGGGTGGCAGGAGATGAACATTCTAAAAGCCTGGGATGGAGCAGGAGAGTGGCACAGAGCTGGGGACTTGGTCAGTTGGTTACTACTGAAGAAGGAGTCTGTGTGTTTTGATCTCCCTGAAAAGGCATCATCAATGGACCATCATATTTGTGGGAAGAGCAAGCTAGAGCTTGGATTTGCAGCTTGGAGGGTAGACCTTCATTCTGCACCAGTTCACTGTTTTTACCTCACTGGATCTATTGGCAGAATAACAGTTGAGACCTTGGGACAACAGAGAAACAACACTGGAGGAGTCAGGGATCCAAGAGTGAGATTTCCAAAACCCCCTATATTGCTTGACTGTTGTTGTTAGTGAAAGCTTTCGTGTAGAACTCCATTCCCTTGCTCTAATATATTTTACTAGTTACCCCAGTTAAGGAAATCTGTTGCTCATCTTCCTAAATCCTTTATCTTCAATAAACAGTTGTTATTGTTTCCTGTCTTATCTCCTTATCCTCTAGCAAGAACCCTAGTTTAGGTAGATAAGTTATTACATTTATTCCCAGCAGGCCGGAGGCTGGTACTCAGATCAACTGATTTAACTGCCATTCCTCTATCTAAGTGTTACCCCCTTTCTCAAGTCTTTGCTCATCTTTAAGGGCTGGGTTAGTGTATGGTAATTACCTCTAGATATATTTACTGGGTTTATTTGTTTAAAACAGTTAACCAATTCACTACCCCCTATTCCTGTTGTGATTGGACATGCAAACTATTAGGAAGGCACAGGAAGTGATGCAAAAGAAGCCCCTTTAAAAGAGAGTGACAACTTCCTGTAGCTCTTCTTGTTCATGACTTGGATCTGGAGGAGCGTTGGCTGAGACCTTGAACTAGGCGAGACTGCTCTTAATCTCTCCCTTGGAATTACACGTGATGAGTGTAAAGACTAAATCTTCCTGGATTCTGTGAAGGAACTCTCCTTTCAAGAGAGGACCAGAAATTGAAGCTTTTGCTTCATTCATCCCTGGCCCTCGGGCCTCAGGGACTCTCGGCTCAGTTTTCTCCAATTAAGGACTAGTTAAACCTGCCTGGGTTGAGCCAAGGGCTGGAGTATTACTCAGTGTGTTAGATTACTTACCCTGTCTTATTCTCTCTCTAATTTTCTCTCTCTTCTCATTTGTAAATAAACTTCCATAAAAGCCATTTTGACTTGAGGTTATTCTTTAATTGGGGATTGGTAATTATTCAATTCCCTGGCAACCAAACCTTTTAATATTCACGTGACCAAAACTCCTTTTTACCCCTTACATTTCCCATATCCTTTCGCTTCCATGAACTCCAAATACTTTATCTTTGCAATAAATCCCTGTTCAGTTATATTACTTACATTGATTAGAGTTTGGAGTAGGGACCTTGAGTGGGGGGTATCATTGGGTTGCTGAAGGGAGGCTTTAGAATATCATCTACCATCTTGAGGAAAAAACATATGGGAGGTGCTTGGGGGAGGCTTGTCAAGATTTTAATGGCTCTGAACATTGGACAGAGGTCACATAGGATTCAAACTATTCCTATCACCTTCCTCCATCATCTCTTCTACCACCCTTCCAGTTTGGGGAGCCTCCATCCGAATTATACCATCAAAAGCTTTCCTAGTACAGAGGGGGAATAAGCAACTTTGGTCCAGATGTTCCAGTCAAGTAGAGGTTATTAGATCACACCCCCAATATCTGATAACCCCAGTCCTACACAGGAGACTGAAGGCAATAGCAACAACACAGTAAAAGGAGCAGAAGCCTCAATTCCTATACTCCCCTTTGAGACAAATCCATCCTACAGGCAGACCAGGGAATAGTACATATGAAAACCCAAAGACCCTTCTCAAGTGAAATTTAAAAAAGAGAATGTCCAATTGGAAAGAATCTCCACAAAAGTGCCTAAAAGAATGGAAAAGAGCCATAAGGCTTTATGATCCTTATTACTAGGACATAGAAATTCTTTTTGAAGAATTATTTGCACCCTCACAAGCATAGCAATTCATACAGGAAACAAGAACCAATAATAGCCTTACATCATGGCCAGAAGCTTACTCAGACCTTGAATTATCTAACCTACTAAACCACGCATTTTAAAAAAGATATAGGGAGGATTTGACCAAAGTGATGTCCAATTTTGAAAAAAGGCCAAATGCCTGGGTTCAGTTTGCAGCATTAAAGCAAAATATAGGGGAACATCCTAGTACCTTCCTAGCTAAGATGATTGAAGCTGGAGAGCTAATTTGGGGGTTCAAGGATCTGGAAGAGACAAACCTGCACCACATTTGCAGACAGTTTATAAAAAGAAGCACTTATGTATCAGATCCTATTTCCAACTGCACTGTCCTGGGTGGAAGGAGCTAACCTAGAGGATTTGAGAAAAATGGCTACTTATGTTCATTCTGGGGCACAGGGGATAATTTGACAAAGATAAACAAACTGAGAAGACCAAGGATGAAACAATTATTAAACTCAAAAGGCAATTAAAGGAAGTAAAATCAACAAACAGAAAGAAATAGAAGAGATAAAAAATTTAGCAAGCCAGGCAGCCTAGGTTTCTGAACCTGAAGTTACATCCTGGCTAATTTTCTAAATAGGATGTTGGTCACAGTAGGGAGCAGTACCCTTTTCTTATACAGTCTTTAGAAGAGATTTTACAATTTTGGGGTAATTTTAATACCCCAATTTTTCATGGCGCTATTTAGATTATAATACTTGTATCAATGGCTGACTATAAGCATCAGGCAAGCTATGGCATTCATACCAAATGGAGGGGGGAATACTGGTGTCATTATTTCAAGCTTATTGGGCTATTGGAAAGTTACTTGGGCATGCTTTTGGCAAAACAGAATATACCAAACTGGTCATTGAGGCACTGAAACAACAAATAAGGGAACTCATTGAGATAAACAAGCAAATCAGGGCAGGCAAAGAACTAGATGCCAAGACCATTCTACAACTAGAAATGATTGAAGGGGTTGGCCAAGACAACACCACAGACAAAGTCAAAGATAGTAACAGTGAAGAAAAAGGCAAAAGGGGCTGAAGCTGCTACTCTAACCATCTTACCAATTTGTGACAGAACTGTGGTCCAACCTGACTCGGGGATCCTACATATGAAGGGGTACAAGCCATTTTTGAGGGGGGGACCTAGAGATCTTGAAGAGGAGGTTCCCACAGTATTATTTAAACCTTCACAAGTCCATAAAAAATTCCAAAGGGCAGTGCGTCTTTACAATCCCACCTTTGAAGACATTGAATTCCTTTTAGCTTAACTATACACCCCCAGTGAAAAGGCAAAGTTTGTTGCAGAAATGGGGATCAACCCCAACTTGGCCTCATGGCCAGAACAACACCAGGATCTTGAACTTTCTTCTCATGCCAACATGGCATATTTAAAGCACTGCAGAGAGGATCTAACAGAGACAATGAGAATTCATGCACATTTCTCAAATACATGGGGCTCTTTTGAGAAAGGCAGGGGGATGATGAGCACCCAAGTCTCTACCTTGATAGACTCGTGGAAGCAAGAGAGACCATATTTGGCTTTAGGGACATGAATGAGGATAGCATCCAACATATAAGAAGGCAATTTATAAAAGGCAGTGCAATTCCCATTCAAATGTATTTTCATTTGAATTGCCCACAGTGGGAATGCCTATCCATCAAAGACC
Organism: Gracilinanus agilis; assembly: GCF_016433145.1. Lineage (NCBI taxonomy): Eukaryota > Metazoa > Chordata > Mammalia > Didelphimorphia > Didelphidae > Gracilinanus > Gracilinanus agilis. The sequence goes on along the minus strand of NC_058131.1, from coordinate 158,406,835 downwards.
TTAGGAAGACTGCTTCTTATGTGCATGAGTCCAGAGAAGCAGACCCCAAGCAATTAAAGAACAATGACAAGGAAAAAGAAAAGGATACCATCATTGCTGACTTTGAAAAGCAGCTCAAGGAGGCAAAGAAATCAAAAGAAATTGAAGAAATGAAGAACATGGCTTTGCAAACACAAAACCATAGAAGCCAGAGTAGACCAAAACAATCCTATAGTAACAACAACAAATAACAAGAGGTGTTATTTGTGACATAAACTAGGCCACATTGTCAGGGATTGTCACTACAAATCACAAATTGATTTTAACAACCATAACTATTATAACAGTATCAACAGGAAAAACACCTTTTAAAATTCCAGATATAACAACAGCAACAGCAAGGACAGCAACAATAGATATAGTAATAGTGTAAAATCAAGATTTTGTGATCACAACTGCTCCAATTTTAATAGTTCCTCAAGTTTATTTAAGATGGAAGGGTATGTGAGCCAAGGAGAGAGACCATGTACTAGCTTATGAACTGAGGAAGCAGCATTGTTTATTAAAGCAAAAGCAAGGGCAATGGCAGTGATAAGGCAAGGGAAAGTGAAAAAAGAGGAGCTGGGAAATGTAGTAATAAGTTATGGGCTTGCTAATACAAAACATGATTGCAAGGAAAAGACTAAAGAATTGCAAATGGAAAATGATATTTTTGAAATAAAGGAGAGAATCTATGGAATGGAAAACAGTGACTTAAGAATTGATGATAGAAAAGCATTTACATCTACACAAAACCTTGACTTAAGCTTAATGGAATTAGCACCTACAATCCTGATAACATTGCAAAAGGTACACAACTGAAAACATCAAATACTACTATTCAGCCTTTACCATCATTGAACACATCTATTCCAAACAAGCTAAAACATGAAACATCAATAACTATTAAGACTGTGGATCATTTGAATCAATCAGTAGTAAAGCGAGGAAGAACAGCAAAAGAACTGAATTTAACTGGATGTTCTAATAAGGATCTGATAAAGATAGACATTGTCAATAAGGGAGATAAACTTCTGCAGACCACTGGGAAGGAAAGTGCAAAGTTCTCAGACACAGGCACAATCTTTTCTCCTTTAGTAGCTAGAGAAGCTGAAGGAGAAAGTGAAACGTGTAGCTGCTGCAGAAGCAAAGAGATCCTGAAGCTGGATCCACAAGTTGAGGAATTCTTACCAAGATCAGCTTTGCAGGGAGATTTAAATCATAACATATCACATTTTCAAGCCTGTGGAACTCCAAAGAGAGCTGCCTTTGGAGTAAATTCTGAGTCAATGCATTTAAAAGAATTCAATTCAAGAACTGTCAGTACCCAAGAGAGAAACACAATGACACAAATAGGAACAAAGAAGAAATCTGAAACAGTAACTTTGCTTCCTATGCAAAATGCAACTGATGTTAAGTTTCCTGCTACTGACATGGGGTCAACGAGTCATGCACAAGAAAGAAGAATGGACTCACAGGATTGGGATGTGATCATAAACAAACAACACATTCCCAATTCAGAAGATTTTCCTTTAATGCATACCTCTCCTGTATCTAACTTTGCACAAACCAGACAAAGTGTGTTCAGGGAATAGCAATACAATTTACCTTACTCATGGTCTGAGACAAGGGAGATACAGAATGAGAGTGATAAGCCCATTAGCAACTTTTATGCACCAAGCTGCAATACTGAAACACAGACAGAAGCACAGAGAATCCAAACAGCCAAATTTAAAGGAGACGCACTACCATTACAACCAAAGAGTCCTGAGGCAGTACAAGCAGAAGTCCAAGAGCAAAATGGATGGGACTTGGACTGAGTTGACATAGAGGCACCTCTGATACCTGTCAATCAGTCTACTAATGACAAAGATCCTTTAGTCATGGTGAAAATAGGAGAACAAATCTACCCAGCTCTGATTGATACTGGTGCGAACAGATCTGTGTTGAAATCAGCACCAGAAGATTGCGTTTTAATGGGGTCTGTGAGAGTAAAAGGAGCCACAGGGCAAATAGAGATGGTACCCAAGATAAAGTAAGAAATGATAAAAATAGGCCCAGTGAGTCTGGAACTATCATTCCTGCTGATACTGGGATGCCCATCCAACCTCTTAGGGTGAGATGTCCTCTGTAAACTAGATGCAACTATTCAATGTGACAAGTCAGGCCAAATATTCCTGCATTTACCCAAATAGTCACTCAAACACCATCCCTTGCTGTTCCTGGGGCAAGTGGAGGGTGCTGAAGAAGAATATCATGAGGGAAGTATCTTTGAGATCCATGAATATATCCCAGAAGCAGTTTGGGCATTCTAAAATCAGCAACACCTGTCAATATCAAGGTGAAGGAGAGTACTCCACCTAGAATTCCTTAATACAGATTGAATAAAGAGGCAACAGAAGGTATAAGGTCAATCATCTAGAGCCTTCTGGAGCAGGGCATTCTGATCTACACTATATCTGAATATAACACACCTATAATACCTATAAAAAAGCCTCAAAAAGATGCAAATGGCAACACACCATGGCGATTTGTGCAGAATTTGCATGCAGTCAACAGCTTTGTTACGAAAGGTCATGCAGCATTGCCAAATTCAGCCAACATCATTGCTGAGATCCCCAGTACTGCAGGGTAGATAACTGTAATTTACCTTTGTTGTACCTATTTTACAGTCCCATTGGATGAATCTAGCGAGAAGATTTTGCATTCTTCTGGGAGGAAAAACACCTCTGTTGGACCAGAATTCCACAGGGATTCTCAGAGTGTGCAAATATTTTTTGCCAAATCCTGCAGAGAGACCTTGAATCAGTCATTTTCACTGAAAGCAAACTACTGCATTATGTTGATGATCTTTTGCTTATGTCACCGAATGCTTGTGTATGTCAGAGGGACAGTAAATACCTGCTACAAGAGCTATGCAAAAGAGGACACAAGTTATCAACAGCCAAATTTCAATGGGTCATGCAAAAAGTTGAATACCTTGGCTTCGTATTGGAAAAAGGCTCAAGAAGGATCTCCCAAAAGAGAGTTGCAGACATACAGAAGTTGTGCATGCCAAAGACCAAGAAGCAACTCCGCACAATTTTAGGAATCACGGGTTACTGCAGACAGTGGATCCCAGGTTATAGTCTGATCTCCAAGCCTCTGACAGACTTGACTAGGAACACTATCTCAGAACCTTTGAAACTCACACAGGAGCACAAGCATGCAATTGAAAAACTAAAAACAGCTATATTGATAGCCCCTGCACTTGGAATCCCAGGCCATGCAAAACCATTTCACCTGTTTGTGCATGAGGTCAAGGGAATAGCTAGTGTTGTATTGATGCAAACTCTAGATCAATTCAGACCTATTTCCTACTATAGCTTCCACTTAGATATTGTGGCTCGAGGAATGCCACCATGTATGAGAGGAATTGCTGCTGCTGCCACAATGGTCAGGAAATCAGATCTTGTATTGTAAGGATTAAGGATCAGTATGCTATTGTAATATAAATTAATAAAATGTTTAAGATTATTCAGGAGGCTTAGCAAGCAGGGCTGGAGAATTCTAAATGGAATGGGGAAGCAGGAAGTGTTTGTCTCTCTGAGATGGACTCCATGTTGACTGGGGAAATATTGTAACTGTTTGAGTGGGAGACCTCAGGGAAAGTGGAGTTTGTATCCTAGTATTCTGGTATCCTGAAGGAAGAAATCATCTGCCTGTTGGAAGTCAGGTTGAGACTATAAAACCTAACCTGGGTTGCTGGTAATCGCAGGTTGGTTTAGCTCCCTGACTTACCCAACTCAAGGATTGCTGGATGAGGACCTAGGAGAGCTGTACCATCACTGGATTTTGATAGGACTCAGCAATGAGGATCCCACTTTCATTCCTGATATTCTTTGTGCCCTGCTATAGTCTAAAGCTTAGTGTAGATAAGTTCATTCCCTGACCCTGGGGCTTGCCCATAGGTTGGTAGAATAGAAAACCCTTTCCCTATCTTTCAAACTTTAGTTTATTGAATTAAACTTGTGTTTATAAATCCTTTTGTCCCAGTATTACTCAGTTATTTTGTTGATTTCATAGACTCCCTGGTTAGGTGGATCTGTGAGGCAGTTGGGATCCTAACTGTCACTTCATCCAACTGTGAAACCCCTTCTTGAATTGTATTTCCTCAACTTGTTAGGTCCCAGTCTATTGCCCTGTCTGTCCTGTCTCCTTATCACCCTTTCTCTGAACCCAAATAATATTTAAGTTACCCACCAATTTTTCCCACAAGAATGCAAACACAGTTGCAGGCAGGCTTAGAGAAACCTCAAACCTCTAGCAGGGGCTAGACTAGGTCCTATCACTAGGACCCAGTATCAGCCAAGACAAAATACGGATAGAAGAAAATGTTTTCCTCTGTGGTAAACCAGGCCATCTTTGTTATAGGGAAATTAAAGGTGTAATAAGGAATAAGGTAAGGTAGATAAGTAAAAAATTTAGAAAAGTATATTTGAAAATGCAAGCTTGCATTGAACATTCTAAGGGCTTTTGGAATGTGGCAGAAAGGGCACAGAGCTTTTGAACTCTGTGACAGTTGGGAGATTTGCCACTGGTAGAGGAGCTTGTGCCCTGATCTTACTGAAGAAACCCCACTTGAGGAACTACGAAATAGGTCTGAATCAGCAGCTTTGGAGGGTGGATCTCCAGATCTGTGAGAGACTATTGGAGTGACCCAGTGGAGTTAGTGGATTGTACCAACATTCTGGACCCTGGGGCAGCAGAAAACATCATTGGAACAAGTAGTGAGATTCCCAAATCCTGTCAAGCTTGTATTTAGTCTAGTATAGTGTAGTGTAAGTTTTATCTTCCCTTTCTCTGATTTCCTGGATGACCTAAACCCTTGTATCTTCCCTCCTATAGCTGTTAAGAGTAGTTTGCCCCATTCCCACTTGCCCTACCTTATTTTATTATTAAAATCCTTTATGTTTCTTCCTACTGTCTCATTATAACCCCAAAGTACTGTAATAGGAAATAAACTTTAAAAGTAGGAAAGCAGACTTAGCAGGCAGATGAAGGGTAAAAAGCCTTGGCTGTCAGCCAGGGACATTCTAAATGGAATGAAGGAAAGGAAACTGTTTGCCCTTGTGGACTCTGGTCAAGCTGAGATGGGGAGAGGGTGTGACTGCCTTTACCTGACCAGTGAAGAGCCCAAGGAGTGTAGAGTTATTATTGAGAAGGAATTCCTGCCAGCGAAGATCAAGTGAGCAAGAAGATCCAGCTGGGGTGGTGGACATCCCAGTCTGAAACAAGCTCCTTGATTAACATTCCTGGATTTACCTTCCTGCAGACCTGTTTCCTATACCATCAAGAAGAGCAGAAGTGGACAAGATTCTGTGAGAGACTCATTTCCCTTCTAGTCTGTAATAGTCTGTTTAGAGCAGTGAAGGCATTAACCCACTCTCCCAGTCCTTGTGTGGTCTTTGTTAGATTAAGTGTGGCATCTCCCCATTATCTCTGACCCTCAATCATTAGTAAAACCGGTGTTTATAAATTTTTTGTTCCTGTAATACCCTATTTAATATGGAAAATCATACTGCCATACTTGCATGTTGCAACTTGGCAGTTTGCCCTAGTTAGAATGTGGAACTTGGCATGAGCCAGGGGGCTGGTGCCACCTGGCAGTTGGAAGCCAGGGTATAAAAAGAGCTGGCAGACCCCGACTTACTTCATTTTGCCCTTATACCTCTTTGGGGATCCAGGGAAGTGGGAGCAGGAACATGAGTAGATTTAGGCTAGAATAGGGTCAAACCAATTCTGCAGGACAATACTAATATCACATCTGGCAAACCGTTGTGAGGATTACTTAATTATTGTTTAGGAGACCTAGCAGGAAGGGCTTGAGAATTCCAAATGGAATGGAGAAGCAGGAAGTATGCCTGTCTCTTGGAGATGGACTCCATGGTGGTTGGGACAAGTTGTAACTGACCCTGGGAGACCTCAGAGGAAGTGGAGTTTGTACCCTGATTCCCTGGGATCCTGAAGGAAGACTGTCATCTACTTGTGGGAGATTTTTGGTAGAGACTATTAATCCCAACCTGAGCTGCAGGTTAACTTGGGCTGGGTTAGCTCCCAGAATATACCACCTGAAAGAGTACAGGCAGTGATCCTGGAGGAACTGCAACGTCGCTGGAGTGTGTCAGGACTCAGTTGTGAGGATACCCACTTCAGTCCTGCTATTCTTTGGGCCTTGCCTTGTTTAGGTCTCAGTTGAGTGTAGATAAGTCCCTCCCCTGACCCTGTGGTTTGCCCTTAGTCTGGAAGTGTAGAAACCCCTATTCCCATCCTTTACCATAGTTCCCTTAATTAAATTTGTTATAAACTGTTGTCATTTGTTTGCTAGTTTCCACAGGCCCTTGTCTAGATGGTACAGGGTGACAGTTAGGCCTAACTGTCACTTCTGTCACCAGACATTTTCCTTAACAGTTAAACCCAGTTCCCTGGCTTGTAAAGTCCTACCCATTGTCCCTTCCTGTCTCCTATCCACCACACTGAACCCACAAATAATATTTAAGTTAATTTCCCTGGTTTTCCCCATAAGAGTTTGGCACACCCAGTTGGAGCATTGACAAGTTCTCTCTTGGAAATACAGAGCTACACTAGAAGTCAGAGGATTCTGAACATTCTGTGGGAGTGTATAGCCATTGGCTGTGGGCTGAAAGTTCCCAGATAGTGGTGAGCTACTCAGAACTGCTTACCCCCCAACCCAGGTCATTGATAAAATCTCTGTGTGGAGTCAAAATACTATAGAGACTGGAATAGACCCAGAGAAAGGGTTTTTCCCCATTTTTTGCCTTTATAGTTTTGTTGTCATGTTTTCTTGTAAATTGATATTGTTGTGAGAATGTTGTTGTATTTGTGTTAGTTATTAGTTATTAGTCATTCATTGTGGCTAATAACACCACTGTAATTTTGTATAACTGGACATTTGTATCAATGTTTGGGAAAATGTTACTTGAAGACTGTATGGATTATTTGATATTGGGGTTATGGCAAGGGATATTATTCATCCCCAACTGTGGTTTAAAATCATACCCAGGTATTGTAGAGGTATATCAGATTTTGAATTAGCCCAACCTATTCTTAACATTACTATTTTGGATATTATAGCACACACCCTTATTATTGTTTTAACTCGTTTAATTGTTTATATATACATATATATATAATAAGATGGATTTTTTTTGTATTAATTACTGTTGCAAGATTGTGGTTACCTGGTGTTTTAGAGATTTGGAGATGAAGCAATTGTTAAGTTAATGCAAGTTAAAATTGATAATTTGGAGCTGTATATGCAAACTGGTGGTTCTTATGGTTGAGCTCCTGGTGATGGTAATGATAATGTGGCTGTACTTTGTAATAATAGAAATACTGGCAAAAGTGTTAACTCTAAACTACTTAAGGGTGATTTGGAACAACAGGCATTGAATAAGGGAGACAAACCAGTTAACCTTTTTCCCCTACATGACCTTCCAATAGTGAGAGATGATGGGATTTTTCATGTGAGACAGCACGCTAGATTTAGAACAGAGGATGTGAAGAATCTGAAAAGGAAAATCCCTAATTTCCATGATGATGCTGATAAATTTGTTAAGATATTTAGAGCATTTGTTAAGGCACATGACCCAGATTTTGAGGACTGTTGGTATGTTTTGGGGGAAATATTGTCCAATCATGACAGGAATAAGTTTGTAGAAGAGACCAGAAATACTGAGGGGATGACACCATGGCCAGTAGCCTGGGAGGAGCAGATTTAAATTCAGTTCCAATTTATAGAATGCTGAAACAGGCAAGAAAATCACTGATAAAGGTAATGGAGAAGAATTCAAGACGCCCTAACACTTAGTCTAAATTTGAAAGATTAGGCAGACTAATCAGGAGACCTTAATTATGTGTTCCTATCCCATTAACTATCCCTTCCCAAAAAATAATAAATCCTACCTTATCTAATGCCTTAACTAACTAGCTTAAAGCTAATGACAAGGGTTTAGGATAGGTTTTCTGGGAAAGTGTGGGATTTGATACAACATTTCTATAAACGCATCAGTTGAACATAAGTATAACATGTAAACATTATCAGAACATTTAAGAATAATCATCTATGCTGTTTCTTTACTCTAAGATAAAGAAATTTGCAATAACTCTGTCTATATTACTAATACTAACTTCAAATAACATTCCTAATTTACTTTAAACTATAACATTTCTACTCCCTAATCTATGGTTAGAAAGATTAGTCTGTCAGTAATTCTTACACTATAGTTAATGTGTTAGTCAATTAGTTTCATTTCTAACTAACCTACACTACACAATGTTTACCTAACATTCTTTCAAACAATCCTATTTGAACATTTATAACTATGTTACACTGACCCTATACTAGCTAAAATTTGAACATCCCTACATCTACTCTTTCCCTATGGGTTAGTAGACTTATGCTATACATGTTAGTAAAAATATTACATATGTACAAGGCTTTCATGTGATGTTCCTATGAAATGACTACTTTAGACCTTGCAAAGAATCTTAGTTCTCTTGCTCATTTGGGTCACTGTAGTTTCTTCAACTATATACATCTATTTACATTATGTACATGTGATGTGACTTTATTGTGACTATGTGTTGGACTCATGACCTAACATTTACCATTTGAGTTTATACTCACCTTCTTCTTCAGAATCCCTCTGCCAATCAGCTTATGTTCTGTTGCCTGCATTCTAATATGTTCATTACCCTTGTGATTAATGTCTGAATGTGAGAACCTTGCACCTATTCAAACCTAATCTTCATCTGCTGATCTTCTCTCCTTGTGATTCTCCTGGTGACGATGTCCAAGTCACAGTTGTTGTCACAGTTCAGGTCCTTATACAGTCTCTTAGTGCAATGTCTCCTCTTATCTCTTGTGCTGGTCCTGATGTCCTGATGTCTCTGGAACTCTGGAACTCTTCGGGATTTCATCTCTCTTCTCCTTTGCTGGATACCCATCTTGTCTTTTGTCAATTTGATTGAAGAATCCCTGGATCAGGAACCAATGCATGTCTTTGTGATGTTATGCCAAATTTTGTGTTGCCACAAAATTCTTTTATGAGACTTTGTGTTTGCACTTGTCTTTGATGTACTATGTATAAAGCTTAGACTAATATTCTGTTTCTTCTTCTTCACCACTGCTGATTTCTGATAGGTTTAACTGTTGATCTTCATGAATAAATGAGGCATTTGTGTGATCTAAATCAATGATTTGAGTGTCATGTTCTTGATATTGATCTTTCTTGGTGTTTTCTTGTTTGAGGCTTTGTAAGTAAATGTGATATTTTGCTTTGAGGTTCTATTTCTATGTCAGATTCTGTTTCTTGTGTTTGAGACTGCATGCTTCATTGAGATTCTGTTTCTTGCATTTGAGACTGACTGTTTGATGAGGTCTTGGCTTTCCTGAGGTCTTTCTTTAGGTGGGTATAGTGATACCATGCTTCTTTTCCCTTAAGTTTTACAGAGGATGGTGTTACTAGGATAATTCATGAGGTCCATTCCATTTTGGTTGTAATACTGTTTTTCTTGTGAAATTTCTGATATACACTTTATCTCCCAGATGATAATCATGTAGACTAAAGTCAAGTGGAACTCTTTGTTCTATTAAAGATAACATTTTTAGTTCATCTAATCTCTCTTTCAATAAGGTGACATACTCATAGATTTTGCACTCAATCCCCAAATGTGATAGGTAATTAGTGTCTCATGGAGCTTTCCACATCCATGGTTGCTGACCATACAATAGTTCAAATGGTGACAAATGTGTTTGACTCTTTGGCTGACTTCTCAAATAGAAAAGTGCCATAGGCAAAACATCTGGCCATTTAAGAGGACTTTCTTTACACAGCTTTATAATCATAGATTTCAGAGATTGATTGGTCCATTCCACAGCCCCTGATGACTGAGGTCGATATATAGAACATAGATGTCTCTTGATCCCTAACAACTGGTAGATTTGCTTTAAAATAGAATTTGCAAAATGACTACCAGAGTCAGATGATATTATTGATGGAATAGAGAACCTTGGAATTATCTCCTTCAATAGTATCTTTGCTACAAAAGCTGCATCATTCTTCTTAGCTGGGAATGGTTCTGGCCATTTAGTCAGCTTGTCCACTATCATGAGTATGTACCTATATTGTTGACATCTTGGTATTGTGACATAATCTATCTGTAGGTACTCAAACGGTGTGAATGCTAGTGGTTTTCCTCCATAGGCTTTGGTCTTAATTATAGCCTTGTTGTACTGTTGACACACTATACAACTGTCACACACTCGTTTGGCTTCAGTTGTCACATCTATTGCTATCCAGCTTTTGCGAATTGTGTCTACAACTCCTAAAACTCCATAATGGCCTTTCCTATGCACTGCCGCACATGCAGTATGGTGCAGTAATTTCGGCAAAAATGGTTTACCAGAGATTGACATCCACACTCCATTCACTAGAGTGGCTCCAAGATTTTTCTGCCAATATTCCACTTCCTTTTGTGAATAAGCTTGGAGTAGTTCACCTTTATCCACTAAGGCTAAGTGAAATACAGCTTTTGGTCCACATCTGGCTGAAAACTTTGCAGATATGTCAGCTCTGTGATTGCCTATCGATACTGGTTCCATTAGCTTTTGATGTGCTCTGCAGTGAATGACAGATAACTTTAATGGTACCTGTATGGCATCTAACAATTCGCTTATCAGTTTCCCATATGCTATTGCTTTCCCATTAGATGTTAGGAACCCTCTTTTCTTCCAAATTTCTCCAGAAGAATGCACAATCAAAAAAGCATACTTTGAGTCTGTAAAAATATTAACAGCTTTGTTTTCACCAATTTTTAGTGCTTGAGTCAATGCAATGATTTCTGCCCCTTGAGCCGAGATGTCTGGCCCAAGTGCTGCATACCATAGGGTTTCATTCTGAGTAGTGACTGCTGCTCCTGAAACTCTTTGCCCATCATGATGGTAACTCGAGCCCTCACAAAAAAGCATAAGGTCGGCTTCTTCCATAGGAATATCAGAAAGATCTTCTCTAGCCTTTTGTACCAATTCTAATGTATCCTTACAAATGTGAAGGCTATCCCCTTCTAATGGAAGTTCAGGGATAAGAGTTGCTGGATTAATGGATTTACACTTATGGAAGATTAAATTTTCATTTGTTAACAACGTAGCTTGGTACTGAGAGAGACGTTGAGAAGTAAAAGCCTGCAGATTTGCATTCCTCAGTGTGGTTTCAATTTGGTGCTGGGAATACAATCTTAGCTCCCCTCCCAGAACCAGCTTAGAAATCTTCCTAAACATCAGAGCTGCAGTAGCAATAATCTTTAAACAGGAAACCATTCCCTGGATAACTGGATCTAGAGTAGAACTGTAATATGCGATGGGTCGTAAGCTGCTTCCTAAGTACTGTGTGAGCACTGCAGAAGCTATTCCCTTATCCTCATGGATAAATAGATGAAAAGTCTTATTGTGATCTGGAATGCCTAGTGCAGGAGAAGAAAGAATTGCTGCCTTTAGCTTCTCAATGGCATGCTTGTGTTCTTTTGTCAGCTTTAGTGGTTCTTTGATGTCTTTCCTGGTTAACTCTGTTAAAGGCTTTGATATTAGAGAACACCCAGATATCCACTGCCTGCAGAAGCTAGTCATGCCAATTATTGCTCTTAACTGCTTCTTGGTCTTAGGTAAACTGAGTTTTTGTATATCTTCAATTCTCTTCTTTGATATACTTCTAGTTCCACCCTGCAATGTGAACCCTAAAAACTCGATAGTCACTTTGACCCACTGAACTTTGTTTCTGGATATTCTATGTCCTCTCTTATACAGTTCTTCTACTAGATGAATGCTATCTCTTTGACAGATATCTCCTGTTGGCGACATTAGTAGGATGTCATCTACATAATGCACCAATTTGCTTGCAGTGAAAGATATGGATTCTAGATCTTTTTTGCAAAATTTGACAGAAGATGCTTGCAGAATTTTTGAACCCTTGGGGCAAATGACTCCATGGTAATGTCTTGTTTTCCCAGGTGAAAGCAAACAATCTTTGACAGTCTTCATGGGTGGAATACTAAAATATGCATTTGAAAGATCAATCACTGTGTACCACTTTGAATTTGGTGTAATCCCTGCAATTATCTGTGATAGACTTGGAATAACTGCATGGATCTCTTCCACATATGCATTTATTGCTCTAAGATCTTGTACCATTCTCCACTGGATATTACCATTAGCATCTGACTTTGCCTTCTTGATTGGTAAGATAGGATTTTTAAATTCTGAAAAACCATGCACCAATATGCCTTGATCTAATAGGCCTTGAATCATGGGTTTTATTCCAGCCACAGCCTCTTTGCTTAATTTAAATTGAGGAATTCTAGGTGGTTGCATTCCTCCCTTCACCTTTATCTTCTCTGGCTTAGCAGATAGGATCCTACCCACTCTGATGAACTCCCAGCCCAGACTCCTACAGGTAGAGTATCTGGAATCTTGTATATGCTGTCTTGATCCAGAACTAAAATTGTATGATCTTCCGCTATCCTATCTAAGCACAGGTTAGGATGATGTTTCAATGACCTTTTAGGCAGATGCGAATACAATTCCCCATTTGGCTCACCATAAATTGTTGCTGCAAGTTTACATAGGATATCTCTACCTATGAGATTGTTTGGGCATGATGGTAACAATAAGAATTGATGGTCAACTCTATTGGTCCCAACTTCACCATTTTTGGCTGAAACTTTGGTGCAGTTTGGGGTATGCCTGATGCTCCTTTCACTATGGCTGATCCAAGCATCTCATAATCTCTAGGGAGATCCTTTAAACAACTTATATCTGCCCCTGTATCAATGATTCCACTGATACATTCTCCATTAATTTGGATAGTGATCAATGGCTCTTTATGGTCATTGTTGTTATACAAAGGAAACATTTGTTTTTCTTCCTTCAGTGGCAGGATAGTACTGGCTTCAGAATCTAATGCCTCTCTATTAGAAGGTCCATGGTAATCTAAACAAGAATTCACTTCCTGGAAAATGTCTGCCATCATGAGCAGTCCCTCTGTAGTGTCTGATTCTGCCCCTCCCCCTTGCTGCTTGTCTTCAGAGCCTAGAGGCCAAAATGACTTCTCTTGGACCACAGTTTGAAATGTAACAGTTTCTCCCACCATTCCAGGGCATTGTAAGTCTCTAATCATGACTCCAGGGATAGGATTAGATGTATTTTCCTCCCCTTTCACCAAGACTTGAGGTCCCAGCCCTGTTTGTGTGGTATTTTGTAGGTTACAGGCACTCTTGGGTGAAACTGCCTGTAGAAGCCTTGTTTTAAATCTGTTCATCTTTTTTACTTTTTCACTTGCTGGCTACTTTGAAATCTCACTTGTTACACTGTGTCTAGGCTTAAAACTCTCCTCCTTGGGGTTTAAACAGAAATGTATCCCTTTTGCTATTGTTATGATGCTCTCTGAGCTAGAGGCTCGAGTCTGAAACATTGTTTCTCTCTTGTCCTCCATTTTGATTCCAGGTGTTCCACTAAATAAAGATACATGTTTCTCTTTGGCTAAGCACTGCTCTAGGGGTTTGGAAATGTTTGCAAATTGTTCCCCCAAGCTACTCCCATTGCTCGACATAGCTAATGATTGGCTATTCGCAACAATGTTATATTGATTTCCTAGCCCTAATTTAAGCCATTTGCCACTAGGTTTCTGTCAAAATCTTTCACTCCTTCCTTAGAAGTGTGTGAAACTCCAGTGCTTCCCACAAGAGATTGTTCCTTTCCATAAATATCTCTATGTAAGTTGTTATCAAAAAATATGTAAATAAGTCGAGTAGGTGGGTGTGAGGAAGGATAAAAGGATATAGGGTATATAGAAATTACAGAAGCAAAAAGTTTCTTTTAGCCACCTTACATTATAAAGTCCTTTATGTCATTTTCTAACTGTAAATCAGCAGTGGACTTCCTCCTATTCTCAAATGTTGTGTATTGGTCTCTATCAATACTATCCAGCATTAAAACATTAGGCTCATTCTTGTCTTTGAGCTCTTTGCTCTTTGTATCTGTCTTTTCTCTTTGTTGGTGTGTATTACAGATTAACCTTCATTGTGAAACATTCCTTGGTTTAGTCCCTAATTTTAAAAATTTCTCCATTTCACCTAAAGATGGCTTGTCAGACTTTTTGCAATCATGTTGGCAACAAGCTTGTGATTTTTGTGATTTGCTTGCCCAATTACTGTTAACATATGTCTTCTTATAAGAATCATATCTATCCTTGCTAAAATCGATTTGCTTCTTAAATCGACATTCCCTTATGAAATGGCCTGCCTTGTTGCATAGATATCACATAGGAATTGAATTATTGGACCTCTTTCGAATATAATAGTTAGTTTTGGGTCTAGACTCTCTATTTTTGGTAATTTGTAGAGCAAAATTCCTAAACTCCTCTCTATCTCGATCTTGTCTTGTCTCTTTCAATTGCCTTTTTAACTCCTGTATTGTCCTGTCTTTCTCTAAGTCCAGCTCATGTTTAATTTGTTGTTCTTTCTGCCTAGACTCATGAATGTACGTGTCAGGTTTCCTGATTTCTTCTAATGACAATTCTTCCCATTGTGGACAACTCTGTCTAAAGTATACTTGGATAGGCACACTTGTTCCTTTAATAAACTGTCTTTTAACATGAGGTAAAGCCTCATCAGCTTGATCTCTATTAAACCCTAGTAGATTTTCAGAGTTCTCCATTAATCTATCCAGGAATAAACTTGGATGCTCTTCCTCAGATTGCCTCATCTTCTCAAACTTGCTCCAACCATTAGGACATTTCCCATGAATTTTTACAGCTTCTAAAAGATCAGATCTACACTTAATTAAATCTCTCATATTAGCTGGTGAGCTTAAATCAATCGTTGAATGGTCCCTCGGCCAGTCCACTAAATTTGCATTAGATCTTGTTTCATCTATAAATCTAGCCTTTTCACTGGGGGTAAAGAATTCATCAAGGACAAATTCAACGTCCAAATAGGAAGGATTAAACAAGCTAAAAGTTCTTTTTAACTCTTTAGCTGCCTTATATGGTGATAAGAAGAATTTGGGAAATCTCCTCAACACCTCCAAATCCTGGGCTGTGAATGCCTTATAGATCTTCATATTCACTGCCTCTCCATCAGCTCTAAACTGGGTTTGATCAATTATGGGTAGCAAGGTCACTGTAGCCAGTGCCATTGCTCCTTCTTCAGTCTGAGTAGCTGTCCCTGTTTCAGTATCATTGTCAGTCTCAGTTTGTGTACCAGTGTTAACCATGTTCTTTTTAGGAGTCAGTTTGTCTTTAGGAGAATACATGCATTCAATTATTTCGAGTTGTAAAATGGTATGCCTATCTAATTCTTGTCCCAACCATATCTTATTATTAGTCTCTATCATCAGCTTCATTTGTTTCTTCATTAGTAAGATCAAATCATCCTTGTCTGTTTTGCCTTTTCTAAATAACAGAGTATACTTTTTTCATTGCCATTAATGCCTGTATCATGGTAACTAAAGCCACTATTACCACTGGCAAGTAAGATAGAAACTCTGCCAGGGTTATGGTCAAGTACTTATATGTATCATAGATGGTAACCAATTTCATCAAGCAATCTGGAATTATACAGAACCACAGTTTCATCACACCCTGCGTGAATGAGTAAAGGATACCCAAAATAAAAATGAGTAAAGGATACCCAAAATAAAAGAAACTCTTACTATCCCCATTATCTCTTTGCTCTTTTATAAAGGTTCAAAGCCTGGCTTCGCCAAAAACTGTTATAATAAAACTAGATGTAGGAGATGTTGTATAGATGGAGAGGGAGAGGATGATATGACACCTCTCTCCTTTATAACAGTGCCCAGGCAGGATCCTTTAGGTCAATGGATGATATCCCTTCAGGTCCTACCTGGGGTTGATTGATATTGTATAATAGGTTCTTTAGCATGGTAATGGTTTGTCTTTGACTGCATATCTCCCTTCCCAGAGAAGCTAGGAAATAACCACTCCAGGAAGGTACTTTAAAAGGCTTTGACTGTATTTAACAAAGATGGGGTATTGGGATTGGATAGAGGTATTTGGGAAACCCTAATTAAACTTGGTAATGTTAACCCTTAAACTGTAGGCAAGTAATGAATCAGGATGGTTAGTCCCTCTCTGGTCCAGCCTGGCCACAGCAACACCAGAGTAGGCAAACTGCTGCTTGATGTTTCAGCTTCTTCTCCTTTGCTAGATGATATGCCTAATCAGTCTTTGGGATATCCACCCCTTTCCACCCTCTTCTTCTTCTCCTGCCTACTTGCCGGATCCCTCCCGGGCCCTGGGAAACCTAGATAACTAAGATGATTGATTTCCTAATATCTAGGGGCAGTAGAATCAGAGATGATGGTCTGGGTACAGGTTGATGATTTTAACAGGAACAAACAGGAGAATCTTGCAAGGCTGAGCCCGCAAGTCTCAATCCTCAAAAGACCAGGATCCACAGATCTCAGGTCTCAGGGAAAGAAAGGACCCCATGCCAGGGCTTCCAGGGTGTTTCATACTCCCCTGGGCCAACTGCTCTCTCCTGTGTCCTCACAGCCCTCTGGGAACATTCCGATATCCAACTGATCCATCTGTCAATCAACAGTGAGGACTCCTGGCTCCCAGAGATTCAATATAACAAAACCAAACCATTCTTTAGCCAAAGAATAATTTTATTTATTACCAAAGAGACCACATCATTCTGACCCAGGGCTATCCACTGTAACATAGGATTAACATTGCCATGTTTGCTTGGGGCAACCTGTCAGTTGCCCTGGTTGGAATGTTGACCATGGCATAAGCCACAGGGCAAGTACCAACTGCCAGTTGGACACATGGGTATATAAAGCCCTGGAAACCCAGGGCTGGGTTCTGTCCTTTCCCTACTTCTCCTCTCACCTTCACTTCTACCCCTTGGGGAGGGATCCAGGGTGGTCAAGGCAGGTGGATCATGGGATTAGTTTACCTAGGCCAGGCAGGTTTAAGAGATCTTTGCTGACTCAATAGGAACATCAATTAGATATACCATTTATTCCCTAACAAGAGGTCCTTTGGGACAGCTGAAGATCATAGCAAGGAGTTCATCAACATCCTGATCTTAGATCAAGAAGGCAGTACTAGACTAAATTCATAGGTTTTTCTAACCCACTCTCCAATTCCTTTTCCCTAATCAACTTTTCAAATAAAACCTTAGTTTAACTCATGAACTAGTGACTCCTACCTTCAACTTAGATCTAAGTAGACTGCTGTTCAAGATTCTAGGAGGGAGGCAGAGTAACTCCGTTACTGTTAGACAGGAAGCACCCCACTTCCTTTCCTATCTAATCTCACTGTCAACCAATAGGAGTTACTTCTTCAGCCAGGTTAGAGGCTGAAGGGTAATCTTCTTAAAGGGGATTTAGTCCTTTCCAAGAGGAATTACATCATTCCCTTGGCTGGCTTAGGTGCTGGGTGCTTGTCATTTCTACATCCAGCACCATCAGTGAACAGCTTGTGATTAAGCCACACTAGCTTCCTGACTGCCTACAGGTTTGCCAACCTCCATAACAGATCCACCATTAAACCCTCATTACAGTTTTTGGCGAGTTCAGCTTAGGCAAAGAACCTACATTACCATCTTGAGCATGGGTGTTCTCAGGATGGCTTTTATCATTAGTAGCTTCACCTTATTACTCTGGACTGTGACACAGGGAGCATTCGAATTTTGATTTTACAAGTTCCCACTATTCATTATGACATTGCTACAGATTTATGATTATTACAGATGGTGTGCTGTGACCCTTGCTGAATTTATATGCTTTATTCCTCCATCAATTGCTATTATTTTTGCTCTATTTCAAGGTTTTAAGGCCTTTAAAGTTTGTACTCATATATGGCTGCTTTCAAAATTAATTCAAACAGTGCTGCAATAACAAACCCTAATGAATCTATATCTCAAGAAGTACTAGAACAAATGAGGCTATTGGTCCAAGTGGTGTAACAAATTAAAGAGGGCAAAGAGCTAGACAACCACAGTATTCTCCAACTGGGGATTATTGAAGCTAAACACTTGGGAACTGATGCAATGGCAAACAATAAGACAACAGCAAATAATAGGACTACTGAAGACAAGGCTGCAGGGACTGAGACCAACATCTCTGTTACGCATAGTGGACAGGACTATCTTTCAACTGGGGAATGGCACTGTACATGTAAAATCTTACAAAGCCTTTACCCCCAATGACCTAGAAGTCCTATGGTGTCATTTTCCAAAGTTCTACCTCTCACCATATAAGTCAATAAAAGAAATGAAACAGGTGTTTACTCTTTTTAATTCCAGTTTTGATGTTATATTATTTTTTGGGAGAATTTTATTCACCCTCAGAGAAGGAGAAGTTTTTGAATGAGACTAGGACCAATCCCAATTTCACTTCATGGCCTACTGTTCATCAAGATCTGGAACTCACATCACATGCAAACATGTGGTACTTGGTACAATGCAGAACAGACCTGCTAGAAGCTATGCGTCTGCATGCAAAATGTCCAAATTCATTGTCCAAGTTTGAAAAGCTTAGGCATGGGGAAGACGAACACTCCAGTAATTTCTTGGACAGGCTTATCAAATTGGCAGAAACAGTTCTTGGTCTGAGACATCCAAGTTCCAGAGACAGTTGACCATATTAGGAGACAGTTTGTAAAAGGTGCTTTCCTGCCTATCCAGACATAATTTAGGCAGAGCTGTCCCCAATGGGAAACATTGTCTCTAGATGACATTTGTCAACATGCATCCTTATTCATGATTCCAAAGCCAGAGATGTTAGAGCTGCTAGACAGAATGATTCTGAGCATTCATTGTTGACCTTAGGAAATAGCTGAAGCAAGCTAAGAAAGAGGAGATTGAGGAAATAAAGAACTTTGCCCTTCAGGCCAGCAGGGGGCATAGTCACTCTAGATAGCCTACCAATAATTACAGCCAAAGGAACTCATCTCGCAGATGCTTTCTTTGTTGCTGTCTGGGTTATGCAGTCAGGCAGTGTTGTTTTAAGCAACAAACAAACTTTGACAATAACAATAACAGTTCAAGCCAAAGAGAAGGGAACACCAGGAAGACATTCTACAATTCCAGATGATCCAACAAATCTGGAAGGGTAAAGGGTACAAAACACACTGACCAATTTTGTAAGCACACTTGCAAAAAGTACACTCAGTCTCTGTCATTAGGTCAGATGTTAAGATTTTTGAAGGAAGGCACAATTCCCAGAAACTTATGAAGCCAGGCTTCTTCAAAAATGATTGAGAGGGTTGGGGAATTCATGTGGAGGTCAGAGTGGTGCCTGGTCTGAGAGGGCAGAAGACCCATCTGAAGAAGACATGGCTGCTAAACTGTTTGAAGCTGTTGGCAAATTTGGCTTGGGCTTAGCTGTTGTAGGAGGAGTTGTCAATTCTGCCTTATATAATGTGGATGCTGGCCACAGAGCTGTCATCTTTGATAGGTTCCGTGGAGTCCAAGACATTGTTGTAGGAGAAGGGACTCATTTTCTTATCCCCTGGGTACAGAAACCAATTATTTTTGACTGCCGTTCCCGGCCACGAAATGTCCCAGTAATCACCGGTAGCAAGGATTTACAGAATGTCAATATCACTCTTCGTATTCTCTTCCGACCTGTTGCCAATCAGCTACCCCGAATCTTCACCAGCATTGGCGAGGACTATGATGAGCGAGTGCTGCCATCCATAACCACTGAGATCCTCAAGTCAGTGGTAGCTCGATTTGATGCTGGAGAATTGATCACTCAGAGAGAACTAGTTTCTAGGCAGGTGAGCGAAGACCTCACAGAGCGAGCAGTGACCTTTGGGCTCATCCTAGACGATGTTTCTTTGACACATCTGACCTTTGGGAAGGAGTTCACAGAGGCAGTGGAAGCCAAACAGGTGGCTCAGCAGGAAGCAGAGAGGGCCAGATTTGTAGTGGAAAAGGCTGAGCAACAGAAGAAAGCAGCCATCATCTCAGCAGAGGGTGATTCCAAAGCTGCAGAGCTAATTGCCAATTCACAGGCCACTGCAGGAGATGGCTTAATAGAGCTTCGTAAGCTAGAAGCTGCAGAGGACATCGCTTACCAGCTTTCCCGCTCTCGGAACATCACCTATCTGCCTGCTGGACAGTCGGTGCTCCTCCAGCTGCCCCAGTGAGGCCTTCAGCCCTGCTGATCCTACCGCACTCAGCCACGATTCAATCCATAGCCTTCTCCCTGCCCCTCCCCTACCCAAAATCACTGTGAGATTTAATGATTTGGCTTACACAAAGGAAACAAATTTAAAGTTATTTTGGGATCTTGAATTTCTCCATAAGATTCAACTATTTCATTCTTTGCAACTCTCCTGTCCACCCCAACTTTAAGTAAGAACTGATATCTGTCCTGAACAAGTGGCTGGGGTAACACTGTTCTCATTGACCTTCTGGAGAAGTACAGCCTCAATGCTGCTGGTCAAAGAAAGAAGGGCAGAGAGAGACATTCAGGTGGACAGCTTTAATGTAGCCTGGAGCTTTCTGCCATTTGACCAGAGAAGATAAGGATACCACTCAGATCCTTAGGTATTGGCTATAGTTAGAGAAAAGGTGGCTCTCCACTCATTCCAGCATTTTGTTTTTAGACATAAATTTAAAAGAGGTGCTGTGGAAGGTCAGGAAGGAAATGGTCCAATTGCCATGAGGCTGATCATTAACTGTTGTGCTAGTGGAAGCAGATGTGTATGTGACTGGTACTGACTGAGAGAGCTGGCCCTGCTGGGATACAAGGCAAATTATTTTCTTTTCCCACTTAATCCCCAAAGGGTTATGAGAATGGAATGGTCTTTAGAGAGAGGGCCCTGAAATAAATGGGAATCTACTTGGAAGCTTGTCTCTCATCCCTGTCCCCTTTCAAAATGCTCAGGAGGGAGCTCCCAGTCTGAGGGAGTACATTCAGCACTGACTATGTTCTCCAGTGATGTGTGAGTTCTGAGTTCCTGGCTCTTCTATTTAGAGACATTGCCCTTCCGGACAGCTTTGTGGCTTGTGTTGTGGAGGGAACGGGAACAGCCTTGGGGGAGAAAACAAATTGTGTAACCCGCCTTCAATAAATGACACCCAAATTCCCCCCCCCCCAAAAAATGATTGACTTGACCCACAATGATGTTTATGAATTGAATATGGGATTAATGGATATTTCTAAAAGACTGAGCATGGGAGAGCATATATCTTTAGTAAGCTGCACAAAAGACAATGTCATTTCTGATGCAGAAGACCAAGATTTATGGGACACATGAGGATGACTATAAAAGCTTACACATTCCACTACAAAAGGATTCAATGTGAGGCACAAGGGCTATGCAAGGGCTTGTCTTCAGAAGCATTGCAATCTTGCCTGAAGTCATCAACATCTCAAACTCCTCTCTTTATTCCAAGTTTAAATCAAGAGGATAGCTTGGATAAAGAAGAAAGTAGTAGGGATTTACAATGTATTCATGAAGAAATATCATTTGTAACCCTAAAGGAGTTGTGTCTCAATGTGCTACACCATTCTCTTGCTTTAGACATGAAACACCAAGATGTAGTTAGAGAGAATAGCAAACGGAATGTTGAAAAAGGCTTGTCTTTTATTGAGCAGAGCACTGTGTTACTGGGTGAAAGTAGTAACACAGATAATTCAAAACCTATCTTTCTCAATTCCCTGGCTGATGAATTCAAACCTGAAGCTTGGGGGAGAGAAAGTGATCTTTTGTCATCTCAAGTGGTTGATGTGCTCAATATTGACATCATTGAAATCTGCTCAGTAGCTGGACACCAAAGATCTAACTTCGGCCACACAGACTGCAAGGCTGGATAGTGGACTCCAATCAGTCTTTGAGATGGGAGGAGATACATCAGAAGTGTTGAGGGGAATACATACTACCTGTCAAACACACCTTGATACATGTAATGGGAAAGCTCCTACTCTTGAAGACTGTGAAACTCAGAATACCAGAGTGGGAGGAAACACTAGTAAACCTCCACTTTTTCAACCCTCAGCCAGTTCCAACCTGAGAATTCTGTGAGCTCAGCTGAAGCCAGCTTGGTAACTATGGTTACTCACAGACCTTCTCTGAGTGAGAGAGGGGTGTCTGCTCTCTAACCCAACATTCTATTTCAACTCTCCCTATGACAGAGCTTCTTGGACTAGTGCAGAAGCTTCTGTTTTGACTGGCAAGAGAGACAGAAGAATTGATGGAGTGCTTGTGCAAGACCATATGCATTACTGGATCCAAAATGAATACACACAATCTACTGAGGATTCTCTATTACCCTTAATCCCAGTTAAGTCCAGTAGCCACAAGGAACAACCTAGTTAGCCTGGAAATTGTGGGGTTCGTTTATGACACACTCCTGGACACTGGGGCTATGGTCTCTGTTCTTGGTCAGGCTCCAGAAGGGTGCAAATATCAGGGCAGTTTGAGGGTGAGGAGTGTTTTGGGGCTAGCAATAACAAGTCCCAAAGTTCAAGGCCAAAATGGTAAAACTTGGCCCTCTCACTGTCGATCTCACTTTTCTGTGAATGCCATCATGTCCTTCCAATCTCATTGGGAGGGATCTTTTATGTAAATTAGCTGCTACCATCCAATGCCAACCAGATGAGCAGATCTACCTCCATTTACCTAAGAGATCTCTGAAACATCATCCCATTTTGTTTTTAGACCCATGCAGTGAAGAACCAATTTACTATCAAAGTGATAGTGAATATCAGGTTCCTGATGATATACCAGATTATGTATGGGCTAAGAATTCAAATGATGTAGGCAGAATTTTGTCTGCAGAGCCTGTAAAAATAGAAGTCAAAGAGGGAATACCATCATGAATTCCTCAGTTTAATTGAGCAAGAAACCTACCGAAGGTGTGAAACCCATCACAGAGAGTCTTTTAGAACGAGGAATTCTAAGATATGGCTTCTCACAGTATAACAGCCCTATTATGCCTGGGAAGAAAGCCAAATTGACTCCTGATGGGAAGACTCAATGGTGATTGGTACAAGATCTAAGAGCTGTCAATAACCATGTGTAGAAAACCTATGCAGTGGTTCCTAGTCCATCTCAGATCTTAACAGCAATACCAAATACAGCTGCTTGGTTTATAGTTTAATAGGAAATAGACTTCAAAAGTAGGAAAGCAGACTTAGCAGACAGACTAAGAAGAAGCTTTGGCTGTCAGCCAGGGACATTCTAAATAGAATGAAGGGGGAAAAACTGTTTTTCCTTTGAGGACTCTGGTCAAGCTGGGAAAGGGAGAGGGTGTGGATGCCTTTACCTGCCCACTGAGGAACCCAAGGAGCATGGAGTTACCATTGAGAAATAAGACCTTCCAGGGAAGATCAAGTGAACAAAAAGATCTAGCTGGGGTGGTGGACATCCCAGTCTGAGACAAGCTCCTTGATTAGCATTTCCTGGATTTACCTTTCTGTGGACCCATTTCCTGTGACATCAAGAGGAGCTGAATTGGGCATGGCTTTGCAAGAGACCCTTTTCTCCTTCTAGTCTGTAATAGTCTGATTTGTATAGTGTAGGCTTTAACCCATTCTCCTAGCCCCTGTGTGGCCCCTAGTGATTAGATTCAGTGTGACCTTTACCCATTATCCCTGACCCTCAATTATTATTAAAAACCCTGTGTTTATAATTCTTGTGTCCTTGTACTACCCTGTCACTTGGTGGTTTCACAGACTTCCTGTCTAGGTGGAGTAGATTGACAATTGAGGCTTGTCACTTCTGTCAACTGTCATTTCCCTAAACAGTTAAACCCAGTTTACCTGGCTTGTTTGGTCCCAGACTATTGTCCATTCCTGTCTTCTCCTCATCCTTCTGAACCCAGATAAAAATATAGGCTAACCCCAGTTTTTACCTTAAGAACAGTCATTGATCTCTGTTCAGCCTATTTTTGTGTTCCCCTGCACAGAGACAGCCAACATCTGTTTGCTTTCTCATGGCAAGGCAAATCTGTTTGTCGACCTGTCTCCCACAGGGATTTGTAGATTTGGCATCAGTCTTCTGCCAAGTCTTGCAGAGAGACCTTAAGTCAATCACTTTCCAAGGCAGCAAGATCATACATTATGTAGATGACATCCTACTAATGTCTCTATCAGCTGACATCTGTCAAAGAGACAGCATGCAATTGCTCAAAGAGCTAGGCAAATGGGGACATAAAGTGTCCAAACCCAGACTTCAGTGGGTAAAGACCCGAGTCAAATATTTGGGGTTCATCTTAGAAAAGGGCACCAGGAGTATTTCCCAGAAGAGAACACAGGATATACAGAAGTTGAGCTTGCCAAAGACCAAGAGACAGCTCAGGGCAATCATACAAGTAATGAGCTTCTATAGAAACTGGATTCCAGGTTATGCTCTCATTGCTAAACCTTTGATAGAGCTTACAAGGAAGGAAGTTCCAGAGCTGTTGAAATTGAACAAGGAGCATATCCATGCCATCAAAAAGCTCAAGGATCTAACTATCAGTGCTGGCCCTAGGCATCCCTAATCATGAAAACCATTCTTACTCTATGTTCATTAGGATAAACGGATTGCTTACAGTGTTCTTACACAATCATTTGGGAATATCTTCAGACCCATTGCATACTATAGCTCAAAGCCAAATCTGGTCATCTGTGGAATGCCAAGTTGTTTACGAGCTGTTGCTGCTGTAGCCATCATGGTCAGAAAATCAGCTTCCTTGGTGTTAGGGGATAAGCTTAGAGTATTTTCCCCACATCAAGTGAAATCTACACTTCGGAATACTACTCTTCAAGCTTTCACTTCCCAAAGGTTTTCCCAATACCAAGCAATCCTGTTGGCAAATGAAAACATCACATTTCACCTGTGCGAAAGTTTAAACCCTGCAACTGATTCAAGATCTACCTCTGGAAGGAGAAAGTTTACACATCTGTGAAGATGCGCTTGACATTGTGCACAGTGCTAGGGATGACTAATATGACACACCTATGGATAATCCTGAACTGACACTCTTTACAGATGGGTCATCTTACATTGTAGACAATCAGAGATTTACCAGTGCAGCAGTAGTTTCAGCCACTGAAACCCTTTGGTACTCATCTCTTCCATCTACCATCAGTGCTCAAGGGGCCAGGGTTATTAGGTTTGATCCATGCTCTCCAATTACCCAAAAACAAGAGAATCAGCATCTATATGGACTCAGAATATGCTTTTGGAGTGGTACATCATTCCAGGGAACTCTGGAAAAACAGAGGCTTCATAACTTCAGATTGCAAGCAGATAGTGTATGGCAATTTACTCAATGAGCTGTTGCAAGTGATCCAATTACCATCCCAAGTCCCAGTAATTCATTGCAAAGGCCATAGTAAAATTCAAGGGCCAATAGAATCAGGGAATTGAAGAGTTGACATCACAGCCAAATTTGGAGTGAGGTATGGACCAATTTCAGTCCTGAACTTGTCTTTGGTGGATGAAGTTGATCTGAAAATGTCTACTCACCAAAGGAAGTGAAGGATTGGGAAAAAACATCATGGTGCATACTTAGCTAATGAAGTTTGGCTGGGAGCAAATGGAAAACCTATTTTGCCTAAATCCCTATATTATACTTTTTGCAATGCTTTACATCAAAAGGGGCATTATGGGATTCTGTGTATAGTAGACTGTATCCTCAGGTATTGGAATGCAAGAGGGATACATGAAGTTGCAATGAGAGTTTGCCAGAGGTGTAGAATTTGTATGCAGCATAACCAAGCTAATACCAAAGTGCATAGCTTGGGAGGCAAGCCATTAGCCTATACACCCTTCGAATGCATACAAATTGATTACATAACCATGCCAAGGTGTCAGGATATGGGTATGCATTAGTAATCATTGATTGATTAACAAAGTGGCCAGAAGCTTTCCCAGCCAGACACAATACATGAGCTTTATAGTGAAGATTTTGCTAAGGGAGCTAATTCCAAGGTTCTCTATTCCACTATATATTGTGTCTGACAGTGGTTCACACTTCACACATTGTATTTTAACCAGCATATACGAATCCCTAGGGATAAAACTACATTTACATGCCATGTACAGACCTCAGTGGAGCAGACAAATTGAATGCGTGGACAGATCTTTGAAGACCCTAGTGGCTAAAATTTGTGCTGAATCACACTTGAAATGGTCAGATGCATTACCTTCTGCATTGTTCCATCTTAGATGCCAGCTCAATAGCATTATTCATTTGTCACCCTTTGAGATGTTATATGGACATCCACCTTATCATGGAAAATCACTTCAAAGCATCCATAACCTATCACATCTGGGTATGGAATGCAAACTCTATGAGTATATTAAGTTGCTTAAAGAAGCTAGATCAACTTCACAGTTTGGCTCTGATACAGCAAAGAGTACCTTCTGATTTCAATCTACACAGCTTCCAACCTGGAGATTATGTGTGTGTGTGTGTGTGTGTGTGTATGAAACTTTAACAGGAAGTCTGTGTTAGAACGTAAGTGGCTTGGACCATCACAAATAATCCTAACAACCCCTAGTGCAATCAAAATTAAGGGGAGGGATCCATTGTTCCATGTCACACATGTCAAACCAGCTAAAGATATGTCCCAACCCAAAGACCCAGGCACAATACAGCACGAAGACCAGTCAATATCATTAAAGCCGCCTAAGAACAGAACCATAACAAGAAAGCAGCCAAGGAATCAAATCATAGCTTTTCTTTATTTGAGCCCAAATCAATACAAATGTCAGGAAGCAGTAAAATATTACATCAGTATGAAGAAGATTGCTTAACATCAAATTACAATCATCAACAAGAAGAAACAGTTACAGAAGAAGAAACAGTATCAGAAATTCAATCAATTTCAGAACTAGACAGTAACATTGATGACTGATTAATTAAGTCATAATAACATCATAATGAACTTAATTGACTTTGTTTAATTGCATCAAGAAAAGAAGAAAATTGATCCTAACTTTTATGGACACACAAATTTTTTGCAACACAAATAAACACAACTGCACAATATCTCCAGTTCAAGTTGACAAGCACGTGTGGTGACATCAAACATCACAACAGAGACATTGCTGACTTTGCAGATCATCACTAGGACATCAATATCATGGACTACACAACATCTTTGACCTGACTACATAACTGGTGTGACTTGTGCAATAGTGCTATGAAGAGGAGTTCATCAGATCAGCAATGGGACTTTAGTTTTGAAGAGTACAACTTACATACTCACAGAACACTCACCACACTCAAATATGTAGAATTCCATCAGATAGTACATATTGTTTTAGCAGAGGATTTCTGAAGGGGTAAGTATGTAACACTTCACCACATAGATCATTCATTATTCAACACATAAAACATTTTCAAAACTTCACATGTGCATATGTAAACAATAGTTCACATACATAGGAGTGAAGGGTTTGTCTGCCCATAGTTTAGAGTTTTCCTCTTACTTTGGTTCAGATACCTTTCTACTCAAACCATCATTCATTTTTACAAGAATTGCATATATATGTATATGCTTGTTCACTAATCCTTAGTCTGTACTAACACGATAGGGAGGGATTAGATAGTTTTGAGAAGCTACATTAGAGTCAGAATGTTTTTTATAAAATACTGTACGTAGTTTAAATCTTTAGTCTAGCTAAAGCATTTAGCTGATATTAGGATTTACTTATTCTTACTAACACTTTCTAACATAGCCAGTAAGTGTATTAACACCATAATGTACTAACACTTTGAAACTTTGTATCTAGTTCTTTAGAAAGTTGCTAGGTATTTTTCTTAGATGTTACATTTAATTGTTAGTTCAGGAAGACAGGAAGTTTTATAGTTAAAGTTTATTGCTGTATGTTTTGTTTTAGCTACCAGTAATGATTTGAATGTTTCTGTGGATGATTTATGATTAACTTTTCTTTTCTGCTCAAATTTTTTTCCTTTTTGTAAAACTTTAACCCCATTTCTTTCCTTTGATTTTTTCTATTACCTGTCATAGTTTAGCTTAGAATAGAAATAGCTTAAGAATAGGAGTTAGAATGTTTTTATTTTTTGGGAATACTTGAAAGGATTAAGGGGAATTAGTTTTAGTTTAGTGTTAGTGTTAGTTTAGGATTCTTTAGTGTAGTTTAGTAAAATAGGAATCTGGAAATGTTGCAAGGTGCAAATTTCCAAAAGACAAATGGGCATTTTGTAATATAGGATTAACATTGCCATGTTTGCTTGGGGGCAACCTGTCAGTTGCCCTGGTTGGAATGTTGACCATGGCATGAGCCACAGGGCAAGTACCAACTGCCAGTTGGACCCAGGGTATATAAAGCCCTGGAGACCCAGGGCTGGGTTCTGTTCTTTCCCTACTTCTCCTCTCACCTTCACCTCTATCCCTTGTAATAGGTATAGGCTTTAAAAATGTAAAAGCAGATTTTTGTAAGTATATTAGGGAAAGCCTTGGCTGGAAGTCATGAACATTCTGAATGGAATGCAGGGGGTAGGGAGGAGAGCTAAGCAACAGACATTGCTGTTTTGTGAGGGGTTTGGAGAAGATGTGCAATCAGCAGTCCTTATTTGACCTGGGATCTTGGAGATTGGTGAAGGTTGTAAAGACTGAAGACATCATCTTGCAAGTCAACTCTGAGTAGAGAAGAGGCCTGTGTTCTGGTGGACAGTTTACAGACATCTCTCCCTACATGGTTACTTTTGGATCATCGGCTGTGAAGGAGTTGGTTCCTGGTATCCTGAAAACATCTCTGGATCAGTTGTGAGAACCCAAATCCAAGCCCTCTTCCTCAGGTCCTTAGCCAAGCTGTCAAACCTGCCAGAAGCTAGGTTGGCTAAGGAACTTACCCTTTTGACTCCAGTCCTAGGCAGTTAGACATAGTTTCACCTCACCCCCTCTGCTCAAAAAACAATTAAACTGTTTCCTGTGTGTTTTCTTTGTCCTTGAAGTTTCCATAGTATTTATTATACTCTGAGTTTATCCCTTGTCTAGATGGAGCAGGGTGACAGTTAGGCCTAACTGTCACTTCTATCTACAGTCTTTTCCCTTAACACCTAAACCCAGTTTCCCTAACTTAAGTCCCCACCTATTGTTCATTTCTGTCTCCTACTCACGCTTCTGAACCCAGATAAATATTTAATTTAACTTCCCCTGGTTTTTCCCATAACAGTTTGGCACATCCAGGTGGTGGGTTAACAGGATGACAGGAAGTTCTCTCTTGGATCCACAGAGCCAGACTGGAAGTCAGAGGATTCTGAACATTCCATGGGGGGTGTACATCCATTGGCTGTGGGCTGAAAGTTCCCAACCAGTAGTGAGTTACTCAGAACTGCTTACCTCCCACCTCAGTTCATTGATAAAATCTCTGTGTGAAGCCAATATACTACCAAGGCTAGAATAGACCTAGAGAAAGGGGTTTTCCCCATTTTTTTGCTTTTTATTGTTTGTGTTATCCTGTTTGATTGTAAATTGGTATTGTTGTGGGAATATTGTTGTATTTGTATTAGTTATTAGTCTTTAGTCTTTCATTGTGGCTAATAACACTACTGTATTACTGTGCCACTGGTCTTTTGTGTCAATGTTTGGGTCAATGGTAATTGAAGACTGTATAGATTATTTGCTATTGGGGTTATGGCAAGGGATATTGTTTATCCCATACTTGTGGTTTAAGGTCATACCCAGGTATTGTAGAGTTATATTGGATTTTGAGGTAGCCCAATGTGTTCTTACCACAACTATTCTGGATATTATAGCACACACACCTATTATTGTTTTAATTGGTTACATCGTATACAAAATAAGATGGATATTTTTTCATATTAATTATTGTTGCAATATTGTGGTTACCTGGTGTTTTAGAGATTCAGAGATGAAGCAATTGTTAAGGTTAATGCAAGTTAAAATAGACAATTTGGAGATGTATATGAAAACTGGTGGTGCTTATGGTTGAGCTCTTGGTAATGGTACTGATAGAAATACTGGTAAAGGTGTTAAATATGACCATTCTAAGGCAGAATTGGAACAAAAGGCATTAAATAAGGGAGACAAACCAGTTAACCTTTTCCCCCTATGTGACCTTCCAGTAGTGAGAAATGATGGGATTTTTCATGACACAGCACAGTAGATTTAGGACTGAGGATGTGGAGAACTTTAAAAGGAAAATCCCTAACTTCCATGATGATGCTGGCAAAGTTGTTAAGATCTTTAGAGCATTTGTTAAGGATATGACCCAGATTTTGTGGTCTGTTGGCATGTTTTAGGGGAGATATTGTCCACTTGTGATAGAAATAAGTTTGTAGAAGAGATGAGAAATACTGAGGGGATGACACTATGACCAGTAGCCTGGGAGGAGCTGGATTTAAATTCAGTTCTAATTTACAGAATGCTTAAGCAGGCAAGAAAATCACTGATAAAAGTAATGGAGAAGAATGCAAGATACCCTGACACTTGGCTGAAATTTGAAAAGGTTAGGCAGACTAATCAGGAGACACCAGCTACATTCTTAGATTGTATTATTGAAGCTTTCGAAATTTACTTAGGTATAAATGTCCTGGAAGATACCACCATAGGGCATATTAAGCGCATATTTGTAAGAAATGCTATTCCCCAGGTGAGTAAGATTTTTAATGAAACTATCCAGATTGGGAACTTTGGAGCCTGGATGAACTGAAACAAAAGGCCACTTATGTTTTCGCTCAAGAGAAGGATAGAGGGAATGATGAAAAGGATGCAATGATTGAGAGCCTCAGGAAACAACTTAGAGAGGCAAATAGGACAAATGAGAAGGAAATTAGTGAGATAAAAGCAGTGGCAGCATTGAGGGCTTTAAAACACATATAATATTTAAGTTATCTCCCCTAGTTTTCTCCATAAAACCCTTGGGGAAGGATGCAGGGTGGTCAAGGTAGGTGGATCATGTAATTAGTTTACCCAGGCCAGACAGGTTTAGGAGATCTTTGCTGACTCAATAGGAACATCAATTAGATGTACCATTTATTCCCTAACAAGAGGTTGCTCTATATTACCATCAAGAGATCTTTTATTTCTGTCCCAGGGCTGGTCCCTTGGGACAGCTGAAGATCATAGCAAGGAATTCATCAACATCCTGATCTTAGATCAAGAAGGCAGTACTAGACTAAATTCATAAGTTTTCCTAACCCACTCTCCAATTCCTTTTCCCTAATCAACTTTTCAAATAAAACCTTAGTTTAACTCATGAACTAGTGACTCCTACCTTCAACTTAGATCTAAGTAGACTGCTGTTCAAGATTCTAGGAGGGAGGCAGAGTAACTCCATTACTGTTAGACAGGAAGCACCCTACTTCCTTTCCTATCTAATTTCACTGTCAACCAATAGGAGTTACTTCTTCAGCCAGGTTAGAGGCTGAAGGGTAATCTTCTTAAAGGGGATTTAGTCCTTTCCAAGGGGAATTACATCATTCCCTTGGCTGGCTTAGGTGCTGGGTGCTTGTCATTTCTACATCCAGCACCATCAGTGAACAGCTTGTGATTAAGCCACACTAGCTTCCTGACTGCCTACAGGTTTGCCAACCTCCATAACAGACCCACCATTAAACACTCATTACACTAACCTGGGTCAGCAGAGGAGCATCCAGTAAAGACCTTATAGCATCATAATTCTGAGAAATCATCTGTCCTTAGTTCTTAGTTTCACCTAACTCTCTTTCCAATACCCTATCACCTAAACTCCTTTATTAATAAATGCCTTAGCTTTAATCTAAAAACTTTGTGGTTATTGCCTACCCCATCTTAGGCCAAGCAGGGACAGCTACCTGAAGATTCTGAAGAGATGCAGCAGGGATAAACTCCATTACAGTTGGACAGTGTTGTGAGGGTTTATTTAGCAATTAATTTAGTAATAGTGTTGGACCTAGCAGGAAGGGTTGGAGGATTCCAAGATGGAACGAAGGAGCAGGAAGTGGGCTTGTGCTCTGAGAGAGACTCCATTAGGGATTGGACATAACTGTTGCTAACCCTGGGAGATCTCAGAGTAGGGGAAAACTGCATCCTGATTCCCTGGGATCCTGAGAGGTGAAGGCTTTCAGCAAGTGGACAACTGACCTGCAGAGTTGCACCAAGTGGGGAAGTGGTTTGGGATCTGGTGGACAGCATTTCAAACTCACTCTCCCTACCTGGGTACCTTGGATCACCTGGTGGAGTTGGCTCTTGGCATCCTGTGACCATCCTTGGATTACCGTGAGACCCCAAAGCCACCCTCAGGCCCTTTAGCTGAGCTCACCAAACCTGGCTGGAACCAGGTTCGAAGAAACTTTCCCTGTGACTTCAGTATTGCTTCCTTTGGGCCCTACCTGGCTTAGGTCAATAGGATAGTGTAGTTAAGTCCTTCCCTGCCCCCTGTGTTTTGCCCTTAGATTTCAAGTGTAGAATCCCCTATCCCATCCTTTATTTAGTTACCCTCAATTAAACTGTATGAAGTTTTACCTTTGCCTGCTGGTTCCATAGACCCTGGCCTAGGGTGAGCTGGGTGACCATTGGGCCAACTGCCATTCCTGTGTCAGTTAAAACAGTAAACCCCGGTCTCCCTATCCTGGTTGATCCTGTCTCTTCTTCAACACAGTGTGTACCAACAAACCATTTAATTACATGCCTGGTGCCCCACCATTACAACAGGAAGTGCCATACTCCCTTCCTGTCAAACTTCTATATACACCAATAAGAAGTCACTTCCTCATCAGGATAGGGGGTGTAGAATATTCATTTTAAAGGAGCTTGGTGCCTAGCACGATAGAGTTTCACCTATCTGCTAGCCTGGGTGCTGGATCCTTGATTCATTTATATTCAGTTTCAAGCCCAGTCCTGGTTCTGGTCCATACCTTCCTCTTCTTAGCTAGCTCCTTCTGTTATTATTACTAGCTACAGCCCCTTATTCATTACATCTGTCACTTGCTTGCTTCACAGACTCCCTGGCTAGGTGGATCAGTGTGGCAGTTAGAATCCAACTTTCACTCCTGTCAGTTGCCCAAACTATTCTTGAACTGTAGTTCACCAGCTTGTAAGGTCCCAACCTATTGCCCATTCCTGTCTCCTACTCACCCTTCCACTGAGCCCAGATAAAATATATATTAACCCCAGTTTTTACCATAAGAGGAATCACAAACATTTAATTAGTTTCCCTGGCTAAGTTTAGTGTTTAACTGTCATATCAAGTATTCTGGACTTCCCCATTCCCCTATTTCAGTTGGTACAAACCAGAGGAGTGGGGAGAAAGCTTAGGAAGTTGTTCCTTGGCCAGTCAGCACAGACTGGATGTGGTGAGAGTCTGAACATTCCATCTGAGCTTCTCAGTGGTTGGTTGAGGCTTCAACATTCTAACCCAATCAGTAAAGACTACTCTCACCACTGGGTTCATTCCCAGACTCTCTGGAGTATTTTCACTGTTCCAGAGCCATTTTTAAAGCTACAGGGAAGAGACTAACTTTTTCTCTCATTTTTTCCCAATTGTATTTTTTCTTCCTGGTTTTTTCTTTTGCTGGTTTTATTGTTCTTGGTCTGTTGTATTGTTATTGCTTTTGTATAATTACTCTTCTCTGTGTTAATTAACTGTGTAACAGTGGAGTTTAATACCACTAGTGAACTGTCATCAAACTCCACTGTGTAACAGTGGAGTTTAATACCAAGTGTGATGCAAGCAATAATGGAGGATATAGTGGACAATTGTGTACTGATGTTATAGAATGTGCTGTGGGGTACTCTTTATTTCTCATTTAAAGGTATCCCCAAATATATAAAAGTGAGGCTTAATTTTGAAAGAATAAGGCCAATGTGTGAGGTAACTTTTTTGGACATGGTAGATACATACCAGTGGTGCTGCTTTGTGGCTATGTAATATATAGAATGTGTTGGCTATTAAAATGTATGTTGTATATGATTAGAGTGCTGGTAAATTGGTGGTGTAAAGAGTCAGAATTGAAATTGATGTTAAGGTTGATGCAAATACAGATTAACAACATGGAAGAATATATGAAACAGGATAGATTTCAGGACACTGGCTTCGATCTGGCACAGCATTTAAAAGACAATAAAATGAATGATACTATTAAGGCTTCTGGTACTAGAGCAGAGAAAGAACAGAAAGCCCAGGATAATGGTGACATTCCTGTTAATTTCTTTCCACTTTGAGATTTACCAATTGTATGCAATTATGGAGTTTTCCACATAAAGCAACATATAAGATTAAAGGCAGGAGAAGTGGAAACAATTAAGAGAAACACCCCTAATTATCATGATGACCCAGGAAAATTCATAAAGAGTATCAGGTCCTTTATTAAGATGTATGATCCAGATTTTTGAGACATGGCATATGTTGGTAGAAGTTATGTCTAGGCATGATAGAGCAAAGATTGTGGAAGAGACTTGGACTGCAGACAGTTTAACACCTTGGCCTGAGAATTGGGAGGAGAATTGGAGAATTGGAGCGAAATTCAGTACCAGCATTTAGGATGCTAAAACAAGCTAGAAAGGCCATACTAAAAGTGCTAGAGAACAATGCTAGGCATCCAAACTCTTGGTCAAATTTTGAGAAGGTCAGGCAGGCGGGGCAAGAAACACTGGCATTGTTTCTTGACCAAATAATAGAAGCTGTGGAATTACACTTAGGGCTAGATATTAGACAGGATACCACCAGTGACCACGTGAAATGCCTATTTGTAAGGAATGCTGTCCCCCAAGTTAAAAGATTCTTCCAGGACAATTGTCCTGACTGGGAACTCTTTAGCTTGGACAAATTGAAGAGAAAGATGACATATGTCTTTGCACAAGAGAGGGATAAGACAAGTGATGAGAAAAATGTATTGATTGAAGATCTCAGGAAGCTAAGAGAGGCAAATACTAAGGCCAAGGAAAAGGAAATAGATAACATCAAAGCAGTAGCTGCTCTCAGAGCTTCAGAGAGAAAGAATGCAAGTTATAAGAGTAATACATCTGTGAATACAAGGTACCTCTGAAATAAGGTAAGACAGAGAACTGACAGCTTGGAGCAATCCCTGGATTTAATGCATGCACATTCCATGAATGGAATGAAGGTTTGAAAAGGAGTTTATTGGCCAAGCTGAGTGAAGGAGGGTGTGATCTGTTGTACAGCTCACCTGAGATCTAAGGAGCAGAGAAGACTGGGAATTATAGAAGAGATTTGAGAGAAGAGACCATCAAACAACTAACTCAGCCTAGTGTTATGAGGAAAATTGGGATTTTAGGCATTAAGGTGGCAATCAGGTCTGGCAGGCAAGTGCTGAAATGTTCTAAGAATGGAACATGGGGGAAGGTTTTTTTTTTTGTTTTTTTTTCCTGAGGGACTCTTTGGATACAACTGAAGTCAGTTGGGAGCTGGAAGATTAGAGTCCAGGAAGTATTGGTCTTCTGTAAAACCACCCATCTACCCTTGGAAAGTTCAAGTGGAGCAGTGAAATCTGGTGTGATTGGTGAACATATCAAACCAGTTCAGCTCCTTGGCTTTACCCTTTGGATTTACTGGTTCAGATACCTGGACATCAGTGAACATTGTTGGATCAGAGGAAGACCCTATAGTGAGACATCTAATCCCCTTGAACTTACAGGCTAGACCTGTCAACCTGAAGTTAGAGTTAGTGTAGGGTCTTTCCCATCAACCAGCCCTTGGACACATTTTCTAGACCAATAGTGTTAGAGTGACCATTTCCCCTTAACCTTACCCTTTTAACTTATTATTAAACTGTTACTTATAACTTCCTCTTGTTTCTTCTCAACCCAGTGAACTCACCATAGAAATTAGGTGTCCCTGGCTGATGTAGCCTGAGAGTCATTTGGATCTCTACTGCCACTCACTCAAACTGTCACAACCCATTCCTGTTTTTGTGGGTGTGGGTGTGATTCCCCATTTGTATTTGTTATCCCTTTTCGCTCATTCATTTTTCCTTCATTCCCTTCACCCTCTGTAAACCCCAGTGAGCAAATTTATCATTTCAGTTGGCTGACCCAGATGGGGGTGTAAGGAGAGAGACAGGAAGTTAACCTTTATGCAGTCAGGCTGTCCTGGAAGTAGTGCTCAGTGGTTGGTTAAGGCTTGAACATTCTGAATCAATTGGTGAAGATTGTTCCCCCACTGAGCTCATTTGATAACTATCTCGAGTTCTTCTATTACTCCTGAACTATTTTTAAAGCCTCAAGGAGGGATTTTAACCTTTTTTCCTTGAAGTTTTCTTGTATGGTGTTATTTTTGTTCCTTGTTTTTTGGATTGTTATTCTTGTTGTAAATTCTTGTTGTGTACCCTTTTAAGGTAATTCATAGTGACTTTTAATGCTACTGCTGATATGTCACCAAGTTTATTTGTTATACCAATACTAGCAAGGGTGATCATGGAGGATATTGTGGATTATTGTTTGTTTTATTTGTGGAATGTATTGTGGTGTATTCCTTATTTTGTTTTCAAGAGTATCCCTAAATATATTAAGTTATATATAAATTTTGAAGTGGCTAAACTGTATGGGAGACAACAGTCCTGGACATAATGGCAAATATACCTATGCTACTATTGTGTTTATATATATTATATAAAATGAGATGGTTGTTACAGTGTATGATATACCCTTAAAATAATGATTAAATGACTGTGTAAGGAATCAGAGATCAAGTTAATGATTAGGTTGTTGCAAATTCAAGTTGACAATATGGAACTGTATATGAAGCAACACAATGGCTTTGGGTGTGTGCAGCATTCTAATGGAGATGATGGTGATAAGGCTTGTGGGGAAACAAGGGCAGAGAAGAAAAAAAAAGGCTCAAAACACTGGAGAATCCCCAGTTAATCTTTTCCTTTAAGAGACCTTCCTGTGGTACAGGAAGACAGGGTCTTCCACGTCAAACATCATGCCAGTTTCGGGGAAGAAGATGTTGAGGCAATAAAATCTAAAGCTCTAAAATTCTATGATGACCCTGAGAAATTCATCAAAATCTTGCAGTCATTTATTAAAACCTATGACCAAGATTTTGCAGATTTTTCGTTTATCCTTTGAGAATTGTTATCAAGACACGATAGGGAAAAATTCATTGAGGAGACTAGAGATACTGATGGATTAACACCATGCATAGGCAGACGGGTCAAGAAACACTGGCAACCTTTCTTGACAAAATCATTGAAGCATCAGAAGTATATTTAGGCTTGGATATATTAGATGATACCACCTTAGGCCATGTGAAAAGGATCTTTGTCAAGAATGCCATTCCCCAAGTAAAGAAGTTTTTCATAGATAATTGCCCAGATTGGGAATTATTTACCTTGGAGGAATTGAAACAAAAAGCCACATATGTATTTGCCCAAGAAAAGGATAAGGTTAATGACGAGAAAGTTGCAATAATAGATAGGGAGGCTAATGGCAAAGCCAATGAAAAAGAGATTAATGACATCAAGGCAGTGGCTGCATTAAGGGCATAAGGGCATCTGAGGGGAAGAATAACAACTATAGAAGTACTGCCAGTACAAACACTAGATACCAAGAGCCTAGGAGGTGTTACCTATGCAACAAGGTTGTGCACCTCATAAGACAATGTAGATTTAGAGGCCAATTTGATATGCAGAGGTTTAATACCAACAGAAATTATGGGTATAAC
This sequence comes from Gracilinanus agilis, assembly GCF_016433145.1. NCBI lineage: Eukaryota > Metazoa > Chordata > Mammalia > Didelphimorphia > Didelphidae > Gracilinanus > Gracilinanus agilis. The sequence goes on along the minus strand of NC_058131.1, from coordinate 158,369,126 downwards.
AATAATTATGGATATAGGAGAGGTAATTGGAACAATAATGGGAATTCTGGATATGGGTAAAATCAGCAGAATGGTTTCCAGTGTCAGAATGCTTATTGCCTGGGTATGCAAGCAAGCAATATGACAACAAAGTAGGATTTTATTAGAACTTGTGAACAGCTGAAATATAGCCAAGTTGTGTCTGGGAATGTTAATCACAGTAACCATAATGAAGGGACAGCTTCATTATGAAGGTGTGCCTCAAGTTTGGAAGTAATTTATCAAGTTGATGAGAATAAAGTGAATATTAAAGAAATTGTGTATGTTAAAGAAAATAACAATGTGATTGTGAATAATGATAATGGTGCACTTGGTGTTAATAATGATTTAATTGGTGTTTATAGTAATTTAATTAATAATGGTGATAATTTAATGCTAATGGTAATTTAAATGGAATCAATAATTTAATCAATGTAAATGATAATTTAAAGAAAATTAATGATAATTTAATTGGTGCTAGTGCTAAATTAACTAAATGAAATGGTGTTAGTAGTGTTAGTGGTAATTAACCTAATGTTAATAGTAATCTGCCCACTGTTAGTAGTGATTTAACTAGTGTTTGAAATAATTTGGTTAAAATTGATAATGATTTACTTGGTGTTCATAATAATTTAATTGGTATTATAAATAATTGTGGGAAAAAGAAGAATTGAGTTTGGTGTTCAAAATTCTAGAAATTGTGTAATTAAGGAGAATCATAGAAATTGTGATTTGATTAAGAATAATTTGATTGTAAACAACAACAATGATACCAGAGTAAGAGATGAAAAGGACCAAAGGTGCAAAATCCTGGGAAAATTCTGTAATTCAAGATGATGTTAACTTGGATGGACAGGAAGTAGCTGAGCTGTGTTTTGATGTTAATGTTTTAGTCCCTTTGTTGGAAACTTTCCAACCTCCTAATAGCACAGAACCATACGTCTATTACTATTGGAGACCAGATTTATGACCTTCTCATTGATACAGGAGCCAGTAAATCAGTTTTGCAAAGTTTTCTGAGAATTGTAGAGCTGTTGGTAAAATGGATGTGGTTGGTGCGACAGGCAAACCTCAGAGAGTAGCTAAATTACAACCTAAAATGATAATTCTTTGACTGTGCTGTAATGAATTAAATATAGTCTTTTGTTATATGTACCTTTCCTGAGTGGTGAATATATCTATAGCCATTGGGAAGGGGAGTTAATCATGCAGTCAGATCCAGCAGCATTATCTGATAAGCACACCAATAGCCCTTATCAATAATCATTCCAACCCCAGGTTGAGGAACTAGAGAAGTTAATTACACATAAAACTTCTCAGTGGTTCCCTGCCTAGGCCACTGTTAAAAGGGGACAGCTGACAAGCTCAGTCCAACAGAGCCTGTCAGGTGGGGAGAGGCATAGCCTGCCAGCAGCACCTACACAGAGGCCTATAGGTGAGAGTGTGCTCTCTTTCCCACTAAATCCAGTACAACCTTTCAAGCCTCATATTATTACCTTTGTAACAGTTTTTGGCAAAGTCATAAAGGACAAAAACTGAAAAGGGGCATAGCAACCATGGGATTTGCCAGGGAAACCTTCATTGTTTCAATCTTATCCCTGTTTCTTTACTCTATAACTCAGGGCATATTTAGTCTATGGTTCTATGTTATACTGAAATATTGCATAAAGCTTCTGACCATATATGATGCCTACAAGTATCTGGCATTTACTATGGCTGATTTTATCTCATACTTGCCAGCAATCTTAGCCATGATCATAACAACTATCCAAGGGATTTGGGGGCTTAAGAAAGCAATACAGCTATTGTTGAGAACTAAGAAACACACAAATGAAGACCTGTTACAAGTAATGAAGGAACAGTTGAGGCTAATGGTTAAGATCAATAAAAAGATAAGAGAGGGACAGACATTGGGTGCTCATACAATACTGCAATTAGAAGTGATAGAGAAGGCATACAAACCAGTGACCACTGACACAAACAAACCTCTGACAACTGAAAGCTCTTCCCAAACTGATAAAGACAAAGAGGCCAAAAACCAAACTGAGGCAGGAGTAGTAGGTCCTACCACAGTATCTCTGTACCCAATCATTGACCAAGCACAGTTTAGACCTGATGGGGAACTGGTAAAGATGGAGACATATAAAGCCTTCACTGCATAAGACTTAGAAGTATTGAGAAGATTTCCAAAATACTTCCTCTCCATACAAGTCAGTGAAAGAACTCAAAAGAATGTTCAATTTACTTAATCCCACTTATATGGATGTTGAATTTTTATTAGATGAATTTTACACTCCATCTGAAAAGGCTAGATTTCTGGAAGAGACTAGAACAAATCAGGATCTTACTTCTTGGCTGAGAGACCATGAAGACATTGACCATACTGATTGTGCCGAGTTTTAAATGCAGGACAGATCTCCTTGAAGTGGCTAAAATACATGCCAAGTGCCCAAATGCATGGAACAAATTTGAGAAGTTAAGGCAGGTAGAGGACGAGGACCCAAGTGTTTTTCTGGACTGTTTGATTGAAAGAGTAAAAAAATTTTTAGGTTACCATAAGGACCAAATTTCTGAATCTCTACCCCACATTAGAAGGTAATTTATAAAGGGGACCACCATACCCATACAAATTTATTTCAAGCAAATTTGCCCACAATGGGAATCCCTGACACTGGAAGAGTTGAGGCAGTATGTCACATACATCCACGACTCTAGAAACAAAGAGCAAAGAGCAAAATCTGAGTCAGAGTCAGAGAAAGATAGGGCAATAACTGAGCTGAAAAGGAAGCTAAAGGAGATGAAAAAATACAAGGAAAGGGAAGAGATAAAAAATTTAGCATTACAAACAGCAAGGAATCATATAGGCAAACAGAGTCTTATTCTAGCCCAAAGAAATCATATAATAAGGTACCAAGATGCTTCCTTTGCCACAAACAGGATCACCTGATCCGTCAATGCAGGTTCAAAAACAAATTGATTTCTCAAATGACAGGGCAAACAAAGAGTCCAAGAGAATGTTTACAATAGCAAATGGGGAAATAGATCACAACAAAAACAGAAAAATAGTGAACAGAAATGTTGTAACCATGAGTGCAAAGCCAATTCAAAAACACCTTCACTTGGAGAGATGGAAAGCTACCTCAATTTGAGAGAAAGGCCCAGACATTCATGAATGCCATTTGTTTTTTTCTACAACTATGTAGATTCAAGAAGCTGGGAAACTAATTCATCTAGTTTAAAGATAAATGGTTTGAGGAAAGAGAGCAATGGGCTCAATGAGGATAGAGGGAAAATAGAGGATAAGGCTACAGTCTTGTGGTTAGGCAACACCAATAATGATAATCAATATACATTAGTGGGAGATATAAACAGAAAAAGCACTGCTGAGGAACTAGAAATGCATGAAGAAATAACTCAAATGAAGAGAGAAATCTTTGGGGATGGGCACACTTTTATGGGGAACAATGAGTCAGCGCATGCTCCAGTACAAAATGGAGATGTGGGAAACAAAGGCAAGGGTTTGGTCAGGGGCAGCAGAAAAAGCCTAATTCCAACCAGCCAGATAGGAATACCTGTGTTTGGAAAAGACTTTATTTCAGATTTTAAAAGAGCCTATTCTGAATAAAGGCAGACACAGAAGGGAACATAATGGCAAAAAGGAAAAGCCATATGTATCCCAGCCCAGTGAACAGTGTTCCACCAGAGAGGAGAGGGAAACAGTTTTACCCTCAACCCCACTTATAGTGCAAATTAGCCAAAGTCAACCTCTATCACAAACGACAGACTTGCCAGCCTCCCTAATCAATGATGGCAACCTTACATCTACTCTTAACCCTATGGCTTGTGATTTCAAACCAAAAATCCAAGAAGAGAAACAGTTTGAACTCAAACTGTTTTCAAATGAGGCTTTTCTTAAACCAAACCCCACCAGCAAGCCTGAGAATTCTGAGGGACTCAGAGAACACACAAAGCTTACTTGGGACACAAATTACCAACAAAAAATGCCCAAAGTTAGAGCAGAGACACCCTAGCATAGTGGAAGGGCAAGATATAAAAACCAATTCTCACCCTGAAACTGTAAAAGGGGTGTCTCCTAAGCTTTTGGCTTTGAAAGTAAAAGATCAGTTTCTAACAGTCTTTCAAGGGCAGACATCTTTCTCAAGCAGACCAGTCCCTGGAGATTCTAGACGAGGGCAATAACTAGGAAGACATATGAGTTGGGGGGAGGGACAGAGTCAGAATGCTCATACAACCTGTCCATGGAGGCAGCCATGACAGACATCTTGGATTACCATTGTTGTGAGGATTACTTATTTGTTTATATATAGTTTTTCTGGACTTAGCAGGAAGGGCTGGAGAATTCCAAGATGGAATGAAGAAGCAGGAAGAGTCTTCTTGCTCTCTGGGAGAAACTCCATGGTAGTTGGGGCAAGCTACAACTGACCCTAGGAGACATCAGTTTACCAGTGATCCTGTGGAAAGACCGTCACCTACTTGTGGGAGATTTTGGTAGAGACTACTAATCCCAACCTGAATTGCAGGTCAACTTGGGCTGGGTCAGCTCCCAGAATCTACCCACCTGGAAGAGTATAGCAGGTGGTCCTGGAGGAGCAGAAATACCGCTGGAGTGAGACTGGACAGCACTGTGAGTTGTCTTTGTTAGTCTCTGGGCCCTGTCTTGCTTAGGTCTCAGTTAGTGTAGATAAGTCCCTTCCCTGACCCTGGGTTTGCCCTTAGTCTGGAAGAGTGTAGTTACCCCTATTCCCATCCTTTATCTTAGTTGTCCCTAATTAAATGTGTTATTAAACTCTTGCCTTTACTTTGCTGGTTTCCATAGTCCTAGTCTAGATACTGCAGTGTGGCAGTTGGGCCTAACTCACTTTGGTAACAGACAACTCCTTAGCTGTTAAAACCTAGTCTCCCAATTTGTTTGGTCCCTTCTTCTGTCACTCCTGTCACCCTCACACCCTTCTGGACCCATATTTAATATTTAAGCCTATTTCCCTGGTTATTCCCCATGACAGTTTGACATCCCAGATGGCTGGGTAACAGGGAGATATGCAGGAAGTTCTCTTTTGGGCATCCAGAGCTATACTGGAAATCAAGGGACTCTGAACATTCCATGGAGGGGGTACAGCCATTGGCTGTGAGCTGAAAGTTCTCAGCCAGTGGTGAGCTACTCAGAACTGCTTACCCCCCCACCCCCACCCCATGTCATTGATAAAATCTCTGTGGGAAGCCAAAATACTATCAGGGCTGGAATAGTCCCAGAGAAAGGGCTTTCACCATTTTTTTTTGTTTTTCTCTCTACTTATGTTAATTGTAATTGTTATTGTTGTTAGTCATTATGGCTAACCCCACAGTATTTGTAAACAACTGGTTGGTTTTATCGATGTTTGGGACAATGTTATTGGAAGAGTGTATTGATTATTTTATCTTAGGGTTGTGGCAAGGGATACTATTCATTTTAAACCTGTGGTTTAAAATCATACCCAGGTATTGTAGGGGTATGTTAGATATTGAATTGGCCTAACCTATTCTTATCATTAATGTTCTTGATGTTATATCCCACATACCAATTTTTGTTCTCATTGGCTATATTGTTTATTGAGGTGGATGTTTTTTCATGTTACTTATTGTTGTAAGATTGTAGTGACCTGGTGTTGTAGGGATTCAGAGATGAAACAGATGTTAGGGATGATGCAAATTAAATGGATAATTTGGAATTGTACATATAAAATGGTGGTGCTTATGGTTGAGTTCCTAGTCCTAATAATACTGGCATTTTGACTGTACTTTCTCATACTGGAAATACTGGCAAAAATGTTACATCTAAGACTGAGTTAGAGCAACAGGAACTGAATAAGGGTGACAACCCCATTAACTTTCTCCCCCTTTGCAACCTTCCAATTGAAAGAGATGATGGGATTTTCCATGTAAGATAGCACAATATGTTTAGAACAGAGGATGTTGAAAATTTGAAGAGAAATATTCCCAATTTCCATGATGATGCTGGAAAGTTTGTAAAGATATTTAGGGCACTTATTAAAGCACATGACCCAGACTTTGAGGATTGCTGGTATGTGTTGGGAGAGATCTTGTCCAACCATGATAGGAATAAGTTCATAGAGGAGACCAGGAATACTGAGGGGATGACACCATGGCTGGTAGCCTGGAAGGAACTGGACCTCAATTCAGTTCCAATATACAGGATGTTGAAACAGGCGAGAAAGTCATTACTTAAAGTCATGGAGAAAAACTCAAGGCGTCCTAATTCGTGGTCCAAATTTGAAAGAATTAGACAGACTGCTCAGGAGACCCCAGCAACATTTTTAGAGTGTATTACAGAAGCAGCTGAGATGTACCTAGGCATGAATGTATTAGTGGATACCACTGTGGACCACATGAAACGAATATTTGTATGGAATGCTGTTCCCCAGGTTAAGAAGTTTTTTACTGATAATTACCCAGATTGGGAACTTCTGAGCCTGGACGAACTAAAACAGAAGGCCACATATGTGTTTGCACAGGAAAAGGAAAGGGGGAATGATGAGAATGATCCACTAATTGAGACCCTCAGAAAACAGCTCAGGGAAGCAAATACTAGAGCAAATGAGAAAGAGATATCGAAATTAAGGCAGTGACAGCTTTAAGGGCAGCAGAGAAGAAAAATAGTTCCAATAATTATAAACCAAGTCGTAATACAAACACAAGATATCAAAAACAGCAATCCTGTTATGTGGCCAGAGAATGTAGATTTAGAAAAAGATCATATCTGCAGAGGTACAACAATAATAACAATGGATTTAAGTGATTTAACAATAATTATTGCCATAGGGGAAATAACTGGAATAATGGCTTTAATTATGAAAATGGACAGCAAAATATGTTCAAATGCCAGAATGCATGCTGCCAAGGTGCTCAAGCTCCTAATTTGACAATGATGCAGGATTACATACAGGCTGATGCACACCCAAAATAGTCACATTGTACAGGGTAATGTTAATAATGGCAACCTGAATGGAGGGACAGCTTCATTATGAAGGTGTGCCCGAAATTCAGAAGTAATTAATCAAGGTAATGGGACTAAAGTGAATGTTGATGAAATTGTATGTGTTAAAGATAATGATAATGTAATTGTGGATAATGGAAATGGTGCACTTGGTGTTAATATTGATTTGATTGGTGATAATAAGAATTTAATTAATAATGGTGATGAGTTGATCATTGTTAATTTAAATGAAATCAATGATAGATTAATCAATGTGAATGATAATTTGATGAGAATTAATGATAATTTGAATGGTGTTAATGTTAAATTATCTGAATTAACTACTGGTAATGGTGTAAATAGTACTTTAACCAATGTTAATGGTAATTTACATGCTGGTAGTAGTAATTTAACTAGTGTTGTAAATAATTGTGAGAAAAAGAGAAATAGTATTGTAAATAGTGTTAGAAATTCTAGTAAGTGTGGAATTAAGAAGAATAATAGAAATTGTGATTTGATTAAGGATAATTTGATTGTAGATAAGAACAATGATACCAGAATGGAGGTGAAAAGGACCAAAGGTATAAAATCCTGGGAAAATTCTGTAATTCAAGACCATGTTAACTTGTACGGACAGGAAATAGCTGAGCTTTGTTCTGATGTTACTGTTTTAGCTCTTGTGTTGGAAACTTTCCAACCTCCCAATAGTATTGAACCATATGTGTGTAACTATTGGAGATCAGATTTACAATATTCTTGTAGATACTGGAACCAGTAAATCCATTTTGCAAAGCTTTCCTGAGAATTGTGCAGCTGTTGGTACAATGGATGTTGGTACAATGGAGTTTTACCTGTTGTTGGTACTACAGGCAAAACTCAGAAAGTAGCTAAATTGCAACCAAAAATGGTAAACCCAGGACCCCTTTCAGTAGAACATGCATTTTTGCGTGTTCCAAAATGTCCAATGAATCTTTTAGGAAGGGATTTGTTGTGTAAATTACGGGCTACTATCCAATGTACTGAATCTGGTGATATTTCTTTGCATCTCCCAGAGGAATCTTGGAAGGCCTTTCCATTGCTTTTCTTAGATTCTAGCAGTACAGAGGATGTCTTAGGTGCTATCTATCTAATACCTCAGGATATACCTAAGGATTTGTGGTCAAAGTCATCTACAGATGTTGGGTTGCTAAAATCAGCTACTCCAGTCAGGGTGAGGACAAAGGAAGGAGCAATTCCTTGTGTGTCTCAGTATCCCTTGACTAAGGAGGTGATAGATGGTATTCGTCCAATTATTGAGTCCCTAATCCAACAAGGGATAATACCACCTTGCTTTTCTGAGTACAATACACTGATTTTGCCTATAAAGAAGCCAAAACCAGATGAAAATAACAGACCTGTTTACAGATCTAAGAGCAGTAAATGATTATATTATCAAAACACATCCAGTTGTTCCAAGTCCAGCTGCTATAATTTCTTCCTTTCCAAGTCAGGCTAGATATTTCACCATGGTAGATTTATGTTTTGCATTTTTCTCAATACCAATTCATGAGGATTCCCAAAAGATCTTTACTCTCACAGGAGAGAAGACTCAGTGGATGTGGACTCATCTCCCACAGGGGTATACTGACTCACCTAGCCAGTTCTCTCAAATTCTAAATCAAGATCTAAAAACAATTGTATTTAAAAAGAGTAAATTGGTGCATTTCGTGGGTGATATTCTTCTGGCATCCCCAAATGCAAAGGTGTGTCTTAGGGACAGCAAGATCCTTTTGATTGATTTATATAAATGAAGACATAAAATCTCCAAGGCAAAAGTACAATGGGTTTTGCTTCGAGTACAATATCTTGGATTTGTGTTGTCAGAGGGTTTCAGAAGTATTACACAAAAGAGAATACCTGACATACAGAAATTGAGTGCACCTAAAACTAAAAAACAACTTAGAGGTATTCTTGGAACTACTGGTTTCTGTAGACAATGGATTCCTGGATATAGTGAGATCACTAAGTGTTTGACAGATTTGACCAGGAATATAGAACCAGAACCTCTGAAACTAAAGCCTTAATATTGCTAAGCCTTGGATAAGCTGAAAGAAGCCATTCTATCTACACCTGCGTTAGGAATCCCAGACTATGAGAAACCTTTTCAGCAGTTTGTCAATGAAACAAAAGGCATAGCTTCTGATGTGTTGACATAGACTCTAGGACAAAGTTATCATCCAATTGGGTATTACAGCTGTCAATTAGATCCAATAACTGTGGGGACAATACCATGTCTCAGGGGGGTAGCAGCAGAAGCTGTGTTAGTCCAGAAGTCAGCTGATCTAGTTTTGGGATGTCCTTTGACTGTCTATTGTTCACATCAGATAGAAGCACTAATGAGGAAATTTCGTACTCAAGCATATTTTGACCAACGAATATCTAAGTATGAAATTATTCTCTTAGGGAGTGAGAACATCAAGTAGAAGAGATGTAGCATACTTAATCCAGCTACTCTTCTTCCTGATTTGCCTAAGAATGGTGAGCCATTGCATGAATGTGTTGAGGTAGTAGATCTTGTGGATATGCCTAGAATGGATTTAAAAGACACTCCACTCAAAAAGCCAGACTTGGTGTTATTCACAGATGGATCATCATATTTATGTAATGGAATCAGATGCACTGGTGCTACAGTTGTCACAGAATTTGAGACACTGTGGTATGGCTCATTACGTAGTAATCCTAGTGCTCAGGGTATGGAATTAGTGGCATTGAAGAAAGCCTGTCTTCTAGCTGAAGGTAAAAGTGTAAATATTTACATGGACTCTTGTTATGCATTTTCTGTTTGCCATGCAACAGGAATGATCTGGAAACAAAGAGGTTTTATTACAGTGTCAGGAAAACCAATAGCTCATGCAGGAATAATAACTGAGTTGTTAGAAGCAATCCAGAAGCCAAAACAGCTGGCAGTAATTCATTGTCTGAGTCATACTCTTGGTAGAGATTCAGTCTCTAAAGGAAATCATAGAGCTGATATCACTGTTAAGTATGTAGCCCAGAATGTTCCAGTTTATGTAATGAATTGAACATCTATTGATTCTGATGATCTAGAGAAAGCTGATGTAGACTCAGATATTGAAAAATGGAAGGATAAATTTGGAGCTAGGAAAGAACATGGGATATGGATTACTGATACAGGAAGACCATTGTTTTCAAAAGTTTTGTATACCTATTTGTGTCAAGCCATCCACACAAAAGGTCATTTTGGTACACAAGCTATTGTGGATTCCATCAAGAGACAATGGGTTGCTCCTGGAATAAATACTGTTGCAAATAAGATCTGTAATAGTTATTCAGTCTGCCAAAAGTTCAATCAAAGTGCATTCAGAAAGAAATGTTTGGGTGGTAGGCNTAAACTCTAGTGTGTGTACCCACAATTACTTAGTTTTATCATAATATCCCGAGTGTCCCCATTACCTTTACATATATTTTCTACAGAATTCATACTAGAGAATGGCACCAGAAGTATATCCCAGAGAAGAATTGCAGATATACAAAAGTTGAGCTTGCCTAGATCAAAGAAACAGCTAAGAGCAATTATAGGCATGACAAGTTTCTTTAGGCAATGGATACCTGGTTACTCACTCTTAGCTAAACCATTGACAGAGTTAACCAGGAAAAATGTCATAGAGCCTCTAAAGCTCAACAGAGAACACATACATGCCATAGAAAAGTTAAAAGCAGCTATATTGTCATCTCCGGCTTTAGGCATTCCTGATCATGGAAAGCCATTCCACCTATTCATTCATGAAGACAAGGGAATAGCCTGTGGTGTTCTCATGCAATATTTAGGTAACAACCTCAGACCCATAACCTTCTACAGCTCTACAATGGATCATGTTATCCAAGGTATGGTTTCCTATTTGAAGATCGCAGCCTCAGTTCTGATGGTTAGGAAGAGTTCAAAGCTAGTTCTGGGAGAGGAGCTGAGATTGTATTCACCACACCAAGTTGAAACCACACTATAGAATACAAACCTCTAATCTTTTACCTCTCAGTGTCTTTCCCAGTATCAAGCAATACTACTAACCAATGAGAACTTAACCTTCCATTGTTGCAAGACCATCAATCCAGCAACATAGATCCCTGACTTACCTCTAGAAGAGGATATCCTTCACAGTTGCAGTGACACCTTAGAGATGGTGCAGAAGACCAGAGAGGACTTATCAGACATATCCTTGGTCAATGCTGACCTGACATTGTACTGTGATGGTTTGAGTTACAAGGTTGATGGCAAACATTTTATAGGGGCTCCAGTTACTACCCAAGACAAAACTCTATGGTTCACAGCACTTGAGCCAACAATCTCAGCTCAAGGGGCAGAAATTTTAGCATTGACATGTGCTCTCCAGATCGTGAAAGACAGATCTGTTAACATATACACAGACTCAAAATACGCATTCAGAGTAGTTCATGCATCAACCAAAATCTGGAAACACAGGGGATTCGTAACATCGAAAAGAACGTGATAGCCTATGGGAAACTGATGAATGAATTCTTGCAAGCTACCCAATTACCATCCAAAGTTTCTGTGATGCACTGTTGAGCACATCAAAGAATAGTGGGGCCAGTATAGCTAGGCAATTGCCAGGCTGACATCACCACAAAATTTGGAGCTAGATTTGGACCTTTAAAAATATTACAGTTATCCTTAGTAGGGAGGTACCAATTACTAGAAGCATACTCCCGAAAAGAAGTTGAATATTGGCAGGAACATCTTGGAGCAAATCTAGTATTGTGAGGAAGGTTAATGAACGAGTATTTAGGAGACTTAGCAGGCAGGGCTGAAGGATTCTAAATGTAATGTGGAAGCAGGAAGTGTTGCTGCTCTCTCTCTGAGAGGGACTTCATGTTGGCTGGGGAAAAGTTGTAATTGACCCCCTGGGAGACCTCAGAGGAAGTGGAGTTTGTACCCTGATTTCCGGGAATCTAGAAGGAAGGCAGTCATCTGTTTGTGGAAGATTTTTGGTTGAGACTATTAAACCCAACCTGAGTTGCTGGTTAACTTGGGCTGGTTTAGCTCCCAGATCTACCCACCTGAAAGAGTACTGACTGTGGTCCTGGAAGAGCTGCAACATCTCTAGAGTGTGACAGGACTCTACAGCAAGGATATCCCACTTTCCTTCCTGATCTCCATTGTGCCCTGCACTGCTATAGTTTCTAGCTTAGTGTAGATAAGTCCATTCCCTGTCCCTGAGGCTTGCCCATAGACTGGTAGAATAGAACCCCATTTTCCCTTCTTTAGACTAGTTTTCTTTAATTAAACCTGTGTTTATAAGCCCTCTTGTCAATATCGTTTACTTGCAGTTTCTCTGACTCCCTGGTTAGGTGGGTCAGTGTGGCAGTTAAGGCCTAATAGTCACTCCTATCAACTGCTATTTCCCAAACGGCCAAACCCAATTTCCCAGCTTTTTAAGTCCCCACCTATTGTCCATTCCTGTCTCCTACTCACCCTTCTGAACCCAGATAAATATTAAGTTAACCCCCTGTTTTTCTCCATAAGACTAGTGAATGGAGTGTGGATGTCTATCTCGAGTAAACCATTTTTGCTGAAATTACTGCACTACACCTTGTGCAGAGCAATTGACAGAAAAAGTCATTATGGAATATTAGCAATGGTTGATGTAATTAGAAAAAACTGGATTGCAATTGGCATAACAACAAAAGCCAAAAGAGTGTGTAACAATTGCAAAGTCTGCATGCAATACAACCAAGCCATCACTAAAACAAAGGCTTTAGGAGGGAAACAGCTAGCATAGGCTCCTTTTGAATATTTGCAGATAGACTTTGTCACAATGCCTAAATGCCAGGGATACAGATACATACTAGTGATAGTTGACAGTTTAACAAAATGGCCTGAAGCATTCCCAGCCAGATGGAACAATGCAGCATTTGTAGCTAAGATCCTAGTTAGAGAAATAATACCCAGATTCTCTATACCTGCAATAATTTTGTCTGAATCTTGTAGCCACTTCGCCAATTCCATTCTTGGACAAGTCTACCAGGTGCTTGGAATCAAGAGACATTTATGTTCCATATACAGACCTCAATCCTCTGGGCACGTGGAATGGACCAATCGTAGTCTTAAAACTATGATAAGAAAGCTATGTACAGAGAACCATCTCAAATGGCCAAATGTTGTACCCATGGCATTTTTTCACCTGCATAGCCAACCAAATAGTTCAACTCATTTCTCTCCATTCGAGTTGCTATATGGGCAACTACTATGGCATGGAAAAGCTCCAGAAGACACCAATTACCTGTCACACCTTGGTATAGAATGCAAAATATATGAATACATCACTCTACTAAAGGAAAGGCTAGATAAATTACACTGCTTAGCCTTGATCCAACAAAGAATTCCATTAGACTTTAGCTTGCACGACTTCAAACCTGGAGACACAATTTATATCAGAAACTTCACCAGAAAATCAGTACTAGAACCAAAATGGTTTTAGCCTCACGAAATAATTTTAATAACACCTACAGCTGTCAAAATCAAAGGAAAAGAAGCATGGTACCATTACACGCACTTAAAGTCCTCAAAGAAAGAGTTTCAACAAAAAGAACCAGACATAGACACAAAGCATCAACAAAAGGAACCAGACGTAGCCAAAGAGCCTCAACAGAAAGACCTAACCACAGACATAAATGAGAATAAAACAGACAGTCAAGTCATAGACCAACAGCGGGAGCAAGATAATAAAAGTATTGACATAGATCACACAGAAACCTCAATCACTCATGAACAGCAGCTATCTGAAAGTCTATCCATACAAGACCTCAGCAGGGACAATGAAGAATGAACACTAAGCCAAATAACACCAATGAATATACAAAACTCTAAAAACTTTCAAAAAACACAAAAGAGAAACTTTTTGTGACAACACAAAAATTTTCATCACATAATACTACACAATCACACACTGATCCCTGATCCAAGGCAACCCTTCAAGCAAGTCAATGTCAGTCAAGATGGGCATCCAGCACAGATGAAGGCTAGATGAGAATCCAGAGACATCAGAGTGACATCAGGACCAGCACAAGAACAACACGAGAGACATTACACAAAGACTACACAATGACCTGAACTATTGCAACACCTATGTGACTTGGACAACATCACCAGAAAAATCACAATGGCAACAAGACCAACCATGCAAGATTTAGGTTTGAATGGCACAAGGTTCACACATTCAGACACAAATCAAAGACAAAGTCAGCACATGCCCCATTAGAATGCCTGCATCAGAATATTAGCTTATGGACAGACAGATTATGAAAGGAGATGGTGAGTATGATCCAAGCAGAATATGCTAGGTCATAAGTCCAACACATAGACACATAAAATCACATCACTTGTACATATTGTAAATAGATGTATATAGGAAAAGTACAAAGTACATTGGCCATATTAAACAAGAGAACCTGTGTTCTTTGATAGGTCAAACAGTATTTACACTTTATGGGACATCACATACAAAACCTTGTACATATGTATTATACTGCTACTAACCCATAATAAATGAATAGCTTACTAACCAATAGGGAAATCATAGATAGGGAAAGTTCATTTTAGCTAGCACAGTGACAGTGTAATAGAGCTATGAATGTTTAGGTAGAATAATCCCTAAGAAATGTCAGATAGACATGGTATAGTGTAGGTTAGCTAGAGATTCTACTAATAAACTAACACACTAACGCAGTTTAAGAACTTATTCAGGGGGCAGCTGGGTAGCTCAGTGGAGTGAGAGTCAGGCCTAGAGACAGGAGGTCCTAGGTTCAAACCCGGCCTCAGCCACTTCCCAGCTGTGTGACCCTGGGCAGGTCACTTGACCCCCATTGCCCACCCTTACCAGTCTTCCACCTATGAAACAACACACTGAAAAGTACAAGGGTTTAAAAAAAAAAAGAACTTATTCACAAACCAATTTTCCCAATAATAGAAGAGGGACTAGAAGTTAAAAGGGTTAAAAATGTTATATGTTATAAATGTTTACTTGAAGTTCAGTACTACAAAGTAATAAGATGATTTGTTGCAGGAATGCATTTGTTTAGAGTAAGGACAAGTTACATAGACAGATATTGTTATATTTGCTATATTGTGTGTTATACATTCATGTTCAATTCAAACTATGCAACTCTTGGATTCAAACGCTGTACTTTTCCAGCTAAATTCTTTCCCATCCTTTGTTCTTAGCATAGGAAAGTATAGAATAGCTTTAGGACAATAAGTATAAATAGAATTTATTATTTGGGGATTGTAGACAGAGGGATAAGAATACATAAATTAGCTTAGCATAGTGTAAGAGTCCATCAACAAATATGATCAACAAGAAAATTTTCAGGTTTCAATTTTCAAAACAAATGGCATTCATGTTATAATGAATTTCTGGGACAAGATGGACACCACCTTTGAGTAACAAGACCATCAGTTGGAGATCTCAGAATGTACCCAGGTGCCATGAGCCAGGGAAAAAGTCAGTTGGAGCCAACATTATAAATATCCACCAGGCACAGCACAAGTTGGCTGAGTCTGGAGCAGAACTTGGGAGGTGGGAAGTTGAGAGAGAGGATAGGCCTGTACCTGCATCCCAAATTGCCTTACTGAGAGAGCTAGAGAGCAATCACCATCATTGTCAATGGAGCTGAGAGAGAAGAGTGATGCTGTCCTTCTCTAATCTTTGGCTTGGCTCCGGCCAAGTCAGGCCAGAGTTAGTGTGAGGGTGAAAACCTCCAGTCTCTACCTGATCTAGCAATCTCCATAGCTTGATCATTAGCTTAGACTATTAGCAATAAGGTTCCCAAATCCTCCATCCTTTCCCTTGTTCTTAACACCATTAACTAGAATTAAATATAGTGTTTTGTTTTATGTACTGTTATGAGGAAGATTACTTAGTTATTAGTTAGGAGATGTTATATTGAATCTCTGAGAGCTTGAAGATCACCTTTGAATGGCAAATAAGTCAGTTGGATGGAATGTTCCCAGGGAGTCATGCGAGAGGCTGGAGGAGGGGCAGTTGAGAATCCTGAAAGGGTTCTGGGTCTTTGACCTGTGCTGAGGCTGGAGATCTGTGGATCCTGGTCTTGGAGTGAGAGGTGCAAACATCTCTCTCTGCAAACTCTTCCTGTACTTTAGATACCGTGCCAACCTGTACCTGACCAACACCTTGGTGTCTACTGCTCCTAGATATTAGGAATTACATCATCTAGATATCTAGGTTTCTCAGGGCCTGGGAGGGATCTGGGAAGTGGGCAGGAGACGAAGAAGAGGGTGGAAAGGGGTGGAAATAACTCAACTGTAAGGCTGAAGATCTATTGAAGAAGAAGTCAAAATATCCCAGCAGTTTACCTACTCTGGTTTAGTCCTGGCCAGGCTGAACCAGAGGGAAGCTACATTGATTTTTCATCTGCCAGCAGTTGAGATTTCATTAGCAACCAGTAGAGTAGGGTCTCCTATACCACAGTCCTTTACCCTTATCCTTCTTGTTAATATAAAGTTTAAAGTATTTTCCTAAAGCAGTGTCAAAACTTGTTTTGGGAAGGGAGAAATCGCAGTCAGAATACAAGGCGTTATCCTAGCTAAAGAGCCCAAATCAATATATCAATTAACCCCAGGTGGGTCCTGAAGGGATATACCTCTTAGACCTGAAGGATCCTGCCTGGGCAACTGTTATAAGGGAGAAAGGTCATCTTGTTCTCTCTGTACATCAATTTACAATCTCAAACATATCAAGAGACTCCCAATAATTATAACAGAGACCTAACAGGAAGGGCTGGAGAATTACACATGGAATGGGGAATCAGGAAGTGGCTTGCTCTCTGAGACAGACTCCATGGTGGTTGGGACAAGCTGTAAATGACCCTGGGAGACCTCAGAGCTAGTGGAGCTGTATCCTGATTCTCTAGGATCTTGGAGAGTGGTGAAGGTTGAAAGCAGAGGACATCAATCCTGCAAGACAGCACTAAATAGGGAAGTGGCCTGTGATCTGGTGGACAGCTTCCAGGCTTCCTCTCCCTCCTGGGGTACTTTAGATCATCAGTTCTGGAGGATTAGGCTCCCGGCATCCTGATAACATCTCTGGACTCTGCTGTGAGGATTCCCACTCCAGTCCTGCTATTCTCTGGGTCCTGCCTGGCTTAGGTCTTAGATGAGAGTAGTTAAGTCCCTCCCCTGACCCTGTTCTTTGCCCTTAGTCTGAAACTGTAGAAACCCCTATTCCCATCCTTTACCATAGTTTCTTTAATTAAAATTGTTATAAACTCTTGCCTTTTGCCTGCTAGTCTCCATAGGCCCCTTGCCTAGAAGGTGCAGAGTGACAGGGCCTAACTGCCACTTCTGTAACAGATACCTCCTTAGCAGTTAAACCCAGTCTCCCTACCTTGTTTGGTCCTGCCTTCTGACATTCCTGTTTCCCTCACACCCCATTGTGAGCCCACAGATAATATTTAGTTAACTTCCCTGGTTATTTCCCATTATAGTACCTTTCCTGAGTGGTGAATATATCCATAGCCCTTGGGAAGGGGAGGCAATCATGCAGTCAGATCCAACAGCATTATCTGATAAGACACCAATAGCCCTTATCAATAATCATTCCAACCCCAGGTTGAGGAACTAGAGAAGTTAATTACACATACAACTTCTCAGTGGTTCTCTGCCTGGGCCACTTTTAAAAAGGGACAGCTGACAAGCTCAGTCCAACAGAACCTGTTAGGTGGGGAGAGGCATAGCCTTTCTGCCAGCAGCACCTACACAGAGGCCTGTGGGTAAGAGTGTGCTCTCTCTCCCACCAAATCCAGTACAACCTTTCAAGCCTCATATTATTGCCCTTTACATCCCCTATCTCTGGAACATGCATTTCTCTGTATGCCTGAAAGCCCAATGAACCTTTTAGGCAGAGATTTTCTATGTAAATTGCAAGCAACTATCCAATGTACTGAAACTGGTAATATTTCTTTACATCTCCCAGAGGAATCTTTGAAGGCCTTTCCATTGCTATTCTTAGATTGCAACAGTACAGAGAATGACTATTGTTGTGAGGGTTATTTAGTTATTAATTTAGTATTAGTGTTGGACCTAGCAGGAAGGACTGGAGGATTCCAAGATGGAATGAAGAAGCAGGAAGTGTGCTTCTTGCTCTCTGAGAGAGACTCCATAGTGGTTGGGAACATAACTGTTGCTAACCCTGGGAGAAGTCAGAGTTGGGAAAACTGCATCCAGATTCCCTGGGATCCTGAGAGAGGTGGAGACTTTCAGCAGTGGACAACAGACCTGCAGAGTAGCACCAAGTGGGAAAATGGTTTGTGATCTGGTGGACAGCATTGCAAACTCTCTCTCCCTACCTGGGTACCTTGGATCACCTGTCCTGGTGGAGTTTGCTCCTGGCATCCTGAGACCATCCTTGGATTTACCGTGAGATCCCATTTGAAAGCCATCCTCAGGCCCTTTAGCTGAGCTGACCATACCTGGCTGGAACCACGTTTGGAGGAGCTTTTCCCCTATGACTTCAATACTGCTTCCTTTGGGCCCTGCCTGGCTTAGGTCAATAGAATAGTATAGTTAAGTCCCTCCCTTGACCTTGTGGTTTGTCCTTAGTTGTTAAAAGTAGAATCCCTAATACCCATACTTGTTTATTTGTTTATTCAATTAAAACTATTACAACTTTTACCTGTTGCCTGTTGGTTACATGGGCCCCAGCCTAGGTGAGCTAAGTGACTGTTGGCCAAACTGCCATTCTTGTGACAGTTAACAGCTTGGCAGTAAACCCTGGTCTTACTATCCTGTTTGGTCCAGACCATCAGACATTCCTGTCTCTCCTTCAACCCAGTGTGAACCCACAAAACAATTTAGATTACATTCTTAATAATCCTCCATTACACTATCTATCCAAAACCTGAGGATATACCTAAGGAGTTTTGGTCACGATCATCCACAGATGTAGGATGATTGAAATCAGCTACTCCAGTCAGGATGAGGACTAAGGAAGAACCAGTTCCTTGTGTGCCTCAATATCCCTTGACTAAGGAAACAATAAAAGATATAAGACCAATCATTGCATCCCTAATCCAACAAGGGATAATTATACCTTGCTTCTCTAAATTCATTACAACAATTTTGCCAATAAAAAGCCAAAATTAGATGAAAATGGCAAACCTATGTACCAATTCATTCAACATTTGAGAGCAGTAAATGATTATGTTATCAAAACACATCCAGTTATACCAAGTTCAGCTGCTATAATTTCTTCCATTCCAAGTCAGGCTAGATATTTCACCATGGTAGATTTATGCTCTGCATTTTTTCTCAATACCCATCCACAAGGATTCTCAAAAGATCTTTGCTTTCACTTGGGAAAAATCCCAGTGGATTCATCTGCCACAAGGTTTCACTGACTCTCCTAATTCTATCAAATTCTAAATCAAGATCTTAAAACAATCCAGTTCAAGGAGAGTAAATTGGTGCATTTTGTGGATGACATTCTTTTAGCATCCCCAAAAGCAAAGGTGTGTCTGAAAGATAGCAAGATTCTTTTGATTGAATTATACAAGTGAGGGCATAAAATCTCCTAGGCAAAATTACAGTGTGTTTTGCCTTGAGCATAATATCTTGGATTTGTGTTGTCAGAGGGTTCCAGAAGTATCACTCAAAAGAGAATAGCTGACATCTAAAAACTGAGTGCACCTAAAATCAATTAACAACTCAGAGGTATTCTTGGAACTACTGGTTTCTGTAGACAGTGGGTTCCTGGATACAGTGAGATCACTAAGTTTTTGACAGATCTGACCAGGAATACAGAACCAGAACCTCTGAAACTAAAGCCTAATCATCTTATAACCTTAGATAAGCTTAAAGAAGCCATGTTATCTGCCCCTGCATTGGGAATCCCAGACTATGAGAAACCATTGTAGCTGTTTGTGAATGAAACAAAAGGTATAGCTTCTGGAATACTTATGCAGACATTAGGACAAAGTTATCATTCAATTAGATACTATAGTTATCAACTTGATCCAATTGCTGTGGGTACAGTACCCTGTCTAAGGGGGGTAGCAACAGCAGCTGTGTTAGTCCAGAAGTCAGCTGATCTAGTTTTGGAATGTCTTTTATTGGTCTATTGTTCACATCAAATAGATGCACCGGGAAAATTTTGTACTCAAACTTATTCCAACCAACGAATTTCTAAGTATGAAATTATTCTCCTGGTTAATGAGAACATCCAGGTAAAGAGGTGTAGTGTGCTAAATCCAGCTACACTTCTTCCTGATTTGCCAAGGAACAGTGAACCATTGCATGAATGTGTTGAAGTAGTAGATCTAGTGGATATGCTTAGAATGGATTTAGAAGATACTCCAATAGAAATTCAGAATTGATATTATTCACTGATGGTTCTTCATATTTGTGTAATGGAATCAGATGTACTGGTGCTGCAGTTGTCACAGAATTTGAGACACTGTGGTATGGCTCATTACCTAGTAATCTTAGTGCACAGGATGTGGAATTAGTGACATTGAAGCAAGCTTGTCTTCTAGCTGAAGATAAAAGTGCTAATCTATACACAGACTTTCGATATGCATTCTCTGTTTGCCATTCAACAGGAAAAATCTGAAAACAGTGAGGTTTTGTTACTGCATCAGGAAAAGCAATAGTGCATGCAGGAATAATAAATGTGTTGTTGGAAGCAGTAATCCATTGCAGGTAACCACAGAGCTGATATCACTGCAAAGTATACTACCCAAATACTTCAATTTACATGATAAATTTAACAACTATTGAATCTGATGATCTAGAAAAAGCATATGTAGACTCAGAAATCCAGAAAAGGAAAGATAAATTTGGAGCAAGGAAAGAACATGCAATATGGATTACTGATACAGGAAGACCATTGTTACCAAAAGATGTGTATACCTATTTGTGTCAAGCTATCTAAAAAAGGTCATTTTGGTACACCAGCTATTGTAGATTCCATCAAGAGGCAATGGATTACACCAGGAATAAGTACTGTTGCAAATAATATCTGTAATAGTTGCTCAGTCTGCCACAAGTTTAATCAAAGTGCATTCAGAAAGAAAGGTTTGGGCAGTAGGCCTTTGGTGTGTTGTCTATTTGAGAGTTTGCAAATTGATTGCATCAGTATGCTGAAAGCTGGAAGATACAAGTTTTGTCTTGTGATTGTTGATAGATTAACTAAATGGCCTGAAGCTTTTCCATCAAATACTAAAACAGCAAGCTTTGTGGTGAAAGGGTTACCCAAGGAAATTGTTCCTAGGTTCGATGTATCTCTAACCATAGATTTGGATAAGGGATCTGTTGTAAGGTAAATTAATAAGATGTTTAAGATTAGTTATTTGGGAGGCTTAGCAAGCAGGGCCAGAGAATTCTAAATGGAATGGGGAAGCAGGAAGTTTTGTTTCTCTCTCTGAGATGGACTCCATATTGGCTGGGGACAAGTTCTAACTGACCCCCTGCGAGACCTCAGAGAAAGTGGAATTTGTATTCTCATATCCTGGTATCATGAAGGAAAAAGTCATCTGCCTGTGGGAGTTTGGTTGAGGCTATAAAACCTAATCAGGGTTGCTGGTCAGCTCAGATTGGTTTAGCTCTCTGACTTACCCAATTGAAGGAGTACTGACTGAGGACCTGGGAGAGAGCTGAATCATTGCTGGATTTTGATAGGACTCAGCAGTGAGGATCTCACTTTCATTCCTGATATTCATTGTGCCCTTCCCTGCTATAGTCTAAAGCTTAATGTAGATAAGTTCATTCCCTGACCCTAAAGCTTGCCCACAGACTGGTAGAATAGAAGCCCTTTCCCTTCCTTCAAATTATAGTTCCCTGAATTAAACACCTGTTTATAAAACCTTTTGTCAGTCTACTCATTAATTTCACAGACTCCCTGGCTAGGTGGATCTGTGTTGGCAGTTGGGCCTCCAACTACCAAACAAATTCTAAATTGTATTTCCCCAACTTGTTAATCCCAGTCTATTGCCTTGTCTTGTATCTTACTTCCCCTTCCTCAGAACCCTGATAATATTTAAGTTAACCCCCAGTTTTCCCCCCATAAGAAATCTCATTTCACTCAAGATATCCTTAGAAGAGTCCATGAGAATCTAGGAATAACACCAAATATCATGTTTCTTATCATCCACAAAGTTCAGGTCAGGTCGAGCATATGAATAGGGAACACAAGACTATGGTAGGGAAACTCTGTGCTGAAACTCATCTCAAATGGCCAGAGATTCTTCCCATAGCTTTTTTTACCTACATACAAGACCAAGAGCAGATCTACATATATCATCATATGAAACGTTCTTTGGAATGCTCCAAAAACTTGTAAGGCTATTTATTCATCACTCTTAGGAGGTGATTGCCAAATTGCTTCATATTTAAGTGCATTACAGCAGAGGCTAAGAGAATTAATTCAATCTGGTCCATTGGATTATTCTCTCCATAATTTTCAACCAGGTGATATGGTGTATGTGAAAAACTTTGCCAAAATATCAGCAACACAAGAGAGTTGGGTTAGTCCTTGTACAATCGGATTAGTTCCACCATCTCCAATAAAGGTATTAGGTAGAGATTCTTGGTATCATTGCTCACATATTAAATTAGCACATGGTACAGATAATGAAGATATAGAAATTGTTAATAATTTAATAGTAGAAGAAATTGTGTAAAATTGAGATCTTCAGTCAAATGATGTCTCCAGTCAGAAATTTCAATAAGGAGAGAACCATTCCAGTGGAAGAGGACATTCAGATGGAAGAGGACATGGATTTAGGGGATTCAGGATTCAGGAATTAATGGGCATTGTACTAAGACTGATGAACTTATAAAATTGAACTGATAAAGACTTTCTTTTAAAGGAATTTCCAAAGAAGAGGATTATTTATGAACTTATTGGACTAAATGGTTCAAAAGTTTTGGGTAATGTAAATAGTATCACTACATACTCATATGCATCCATCATTATACATAACTATCAAGAACTTTGGTGGAGAAGAGGAGAAATGGAAAAAAGAGAAGATTTCTTTGAGGAACTTCATAAGAGGAAAGGCGATCTGAAGTTTTGATAGGTATCATACATTCAACATTAACATATTGCAACACAATATAACAAAATAACAACATAACAAAACATGCATAAAACAAACAGATTAGATATATTGTCTTTCTTATGTAATACAGCAATGTATAAATACTAACATGATTAGAATTAGCTAAGGATAAGTAAGTACTAACAAAGGATAGTTAGTTACTAACACAAATAGATATTTAGCTAGAATTTATTTAAACTAATATACTAATAACATAGAGATAGTTTAGAATAGTTTAATGAGATAGGAATAATATCTAATGTAGATATTATAGATTAGATGAGAGAATAAGATAAAATACAAATGTACATTACACTGCAAAGACAACAAACATAACAAAAGTAATTACATGAAGAATATAAAACATACTACATATCATGTATCACAAAATAAAGTAAACATGTGTAAATAACTGTAAATAATGTGTATTTTATTGTAAATTGTACTATAGTGCAAGTATTGTATATATATAAAGGGTGTAAATATGTACACTTGATATGTATATATTATGTGTCCATACATATGCACCTGATACATGTGTATATATTATGTATGTGTTGTATGTATCATAGGTGTATATATGTATATATGTAAATTCTATAAGTAATTAATTTGATACTAATTGAGTTAAAAACATTTAAATGTAATTTGCATAAGTGAGTTTAATATTTTGTTGTACTTTTGATGTAAAAACTTATGCAATGTGTTAAATGTGTATTTTTCAAATGTTTTTGCATTCAATGGTAGAAAATTTCTGTATTAGTTATAGTAGTTGTGTTTAATGTTTTACATGAATTTTGTGTTATTTCAAATTTATTATTGATTTTGTTGAAAATTTTGCTTTGTGACTTATTACTCTCATTATGGGGAAATTATAGTATAGGCATAAAACTTAAGATAAGTCAGAATAGATGACAGTTTGAAGAAATCTTGGACTGCATGGACATTCCATCATGGAATGAAGCCCGGTTTTGAAAGAGGAGAGTGGTTTTAGCCAAGCTGAAGGGAGGAGGTTTTAGCTGTGTGGTCCAGCTTTGCCAAGTATTCAAGGAGCAAGAAGAATAGGATTACACTGAGAAGGTGATATCAACTAGCAACTATCTTAGCATAGGTAGAGGAAAGGTCTTTTGTCATCTGCTGTGGACAGCACATGTATCTGCCTTTACTCCCTAGAGCTTTTGTGGATTAACCGGCTGTACAAGGACTTTATCCTGTTTCCTGTAACACCTTAGAGCACTGTGGACAAGTGTAGTGAGAATCCCACTTCTCCAGCCCTCTCCAATTTTTAATTAGAGCTGTCCTTAGTATATTAGAGGCATTTGGGCCATTTCTAGTGTTAGTAAACCCTTCTCATCCACTTCCTTATTTACCATCAATAAACCAGCTTTATTTGTACTTTCTGATTCTTCTAAGCCAGTGATGTGCAGACTTTTTAAAGAGGGAGCCAAAGGAAAGGAAATGTTCATCTGTCAGTCTGTTTTCAAGGCAACTCTTTTGAAGTTTCATTGTATTGTATCCTACTCATTGTATTTGTCAGATTAGGAATAATGTTGCACAGCCAGATAGAACATTTCAGGGGGCTGGATCTGTTCCATGGGTCATAGTTTGCCCCTCACTGCTCTAAGCCATAAAGATCGCACAACTTTGAGTTAATTGACATTCCCTGGCTGATAGGTTGTCAGTTCCTTACATCCCTATTTGGTTTCTCTGTATATACCTCTCAGTCCTTCCCCTTGTGAGGTGTGGAAGTGTTCTGTTATAGGCAATTTATAAGATAGAGTATAAAGACAGTTAAGATAGACATACATAAAAAGCTAAAGGCAAAATCTTGGCTGACAGCCATGGACATTCTATATGGACAAAAAAAAAAAAAAGAAAAGGAGAAGAGAAAAGGAGAGAAGAAAGGATTTCTTTGAAGAACATCATAAGAAGAAAGGAGATCTGAAGTTTTGGTAGGTCTCATACATCCAGCATATAAGAGTTGGAAGGGAGCAAATCAAGGACTCAATCAAGCACACATCTGGGATTTGGAGCTAAAGGTGGCATCATGGAATCTTGAGGATGTTCCA
The DNA here is from genome assembly GCF_016433145.1 of Gracilinanus agilis. NCBI lineage: Eukaryota > Metazoa > Chordata > Mammalia > Didelphimorphia > Didelphidae > Gracilinanus > Gracilinanus agilis. Next base: position 158,343,920 of record NC_058131.1, on the reverse strand, counting down.
TTTGGGAGGGGCCAGTGAAGGAGGAATTTTGGTGAAGATTCTTAAGATTCTCAAATGCCAAAAACTCTGGAAGACTTTTAAGCTCTTTCTGGGGGAGCTTGGATGGTGGAGGTTGGCAGGAAGGGTCTGGGAGGAAATAGTTCTTATAAACCTCAAATCCTTGGCTAAACTCATTCTACAGATCTTCATTGCCAACAAAGAGTAATCTGCGATAATTGTGCTTCAGTTTGGCCATAGTGCCCAGACTCCAGAGGGAGTGGGTACCTGGGGACCTTTTCTGGGTCCAGCTTGTATCCTTTCCTTTCTGTTATTCCCTTGTTTGATAGCTAGTGATAAAGTTAGGAGATAGTGAGAGAGAGAAAGTCAGTTTCTGGGACCAAGCTACAGAAGAAGTCAGAGCTGATTTCTTGAAGGGACATTCTTAGTTGTTAGGATGGTTTCCCTTACCTCAAATAATGCCTAATAACCTAGTACTCTGAAATCCCATATCATTCAAATAAATGCTTATTAGTTTATTAGTTTGTATATTTTTGTATATTGTATAATTTAGTAGTTTGGGGCTATTACCTTGAAAGGAGGAGACCTTCAGGTGACTGAGGGGAAGACAAATACCAACTCCATTTTTAAGGGAAAAAGCCTTTTGAATCAGAGGCTGGGGGAGGCTTTTCCCAAGATTAATGGCACAGAAGATTGGACCCAGTCTACCAGGGTCTGAGCTGAAACCCAATATCATCTGCCAACATCCCCACCACAGCTCATCTATTTGGGGAAGCCCCCTTGATACTATACCCTCATAGGTCTTCTCAGTGTGGGGATGAGGTGTTAGCCATACTGGCCCATTGAAAGCTATCAAGTGGGGAGTCCAGATACACACTCCAACATCATCAATACTCACCCTCATACAAACACTAACATATTGCAACACAACATAACAAAATAACATAACATAACAGATACATAAAAACATAAATTAGGATACATTGTCTTCCTTATGGAATAAAATAATGTATAAATACTAACAAAATTAGAAGTAGTTATAGGATAAGTAAGTACTAACAAAGGATAGTTAGTTACTAACAAAAATAGCATTGTTAGACTAATATACTAATATCATAGGGATAGTTTAGAATAGTTTAAGTTAGATAGGGAAAAGTAACTAGATTAGATTAGAGAATAAGATAAGGTACTAATGTACATTACAGTGCAATACAATAAACATAACAAAAATTGCATCACATGAAGAACATAAAACATTCTATAAATCACATATCACAAAATAATGTAAATAGATGTGTAAATAAATGTAAATAATGTGTGTATATTGTAAATTGTATTATAGTGTAAGTGTTGTATGTTTGTAAAAGGTGTCAATATGTATATTTGATATGCATACATTATGTGTATATATTATATGTATGCATCATATGTATATATGTGTATATGTAAATTCTGTGAATAATTAATTTGAAATTGAGTTGCAAGTATTTAAATGTAATTTGCATGGGTTTTATATTTTGTTGTATTTTGATGTAAGACTTATGCAACATTGTGTTAAATGTGTATTTTCCAAATTTTTTGCATTTATTAGTTAATAGAATTTTTCTGTATTAGTATCAGAGTTGTGTTTTATGTCTTGCTTGAATTTTGTGTTAATATTTCAAGTTTGAAGTTTGTTGTTCATTTTGTTGATTTTGTTGAATATTTTGCTTTATTACTTGTTACTTTGTACTTTGAACTATTTAATAGTTCATTGTATTTTTCCCTTTACCTTTCCTTGTTAAAATACCTAGAGTAGGGTAGTGTTAAATAGGATAGATTTATTGTAGGTTGTTTGTTATTTTGGGTTAGATTATTAGTTTAGCTTGTAGTGCACAAATACCAAAATATTGTGTGGAACACTATTTTGGCTTTGTGCAAAGTGGGGGAACTGTTATAGGTAATTGATAAGATAGATTATAAAATAGCAATAAGTTAAGATAGATATACATACATACATACATACATACATACATACATAGACAGCTAAAGGCGAAACCTTCTCTGACAGGCATGGACATTCTACATAGAATGCAGGAGAGAGAGAGTTGGAGAGAGTGAAAGCTGACAGAGCTGGAAGGAGGAGTGAGTACAGCTGTTATCCTGCCTACTGAGTTTCTACAACCTATGAGTCTTTTGGAGAAGTTGGGAGTGATCAGCATACAAGAGCCTAGGTTAAGAGAAGGATAAATCTCTGCAATTTGTCCACAAATTGTAGATAGCCTTTATCCCTAGCCCACTGGATCTATTGGCTAAACAAGGATTTTGTTCCTGTGACCTTATTTCATCAAGGGATCAGCTTGGACCAGTGCCTTGAGAAACCCCTAACTCCAAGCCCTTTGAAGTTTCTCCAATCCTAGTCAGGGTGCCTGCTTGTTAGTGTTAGTGTGAGAGGGTAACCAGCCTAACCCTTACATTCTATTGACAGTTGGTTGATTTTCTGGATAGATAAACCTCACCTATTTCACTTTACCTTAATATCATTAAAACTTGTTTTCTTACACTTCTTGTTGTTCCTCCTCTACAACCAAAAGAACCCACAGTAAAGTACATTGGATATCCCTGGTCAGTTAGAGGGCAGTTAACTACCAACTGCCATTTAACCAGTTCAGTGTTTTCTGTCACTACCCATTCCCAAATTCAGTCTTTTCCTTGTGGGAATGGGCATGATCCTATCTGTGTTTATTTATTGTTTGGCAGTTGTCCAAACTCACCCAGAAGTAGTCCTTCTACCTCATTTATTATTTCATACTCCAAGTTAGGGAAGAAATAAATCCAATCTTCTCAGTGGAACCACAGACCTTTCTCCCTCTGGTAAGGAACAACTAGACCTCCCATATTGGTGGGGAGAACTAACAGTTACTAGCCTTTGAAGTACCCATCTCCCACTGGAGACGTAGAGTTTTGAAGGCTTTACCAACCTGCTGCCTGAGTTGCTCTTTACAATTTGGCTGAGCCAGCTAAGGATTTAGAATCTTGCTAAATATAACTAAGTAGCCATTTTTGAGAGGCAGGAAGGAAAATGGAGTATTCTCTAGGGAGAATTACTTTTATTATAATTAGCAGTACTCTTCTGCTCTATAGCTTGTAGTTGGGGATATACAATTTGTGTGTCATCTGGTTACCCCAATATCTTTTGGAGCTCCTTTGAATCTATGATATCTACACGTGGCTTACAATCAGCCTAAAGCAGATTCTATCTTTCCTTCCAACCTGTGGGGCAGTCATGTTATCACTGCTCCAAGGTTATTGGGCTCTGAAAAAACTGATAAGGCACATGTTTGGAAAATGTGATGATTCCACTCAGATAATAGAGGTACTGAAGGAACAGATCAAAGAGCTGATTGAAATCAATAGACAAATGAGAGAGGGCAAAGAAATAGATGCAAAAACCATATCGCAACTAGAACTAATTGAGACTACAAATCCAGACAAGGCCATAGGTAAGACCAAGAAGAACAACCAAGAAAAACCACAGGGGGCTGAAGCAGCAGTCACCATTTTGCCTATATGTGACTGAACAGTGTTCTAGCCTGATTCTGGAATTTTGCACGTCAAGGGGTACAAACCCTTCTCTAGTGGGGACTTAGAGATCCTGAAAAAGAGATTCCCACAATTCTATCTCAACATCTACAAGTCGATAAAAGAATTTAGGAGGGCAATTCATCTTTATGACCTCACATTTTGTGACATGGCGATTCTTTTGTCAGAGGTTTTTACCCCCAGCGAGAAGGTTAAGTTTATAGCAGGGACCAGGAGTAACCCAAACTTAGCCTCCTGGCCTCAGGAATATGAGGATTTGGAACTTTCCTCGCATGGCAACATGGCTTTCCTGTGTCATTGTCGTAAAGATATAGCGAAAGCTATGAAAATTCATGCTAAAAGGCCTGACAGCTGGGGGCGTTTTGAGAAACTTGAGTCAGAGGGACAATGAACATCCAAGCACTTTCCTTGATAGGCTCATTGAAGCTGGGTAGAATATTCTCGGCTTCCAGGATATGTGTGAAAACAACCCCCAGCACATAAGGAGGCAATTCACAAAAGGAAGTGCAGCCCCTATACAGACCTACTTTTGATTGCTTTGCCCAGGGTGGGAATCCCTATCTCTGAAAGTTCTAAGGAAGACAGCTTCCTATGTACATAATGCTGTGATAAAGAGCCCAAAGTAATGAGAAACTCTGACAGAGAAAAAGACTCTATTATTGCCAATTTTAAAAAGCAGCTGAAGGAAGCAAAAAAGAAGAAGGAAATAGAAGAAATCAAGAATTTGGCATGGCAGACACAAAATGAGAGAAATCAAAGCCAACCAAGACAATCATACAACAGCAACAATGTAAAGAGGTGCTTTCTATGTCAGAAACTTGACCAATTGTGAAAGATTGTCGTTTTAAGTCACAAATTAACTTTAACAGCCATAATAACTATAATAACAACAACAAGAGGAACACCAGTTAGAATTCCTGGTTCAACAACAATAACAACAGCAATAGATATAATAATAGTGGAATATCAAGGTGCTGTGACCATACTTGCTCTAATTCAAGTAGTTCTCCAAGCTTGTCTACAATGGAGAAGTATGTGGCCAAAGGAATGAAACCTTGCACTAGTTTATGAATTGAGGAAGCAATATTGACAATTGAAACAAGAGAAAAGGGTTATGGAAGTGAAAAGGCAAAAAAAAAAAGAAGCAAAAAAAGGCTTACTGAAGCAAAACATGATTACAGGGAAGAGATTGAAGAAGAATTTCAAATAGAGAAAGATGTTGTAGAAATGAGGAAGAGAACCTATGGAATGGAAAACAGTGATTTAAAAATTAATGATCAAAATATACTTGCACCTACACAGAAATTTGATTTAAACCTAATGGAAATAGCACTGACTAATCATGATGACATTGTAAAGGACAAAACACAAACATTAAATGCTAAATTTCAACCTTTAGCACCATTAAATATATATATTCCAAACATGTTGCAACATGAAACATCAATGACTATTAGAAAAGTGGGTCACTTGGATCAATCATTAGTAAAGCAATGCAAAGCAGCAGAATTAATTACCTTAACTGGATGTTCTAAACAGAATCTCATAAAGAAAGACACTGTCAGCAATAAAGAAGGACCTATACAAACCACTGAGCAGGAAAGAGTGAAGTCTTCAAAAGCAGACACAGGCTACTCTCATACAGCATTAAATGCTGAAAGAGAAAGTAAACAGAGGAACTACTGTGAGAGCAATAGGACTCTGCAGCTAGATCCAAAAGCTAAAGAGTTCCTGCCACAATCAATTTTGCAAGGAAATTTAAATCATAAGCTGTCAAATCTTCAAGCTTGTGTCACCTCAGTGAGGGCTACACCTGGAGAAAGCTTAAAGGACATACATATGGAGGAATCCAATATGAAAGAAACTATCAGTGCAATAGAAGGAAACATGGTAGCAGAAATAGGAACAGAGTACAAAGCCAACACAGTAACTCTGTTCCCTATGCAAGATGAATGTGGCATTATACTCCCTCCAACTGACATAGGGACTATGAGTCATGCACAAAGAACAAGCATGGACTCACAGCATTGGGATATAATCAATGGCCAGCTGTACATTCCCAATGCAGACAAGAAATTTCCTCTAATGCAAGCTTATCCTGAATCTAGCTTTGCAAACATCAAGCAGAGGTGTATTCAGGAAAGCTCAATGCACTTTACCTTGCTCATGGTCTACAATAGATGAGTTACAAAATAACAGATACACAAATAGATCCACAAGATGCAGAAACAATAGATGAGTTAGATTGAATTAACAAAAATCATTTACAAAATCTAAAAATCAGTGCAACCCAAAAATAATTATACAACACAATCAACACAATTACAGCTACACAAACACAAGAGATCCAGAATAAGAAGGTGACAAGCTTCATACAAGTATAGATAACAGACAAAATGTGTTTCCAGTAAAGACAAAAGCCCCAAGAATAGAAAATCAACACACTGCAAAGACCATCAGCAGGAGCAACACAAGGAAAAGGACATTGGACAGAACTGTGAACTTTATAGCACAACTGCAAGAAGACGACTAAGGGAACAGATTATGTAAGGTTATTGTGTCAGTTACACAACACACAATAAAACACCATGATAGGTTTGCATGCCACACTACACAGATGGACGAGATGAGAAGTGTGATTTTTCAGTGCTGACAAGGACACCAAGTAACAGAAGGGTATGTGTATGCATCAGTACACAATAGCACATGGTGCACAACACAGAACTGATTCTTAACATGGACCTCATGTAGATAAATGAGTGTCTGAAAGTCACATGTAAATATTGCAGGTATATATGTGTAAATAGTTGCAAAGTATCATACGATCTTCACCATATCAAGAAATCCATTGATTTTCCTGATTTGGCTAACATCACTATGAACTCTTGCATGTAAAAAGTTTATAATGTAAATATCTGTGAATAATGTAATATAGAAATGTACGTAATTATTACTAGCAGAATAGGCTTAAGATTACTAACAGCTTAGAACTTAGGGAAAGTTAGAATAGGGAAGTTTGAAAATATCGGAATCATACTAGGGACAGAGATAAGGATATATATAACATAGGCATAAGTAAGCATACATAGGGAATTAACACACTAACACAAATAGAATAAAAACATACTAACTCAACACTTTAGATTAGTTAATTTAATTGAGTAATAGTTTCTGTTTTAGAACTGTTCTGCTCTTATTGCAGAATTGTGAAATAGTTATGTTACTTCATTTTGATTTGAAAATAAATTCAGACATTCATTGCAGCTTTGCAAACTTAAGCATTGTTTTGTTGGAAAAGTTTATTGTTGCATACTTGTGATAACTTTGTTTGATTGTTTATTATACTCATATTACTTGCAAAACTTGTATATGCTTGAAAAACCCCAATCTTCCCTGAAAAAACTCTCCTTTACCCATCTTGGCTTATAGGTAGTTAGAATTAGCTAGGGTATAGCATAAGTGGTAGATTTTTTATTTTGGGGGGAGAAAGGGAAGTAAAGTTAGCTGCATAGAATAGATTAGGATAATGTAAGCAAGATACCGGCAGAATTTCTAGTTAAAATTCTGTGCATTTGAAAACCAGGATTACTGTAACCTAAGAATCCTAAGCTGCTAGGTTGACTCTAAAGACCTAAGAGTTCTATAATGGAATGAAGCCAGGATTTTGAAAAGGGTGTAGGAGTTTGACTAAGTGGGAGGAAAGGAGGTGTTGCGACTGTGTGGTCCAGCTTTTGCCAAATACCCAAGGAGCTGTCAGTGTGGGATACCAGTGAGAAGAAGATTCTTCAAGGAAACATCATGGTCTAGGTTGAGAAAAGTACTGGGTTATCTGTTGGTGGACAACAGATTTATCTACCTTACTCCCTAGATCAGGGTCTGGATTAACTAGCTGCTTTTGAACTTGTCCTGTAACATCTTTGACAAGCTTGGAGTATCTCTGAACCTGTACTGTGAGAACCTCTCTTCAGCCCCTCCTAGTTTAGAGAGCAGCTTAGTTAGAAATTTAGTTAGTTGAACTATTAGGCTATTCTTTAGAATAGAAATACCCCTCTCCCTACTTCCCTCAGTTATTACAAACAAACCCAGTTTGTTAGCACTTCTTGTCTCTTCTTAATTATAAAGAACCCACTTCATTGGTTTTCCCTGGTTGGCAGGTTGGTAGTTACTGACCAAATGCCATTCCCAAACCTCACATCCCTATTTGGTTTACCTGTGTTTCTCTGTCTGTCTTTCCCTTGTAAGGTGTGAGTGTGTCCCAGTTTATTATTATTCCCCACTCCCAATATTATCTTTTTCAGACCATCATCAATATTTCTTCAGATCTCCAATCAACAATAGCCATATTTCAGCTGAAGCTTACTCTGTTATTTGTTAGTTAGATCTTAATACTACAAATAGAGAAGAGAAAGAACTGTGAAAGGAGGGGTCTGATCCTGCCTGGTGAGGCCAACCTCAAACTCAACTTTATTAGCTGTAGAGACCTCTTTTTCCCAATATATTTACCATCATTCCTTTCCCCCATCTATTTCCCTTAGTTATTAAAGTAGTTACTCATCAATACAATCAATAATTCAAATAGCTTTCATGTCTTCAGTTGAGAAAAGCCATAATATCCTCACTCATTCAGAGAGAATTCTCCATTCTATCTGGAAGTTAGAAGAGAAGATCAGCAGTGTGGACCTTGTTGATATCACTTGTCCTTGTGTGTGAATTTCACCTATCAGCCAGAAACATCTCTTCTTGTAAAGACACTTCTTTCCTCAACTACTCCATCAAGTTTGGGAAGAAATAAGTCCAATCCTCTTAGTGGAACCATAGACCTTTCTCCCTCTAGTAAGGAACAACTAGACCTCCCATCTTGGTGGGGAGAGCTAACAGTTATTGGCCTTTGAAGTACCCATCCCCCACTGGAGTTTGAGAGTTTTGCAGGTTTCACCAACCTGCTGCCTTGTTGCTCCTTACAATATTAGTCTTTCCATTGTGGCTAATAACACCACTGTATTGGTATACCACTGGTCTATTGTATCTATGTTTGGGAAAATGGTGATTGAAGACTGCATTGATTACTTGTTATTTGGATTATGGCAAGGTATATTATTTATACCATACTTATGGTTCAAGACCATACCTAAGTATTACAAAGTTGTCTGAATTTTGATATAGCTCAACCTGTCCTTACTATAACTATCCTAGATATTTTAGCTGTGGTGCAAAGAGGGGGCATAACAGCCTTCCAGGCTTTGCTGCACAGTTCTTCTGTCAGTTGATAAAGGGTTTTAGAATCTTGGGAAAGTCAGTTGGCCCTGGGAACTCATGGAGAGAATCAGGGTCAATCTGAGCTCCTTCTTGGGATTGAAACCTGGCCTATATTTTGCAGCTTTTCCTTTAAAATTGTTAGTTTAGCTAATTCCTTTGACTCTCCCTAGCCTACCTTATTCCCACCTTCATTTTCCCTACCTGAATGTCTGAGAAGTTTTGAAAGGAGAGTAGATCTGAGTGTTAGTTTCAAATCTTGATAGTTTAGTCAAATAGGGCTTACCCTTGTTACAAACTTATCTATTGAATCATTGTATCCAACTTTCCTACCCCTTTTTGGCTATAAACCCTCTCGGGACTGAGTAGGCTGGTCCCTACTCAATCTCACATTCCTGTCTCCCCCCACCTGAAGCTTTCTCTAGGTGGCTGTTAGGGTTACCTAATATCTTCTATCCCTGCCAATTAACCCTAAAAAACAATAAACCCTGTTTGTCTTTAATCAAAACCCTTTGGCTACTTCATTAGTTGATTAATAAGAGAGGGAGGAGGAGAGAGAGGAACAACATTCTCTCTGGAGTTTGAGGGAAGCTGGAGGAATCCATTTTGGAGGAAGTGTAATTTCAATACTTCCTCTAGTCCCTTCCTTAGTGAACCTGTGAAACTGACTAGAAGCCTCTGGTCACTTTCAAGCCATTCTTGGCTGGCTCTAAACTTGTTCTATAAAAGTGTCCCTTTTACTTGAAGGGCTCAGTCTGTTTCCCTTCAGCGTTTTGTCTCTACCCTGAGTATCCAGTCTGTGTTTCTCTGCTGCTGTTGCCTGCCTTAGATTAACTCATCCTCTTCCTTGCAACTCTTTATACCTCAGTGTTTATATTCCCTAAATTCAGACATTCCCTTACTTCTCCTACCACCTCAACTTACCACCTTTACCATTATACCTTCCTTATTCACTTTACTGCCTTAGGGATTCACAAACCCCTATCCACAGTGTCTATCATCTATTCCAATCATACCTCTGCCTTAATTTCCCTACTACCTATAGCCTAATCCCCTTATTACCTCCTTGCAATATTCCCTTATTACATCCTGAAATTCCCTTATTACATAGCACACATCTATTATTGTTTTAAATGGTTACATCATATAAAAGATAAGATGGATATTTTTCAATGTTGGTTATTGTTGTAAGATTATGGTTACCTGGTGTTGTAAAGATTCAGCAGTGAAGCAATTATTAAAGTTGATGCAGGTCAAAATAGATAATTTAGAGCTGTGCATGCAAACTGGCAATGCTTATGGTCTTGCTGAAAAACAACTAGGGAAAGCTTCTGGTCATACAAATAATAATGAAACAAAATTAGAACAAGAACAAAATGGTTTGGAAAATGTTAAAAAACCAGTTCCATTACTGCCATTACAAGACATGCTGATAATTGGGGACAATGATATATTCCATCTAAAGCACATACTAGATTTAAGGCAAAAGATATAGGGGCCATTAAGCATAGGACCCCCATTTTTCGATGAGCCTAGTAAGGTGGTAAAGGAATTGAGAACCATGATCAAAATGTATGATCTGGATTTTATTGATTTTCATTTTGTATTAGGACAAGTTCTAACCAAGAGGAAACATGACAAATTCTTAGCCATTACAAGAACAACACATGGATTGACTCCATGGCCAGAAAACTGGAGGAAACTTCATCTTAACTCTGTGGCCAACTATAGACTTCTCAAACAGGCATGAAGTCTGAGTTGAAAGTCATGGAGAACAATTCCCATCACCCTAATACTTGGAGCAAATTTGAAAGAACTAGTCAGACAGGTCGGGAAATATCTGTTTCATTTTTTGATCAAGTGTTTGAGGCTGCAGAGACACACTTAGGTCTTAACACTAAGGAGAATACCACAATATCCATGTTAAGAGGATATTTGTGAACAATTTGGTCCCCAATGTAAGGAAGTTTTTTTGTGATTACTGTCCTGATTGGGAGTTACTATCTTTGGATGAGCTCAAACAGAAAGCAACTTATGTATTTGCCTAAGAAAAAGACAGGTCATCAGATGATAAAGATACAATAATTGAGGGTCTATGAAAACAACTAAAAGAGGCTAATAATAGAGCACTCTGTATTTTGAGCTATGTAATTGTTCATTGTATTTTCCCCTTAACTTTCCTTGTTAAAATCCCTAGAGTAGGATAGAGTAAGGTAGTGTTAGATAGGATAAGATAGAGTAAGTATAGGTTGTTTGTTATTTGGGGATAGAATTTAAGTTAGTTCATAGTGCACAAATACCAAAATATTATGTGGAACACTATTTTGGCTTTGTACAAGGTGGGGGGAGTGTTATAGGGAAATTAGAGGGTAGATATAAATTTAAGGTAAGACAGATAACTGACAACTTGGAGCAAGCCCTGGACTTAATGCATGGACATTCCATGAATGGAATGAAGCCAGAGGTTTGAAAAGGAGAGAGTTTCTTGACCAAGATGAAGGAGGGTGTGTTGTGTGGTCCAGCTTGCCTGAGATCTAAGGAGCAGAGAAGATTGGGATTTATAGATGATTTGAGAGAAGAGACTATCAAGCAACTAATTCAGCCTAGGAAGAGATAATGTTCAAATCTACTGCTGGTAGATAGCTGATTGAAAAACCTATACTCCCTAGTGCTCTTCTTTAGGACTTAATTGGCTGTGCAAGGATTTATCCTGGTTCCTGTATCATCTTGGAGCATCTTGGAACAGTGGAGTGATAATCCCAATACTTCTGCCCTCTCCAGTTTAAATTGTTATAGGAAAAGTTATAAGATAGATATATAAATATATAGACAGCAGAAGGCAGAGAACTGGCTGGCTGACATAGAAATTCTTAGTAGCAATAGCTACTAAAGTTCTGAAGGAGGTGTTTGGAACTGCCAAGGGCTGAAGGAAGGCGTTTGGGAGCTGGGTTCCTGTCATCTATCTGTAACCAGAAACTTTGTAGATCTTGTTTGGACATCAAATGAGTGCCTTGACTGAGGGAAGGACAAGTCATTGTAACTGGATGGGCCAATTACAGAGTGTCACCTCAGTTTGTGGATTTACTGACTGACCAAAAAGTTGTTCCTGTTACCTGTATGATGAAGGATTCAGCTTGGACCAGTATCTCCTGTGGAGTGAGAAATCCTCTTGTCTCCAAAAAGCCCCCAATAGTGACCCTGATTTAGCCAGACTCCTGTCTGTGCTGGAGACAAAGAAACCAGCCAGCCCAATCTAATTGGTAGTTGCCTGGGTCCTAATTAATAGATAATAAAACCTCTCCCATCTCTTTCCCTGCTTTATTAAACTGTGTTTTGTATTTTCCTGTTTGTTTCCTTTTCTAAAACCCAACAAGTACCCACTAGTGTTAAATTTAATCCTTGGCTTGACTAAGGAGGCAATTAGGGGTTTAACTGCTATTTTCAATCCTGTCACCACTCCCAGCTGTGTCTTGTGTTGTGGGAGTGGGAGTGTTCCTCTTCTATATTTGTGTGACAAGCAGTTAACTTACTTTACACCAAATCGTTCCTCCATCAACCCCTATTCCCTCTATTAACCCCTTGGGATTTATTTACCTTTTACAAGATAGGGCTGTCTATAGCTTAGTAAGCTATCCCTTAGTGGTAGAAACCTTCTCACCCACTTTCCCAAAGTTACCAAAAATAAAACCAATTTATTTTTAATTCTTGTGTCTTTTCCAAGTCATCAAGATCCCACTATTGGAGTTATATTAACAACACTGGTATCCCTGGCTGTTAGGTGGTCAGTTTAACTAACAAACTGTCATTCCCCATTCCTCACATCCATGTTTGGTTTACTCTGTGTTAACCTGTCAGTCTTTTCCCTGGTGAGGTGCAGGAGTGTCCCCAGTTTGTGTGATTCCCTGGTTGGCACCTAGTTTGTTTCTACCCCCCTACTTATTTTTTTCATTTTGTAAGAAATTGTTATTACAGACAACAATTTATAACACCAGTAGTAATAACAATAGGAGAAGAAACTATACAAACACATAAACCAACTCAAAATACAGCTAAAACAATGCATACTCAAAGAAAAATGACAGGTAATGCGATTACAGTTGTGGGGGTTGAAAAAATGCAAATAACAAAACACCCGATATTGCAACGATGGAAAGGTATCTGTTTCAAGGTGCCAGGTCAAGATTTTTGGGAACCCAAGCCACTGCATGAATCCAGGATGCACTATTAGCACTCTAAGCAATAGAAAAAGAGTGCAAAGACAAGAAGGGGACAAAAAGCCAAATAGAGAAAAATTGGGACAGAAAAATAGAGAATGGAGATGGTAGAACAGAGAATGAAAGCAAAGGCAGGCTAGAAGAAAAGATGCAGTTAGTCAAAGATCTGGAAGAGATAAAAAATGAAATTTTCGGGACAAAAATAACAAAAACAGTGGGCAAAAATCAAAGCAATACACAAATAGACATACTTGCACTTACAAAAGCAAGGAAGACAGTACAGGAGATATTCTAATAGGAAAAAGCAAAAGCAAAGATAATTCAATGCAAAACACTATTAGAAGTAAAAACAAATCTCAAATATGTACACACACAGCCAAAGAATCTACAAACATGCAAAATCAAATCACACTGACTGCAGAAGTCCAGCTTCTGCTGATCCAGGTATGTCTCGGAGGTGGGGTGGCATCGGCAAAAATGAAAGTGAGAACAGTTAGAGTTTCAGCCATACGTCATAGAGACTGCTCTTTTCTGCTTGGGCTAAGTTTATTTTTTATACTTTTTAGATTACAGATATGATCACACATCTTTTTCTTGAAGATAATGGATTAAGTCATACATTAACTTCTACTAAGTTACAAAATCATTTGATTGATATTCCATAATTATTCTACTTTCTTTGGTTAAACAAAAGATGCAAAGCTTTTGCAAGAAACATTCATCACAGGATAAATGGGCTAGAAATTATATTTTCCACCCATCCATGAGGTGTAGAACATGCATTTCAGCTAAGTATAATAATTACATTTTAACCAATTAAGTTAAGAATGATTATTCTTTGCTCTATTCAGTTACATAATGAATCAATAGTGATTTGCTACACTAACCAACAAAATTATTCAGATTTCAAAAGACACAATAACCATAACCCAATCCAAGTAACAGCCTTTCATTTTTTCATTTTTCAAAGGTATGTTTGATGTGTTGGCTAGCCTGCAGGGTTATCAAAACAGTCCAGTGAGTGGGGCATACTAACTTTTCCCAGAGAAGGGGTCTCTCTATTTTTCATCCATTGTCTTTCCTGTGTTAACATTCCAGCTCAGAGAGCAGGAGAGGGTTGAAAGCAGTCTTGAACTGTTATACAACTCTTGTGCTTGGGACTGAAAAATCCAAGTACAATTTTGTTGAGGTTTTAAAATCTTTAACATTAACTCATTATCTGCCAGATTATTATAAAGTTATTTTTAGGGGAATACCTGGATTATACATGTAAGGGTGGGGTTTTCCTGGGAGACTATAGAGGCCCTAGGCAGCCTTCAGCTATTATTCTATATATCCCTGGGTTTGAGTAGTGGTAATGATCATTATAATTCCAATAATAAGAGTGTGTTAGTAAGAGAGGGGTCACACTGGGGAATCTGAGTGGGTATTTCCATCCTTCCTGAGACTGTTTTGCAGCCTTCGAGTCCCCCCCTGCAACCATGTCATACAGTGTGGGTTTGATGGATCCCAGCAACTGACAATTTACCACAAGAGCACTTACTAACAAAAGCAAAAGCAAAACTTAAAGAAACAAAATCATTTGGATGTTCCGATCAACTTAAAATACAAAGCGCTAAGGAAACAAACAAAGCAAAACAAATTTTTACATATGGGACTGGGAAGGAAAGACGAGAAATGAGATCTTTAGATATGCAAACAACCAAATTCCCCAAGATAAAAGGAAAAGTTATAAAGGAAATGAGTTGTTGGGAAATGATAGTAACTTCAAAGCTAAAGCCAAAAAGCAAAGAGTTTGTTCCTGCACCATCTCTCAGGACAAGCTCTATCCCAAGAATACCAATCCTTTCAGCTTACAAACACACAGAAAAGCATGTAGAAAGATCAAACAGATTAAAGGAAGCCCAAGAGCAAACAGACAAACTTGTGCAAAAGCAAGGGCGAATAACAGGAAAAAGTAAAGCAAGGCACAGACACATGCAAAAGCTGAGGTAGCAATAAAGAGAAACAAAACTAAAACAAAACCTTTGTTGTCTACTGATGCAAGCAACAACATGTATCCAAAACAAACTCTACCTGAATTCAATCTTGTTAATTCAAACTGCAAAGAAACAGAAGAACAATACAAGGAAACCTTTAATCCCAGACATGCTTTTCTTGATTCAAATCTGAATGAATATCAAGAAGAAATGGTCAAGGAAATAAATGAATCATTTCCTTCCCAAACTCAATAATAGAAGCAGTCAAATGATAACACCACAAACAATCATGATAACACCTTGCATAAAACATGTGTACCAATCAATATTATCATGTGGGACAGCAGTCATACAAAAAAACAATCAATAACAAATGACATAAGTCAAGGGGAAGTAACATTCACAGGGGAAGAAAACATTGGAGGGAAACTGATTGGGATGAATATAACTCAAGGGAAAGACTGGGATACCATAGAAACAATAGCTCCAATGGTACACGTACAGCAAGAGAATGAAAATAACTACATGTCATGATTAGGGTTGGAAACAAAATATATCCTGCAATAATTGACATGGGGACTACAAAAAGTGTCCTCAAAACATCTCCAAAAGATAGCAAAATCATTGATATAGCAGAAGAGAAGGAAAGGGAAATTACAGAAGCAACTGAACCCAAGAGCCAAGTCAATCAAACAACAGGAAACAATGAACCACAAATAACTATGCTACCAGAAAAATGACTTAGCAAATATATTGAAGCAATTTTGGCATTAGACACAGATTATAGCAAACCATCACGAATATATCCTGTCTTCATAGACTCTGATGACACAAGTTCTGATGATGAAAAAGAATTAAAAAGGCTATATCAAGAAGCAAATATACCAATAATCATCGGACCATACATAGGTATTGAAGAAAGATGTAAGTGGCTGTTACAAACATGTACTGGGTGATTAATCCATCAAAAGTACAGAGCACACAAGAAAGATCCAAATAAAGACAGACTGCCAACAAAATATGGAGAAGACTGTAGAAGGAAAGACAAAGCAGATGGGTGGGATCTGAGCAACATTGGATTGCTAGTTCCAATGATAGAGAACATTACACCTCCAAAAAAACCTGTATGCACATGGATATTGAATCCAGAAACTCAAGATACATCAAGGCAAAAGGTTTCACAAAGAGTGTATACAAGGAACACAGAGACCATTGTAGCAGACTGATTGGATTTAAGCAAAGAAACCCAAGCAAGGCATGCACCTCTGAAGTGGAATTCAGAAGAGGCCCAGGAGGAATCTTAAGAAGATGACCATTGGGGAGGGACCAGAGTGAAGAGGAGAATTCTGTGGAAGATTTCCCAACTGTCACTGCTCACTGGAATTTGGTGGGGACAGGAGGGTGAGTGGTGTTATGAGGAAATTAGGATTTTAAAGTAAGGAGCACAAAGCAGCAGCCAGAGCTGTCAGGCAAGACCTGGAAATTCCAATCTCAGAACAGTGGCAAGAGAATGGAAGCTTTTACTGATTGACTCTGTGGCTTATGGCAATTGGGTTGGTTGGTTTAACTGTTCAAGTGAAGAGCCTGGGAAAAGTGGGTTGTCTGCAGCAAGAAACATCTAGCCAGTGAAGGAAGATGAAGTTGATCTATCTGCATGGTGGACATGCAGATGTCTTCATCTCCTTGACTGCATCTACCCTGTGGATTAACTGCTGTGATAGCTGAGTTGCTGTGAAAGCTGTGATCATCTGTGGAGCTGAAGTGGACTCATCAGTGAGAAACCTCTTTTCCCTTATGACCAGCCAGGCTTGTGCTGACTGACTGCTTTAGTGTTAGTATAGTGAGTTCTACCTTTCAACCCTTGAGTTCACCCACAGTTGATAAGAGTTAGTGTGACCCTTTCCCTCATTACCTATCCTTTAAGTATAACATCAATAAACAGGGTTTTGTACTTCCTGATTCCTCCATGCCATAAAGATCCCACAACCTGAAGCTAATTACATCTGTGTCATTCCCTGGCTGATAGGTTTGACAGTTAACTGACAAATTGCCATTCCCCAATCCTCACATCCCTAACTTGTTATTCTGTGTTTATTTGCTTTACTTATGAGGTGTGGGAGTGTCTCCAGTTTGTCTAGCAATCAGTTATTCCCCTATCCTCTTTTTTATTTTTCATTGGTGAGGATCCTGTGAGAACCTGGTGCTCCTGGACCCCCAAAATAGAGGATTTTCTTGAGAATCACAACTTCTATAATTAGCCATCAACTCAATCGATCTACTAACATCCTTTACCATCTAAGAAGATATAAATAACTGTAGCCATCTTGTGTGAGTGGTCATTCCTATAAGCAACATCAAGTTGGGATTCAGAATTAGAACCCCAAAGAAGCCAGGAGTCAGTTAAAAGACCATTGGAGTGCCACTATATAAGGAGGTGGATCCCAGGCAAATGAGCTCAGTCCTGAGTGTGGGTGAAAGGGTGAAGGGAGGTTTGGGGTATTCTCAATTGAACCCCTGTAATCTACTTCAGGTTTGGGATTAGCCTGAATCCTCAGTGCTGTATACAGCTGTTCCAGTCTATCTCTATTACAACCTGCATTCTGCAGCTTATATATTTCATCAATCAATTGCCATCAACTTCTACAAATCATCACTGAAGAAATATTAACATCATCTGATCAAACTAGTCCCATTATCTGCAAGCTAGAGAGCAGAAGTTGTAGTCAAGCCGAGTATGGAAACTCACCAGAGGCTTTCCCTTCATGAAAGGGGGATGGCCTAGTTTCCACTCTATTAGATTTAGTATTGGTTTTCCTTGAAACTCCTGTCCTTCCCCATCTTTCCTAAGTTCCCAACATCCTCTGTTAATATCCTCCTGAGTTAATTAAAGAAATTTCCAGTTATAAGAAGCAGTTGTCATCTTACTGTTCAGACCATCTTCATTCTGTGGAATTCTCCATATTTGTTAGGGTTGGCAGTTGGGACAGACTCCCTGCTATGGGAGATTTTCATAGGTTTTCCACACAACTTTCAGCTTGTGAATTGATCCCTAACAACTAGAGATATCTTTAGTATTGGCAATTACCTTTCAAGCCATATTTATCATCTAAAGATATCTAGTTATTGTCTACTAAGGAGCCATTAGGCCTGGGGCCCTCTGTGTTAAGGTCTCTCTCTTAGCTTTTGTCTGCAGAAGGTTAGATTGTTACTGGCCCAAAGACTGCCCAACCCCCTCCAGCTGAGCTGTGCTGATGTCAGTCATTACTGCAGCCTGAGAATAACCTTTACATATAGTAGTTATTTAATTTTGGCTAAAGAGCCTGGACTCCTGGGGGGAGTGGGCTTGGAGGGCCTTTCAGAATCTGCTTGATCCATTAACCCTGTTATTCCCTCAGTTATTAGTTTATTGGATAGAAGTTTACTGGGGTTTGGGACAGTACTGTGATAAAGTTACAGAAGATATCCAGTACTGCTCACCCCAGTGAAAAGCTCACATTTAATAGAGAAGCTTGTTCCCTTACCCTCTTTCCTGATTTTCCCTCAAAATCCTTCCCTTAATCCCTGTATTTCTTTATCCACAAATAAATCCCTGTTTAGTTATATTAGAGATTAGTGCAGTGACTTTAAAGAGGATGGTTTGTTGGGTGGCTGAAGGGAGGAAAAGAGCACTTTACTCCATCTTGGAGGGAAAACTGTTTAGGGGAACTGGGGAGGCTTTAGTATACATCAGTGTCTCTGGGTACTGGACAAATCCATTTTGGACTCAAACAATTCCTAACATCTTCCTCTATCATCTCCCCTACAACCCTCCCATTTTGGGGAGTCCCCTCACAAATTATACCCCCAACAGTCTTTTTAGTAGGAGGGGGAAGTGAGTAACTGTGGCCTACATGTTCTAGTCAAATGGGGGTCACCAGAGCACACCCCATCTATCATCAACATCCCCTCTTACATTGTGGTGAGCCAAAATTAAATCTAAGAATCAAATTTAAACAGAAAAGCCAGTTTAATAAACAAAAACCTGATTAGCAGTTAGACAGTAGCTCCATAGGAAAAAAGGTAAAGCAAAAACTTAATGACAAGGGAAAGACACATTGAAACAGACAGTGAAGCATGTAATGGGCAATTGGGCAAACTTTATTTGTTTTAGTCAGTAGTTCCTTGTTAATTTATTCCTTTTGGTCCATGATTTATGGCTTACAGATGGAAACAATTCCATATTATTTAACACAGATCATGCACTTGGTAGACACTTACAAATGGATGAAGATGGAGATAGAATGTTTGTGTATACCTCAACAGTGATGGCAGCCCTAGCATGCATCCTACAATCCTACTGGACATTGAAACAACTAGTCAGACAAATTTTAGGATACCAAACTGAAGAAAAATAAACTTTAGACACACTGAAACAGGAACTTGAAAAAAATGATAGATGCAAAGATAGAAAAATACCTGGGGGTGGGAAAAGTACAAGAAGGGGAAGGCAAGATACAACCAAGAGACAATGACAAGGCTAATGAACAGGGTAATAACAGCAATATAAATACTACAGCAAATGGGGCAGAAGCATCAATTCCCATACTCCCTCTGCAGGATAAATCCATTTTAAAGCCTGACCAGGGGATTGTCCATTTAAAAACTTATAGACCATTTACTAGCAATCACCTACACAGTTTAAAGAAAAGAATGGCAGACAAACAAAAATTCACAAAAATGTTTAAAAGAATTTAAAAGGGCAATTAAAATTTATGATCTTTCCTATCAGGACATTGAAATTCTAATGGAGGAATTATTTAGTCCATACCTAGCTCAACAATTTGTCAAAGAGACTAGGGAAAGTAACAGCCTCACATCATGGCCAGAGGTGTACAATGACATGGAATTAGTGAATCTACATAATCACGTTTATCTTAAAAGATGTAGGCAGGACCTGGTGGAAGCAATGTCAAAGTTTGCGAGAAGGCCAAATATCTGGGGTCAGTTCGAGGCACTAAGACAAAAAATAGGAGAACATCCAAGTACCTTTTTAGACAGGGTTCTCAAAGCTGGGGAACTGATCCTGGGGTTCACTAATTTGGAAGAAAATAATCTGTAACACATCTGCAAACAATTTATCAAAGGAAGTAGTTTGCCCATAAAATCTTACTTTCAGACACAATGTCCTGGGTGGGAAGAATTACCCCTAGAATAATTGAGGAAGACAGCCAATTATGTTCATTCTGGGTCACAGGGGATGTTAGACAAAGACAGACAAGCAGAAAAATCCAAGGATGAAACAATTAGTGAACTCAGGAAACAATTAATGGAAGCTAAGTCTACAATTAAACAGAAAGAAATAGAGGAAATAAAAAATTTAGCAACTTTGCAAGCTAGTAATAACATAACCAGAACCCAATATCAACCCAATTTATGTGGGAAAGTAGGCCATTTTGTCAGGTACTGTTATTATAAGCAGCAAATCAATTTTAATAATGCAAACAATAACAAGAGAAGGAATGACTGATGCTGTGATCACAAGTGTGGGGGTTCAAAAAATGCACATAGCAAGACTCCTGATATTCAGACAATGGAATGATAGCTATCACAAGGTTCCAGGTCAAGATTTTAGGGAACCCAAGCCAGTTCATGAAGCCAGGACTCTATATTAGCACTCAAAGCAATAGAAAAAGAGCGCAAAGACAAGAAAGAGACAAAAAGCTAAATAGAAAAAAAGTTGGAACTTTAAGATAGAGAAGGGGGATGGTGGAAATGAGAAGGAAAGCAGTGAAGAGTGGGAAGAAGAGATGCAGTTACTTAAAGATCTGCAAAATATCAAAAGTGACATTTCTGGAACAAAAATGACAGAACCAATAGACAAAAATCAAAGCAATACTCAAATAGACATACTTGCGTTTACAAAACATGGAAAAAATACAAGAGATTTGGTACTGGGAAAAAGCAAAAAGAAAGACATAAATCAATGCAATACACAAGAAGAAAAAGCAAAGTCAAATTTCAAATCTGTGACACACAGAGAAAGAGACTCTATAAATATGCAAAATCAAATCTCAATGATAGAAAATTCACCACAAAAGCACTTATCAACCAAAGAAAACACAAAACCTACAGAGACAAAATCATTTGGATGTTCTGATCAACTTAAAACACAAACCATTACAGAAAAAGACAAAACAAAACAGATATGCACATATGGCACTGGGAAGGAAAGATTAGAAAAGAGATCTCTAGACATGTAAATAAATAATCCCCCTAAGTTGAAAGGAAAAATTATAATGGAAATGAGGTATTGGGAATTCATAGTAACTTTGAAGCTAAACCCAAACTGCAAAGAATTTATTCCTGCAACATTTCCCAGGATAGATCCTGTCCTAAGTGTACCAATCCTTTCAGCTTACAAATACACAGAAATGCATGCAGAAAATAAAACAGATTAAAGGATCCTCAAGAACAAGCAAACATATGGAAAAGTAAGGGAGAATGATAGGGAAAAGAGAAGCAAGACACAGATATAGTAAAAAGTTGAGGTAGCAACAAAAGGAAACAAAACCAATATAAAACCTTTGTTGCCTGCTGAAGCAAAAAGCAACATG
Source organism: Gracilinanus agilis (assembly GCF_016433145.1). Classification (NCBI taxonomy): domain Eukaryota; kingdom Metazoa; phylum Chordata; class Mammalia; order Didelphimorphia; family Didelphidae; genus Gracilinanus; species Gracilinanus agilis. The sequence goes on along the minus strand of NC_058131.1, from coordinate 158,322,302 downwards.
TATCCATCAAGTTTACCTGACTTCAAACTTATTAATGCATATTGCAAAGAAACAAAAGAACATTGTGAGGAAACCTTTAAACATAGTTAAGGCTTCCTTGAGTCAAACTAAAAACAAATGATCAAGGAAGAAAAAGAATCTTTTCCTTACCCAGAACCAAAAACAGCAACAAACTCATATGATGCACACACAAGCAAGCATGACAACACTTTGCATAAAGCATGGGTACCAATCAATATCATAACTGAGGTCAGCAGTCATATAAAAACACAACTGATAATGAATGAAATAGATCAAAGGGAAGTGAAATCCAGATTGAAAGCAAACATCATTGGAGGGAAACAGACTGGGTTAGATGTAGCACCAGAGAAGGACTGTGATACCATAGAAACAATGAACCCAATGGTACAAGTCCAACAAGAAAATAAAAACAAAGAACCATACATGATGATTAGGGTTGGAAATGAAATATGTTCTGCATTAATTGATACAGGTACTATAAGGAGTGTCCTCAAAACATCTCCAAAGGATAGCAAAACCATAGGACTGTATAATTGAAAGGTGCTATGGGGTACAAAAACTAAGAACAAAAATGGTAAACCTACAACCCTTAGCATCGATCACACATTCATATTGATCCCTGGATGCCCTACCAACCTAATCAGACATGATTTTTTTATGTGAAATTGGAGCTACCATTCAATGTGATTAGTCTGAGGACATTTATCTGCATTTGCCTAAGCAATCACTCAAACACCATCCACTGTTGTTCTTAGAGCAGATAGCAGAAAATGCCCAAAAGCAGAACATAGGATCCACATATGAAATCCCTAATAATGTACCAGAAGAGATGTGGGCAAAACATGCCAGCAATGTGGGCATTCTAAAATCAGCCACACCAGTACTTATAGAAATCAAAGAAGGGATACCTCCAAAGATTCTTCAATATAGGCTGAGCAAAGAAGCTATAGAGGGCATAACACCAATTATAGAAAGTCTCTTGAAAGAGAAAATCCTAGTTCCAACTATTTGAGATTTCAATACCCCAATTTTGGCTATTAAGAAAAATAAATTCGATGCACAGGGCAAAGTTCAGTGGAGACTAATACAAGAGCTCAGAGCAGTCAACAACTTTGTGAAAAAAACATTATGTTGTCATACTAAGCCCCAACAAAATTATTTCTGAGATCCCAAGCAATGCAAGATATTTCAGTGTGCATGATCTGTGCAGTGCTTCTCATATAATTCCATTAGCTAAGGACAATCAGGATATCTTTGTATTCAAGTGGAAATTCCACCAGGTCACATGATACTGATTTCCACAAGGTTATTGCAATTGGGACAATATTTTGCCAAATATTAAAAAGGGATCTAGAAAATATAAAATTCCAAGACAGCAAAATAGTCCACTACATTGATGACATCTTGATTGCAAGCCCAAATGCAAGAATCTGTCAAAGAGACTTGGTGACTCTGTTGCAAGAGCTGTGCAAAAGAGGGCATAAAGTATCAAAGTCCAATCTGCAATGGATTTTTCCTAGGGTAGAATATTTGGGATTCATATTGGAGGAGAGCACAAGAAAGATATCTCAAAAGAGGGTGGAAGATATCCAAAAAACTGAGTCTGCCAACCACAAAAAAACAACTGCATGCATTTTTGGGATTGGCAGGTTTCTGTAGGCAGTGCATTCCTGGGTATAGTCAAATATCTAGATGTCTTAGTGATCTGACCAGGGACTCTGTCTCAGAATCCCTGAAACTCTCAAAGGCACATTGAAATGCAATCTCTAAACTTAAAGTGAAGTTTTCATAGCCCCTGCCTTGGGCACCCCTGATTATACCAAAGTATTTCACCTGTTTGTCCATGAGGACAAAGGCACAGCATCAGGTGTGCTTGGACAATACCTAGGACAAAATTTCAGACCTGTGGCCTATTGTAGCTCCCAGCTTTTTGTAACAGAGAAAGGAATGTCTATTGCCTTCAAACTATTGGAGCTGCAGTGCTAATGATCAAAAAAGCATTTGATTTGGTGTTAGGAAGCAAGCTCACTGTATACTCCCCACCTAGCATAGAGAGCATGATTAAAAACAGCAATCTACATACTTTTATTCCACACAGACTGTCTCAATATGAATTAATACTCCTGAACAATTAAAATATCATATTAAAATGTCAGTCACTAAATCCAGCAACTCTGCTTCTTCAGTTAGCAATGTCAGGAGGGCCTGTGCATGATTGCAAAAAAATCCTAGAGATCATACAAAAAACAAGGGCAGACTTAAAAGATATACCCACCCCAGAACCAGAATTAGAAATCTTTACTGATGGCTCTGCTTACATGCACAGAGGGAAAAAGTTTGTGGGAACAGCACTAGTGACAGAGACAGAAACTTTGTGGTACACTTCCTTACCAAATACAATCAGCACTCAAGGGGCAGTTTATTAAGAGCTCTACAAATAGCTAAGGACAAGAAAGTCAACATCTACATGGATAGCGCCAATGCATTTAATATCCTCCATGCCATGGGAGAAATCTGGAAACATAGGGGTTTTATAACACTGGCAGGAAAAGCCATTGCTTATGGAGACCTTATTCTGCAACTTCTTGAGGTTATACATCTTCCTAAAGAAGTGGCAGTCATGCAATGCAAAAGCCACACAAAAGGGCTAGACAAAACATCATTAGGCTACCACAAAGCTGACATAACCACGAAAATCGGGGCTAGTTTCAGTCCTATCCATATATTGACCTTTACCCTGATGGAGGAAGACACTCTAAAACAAGTCTATGATCCCAGGAAGTTCAGAGAGAGGAGAAAGACTTTAGGGCCAAAATAGTAAAAGGATTATTTAGTATTAGTGTTGGACCTAGCAGGAAGGGCTGGAGAATTCCAAGATGGAATGAAGAAGCAGGAAGTATGTTTCTTGCTCACTGAGAGAGACTCCATGGTGGTTGGGGCAAGCAGCAACTGACAACTAGAAGACACCAGATTTATCAGTGATCCTTTGGAAAGACCATCACCTACTTGTGGGAGATTTTGGTAGAGACTGCTAAATCCCAAACTGAGTTTCAGGTCAACTTGGGCTGGGTCAGCTCCCAGAATCTACCCACCTGGAAGAGTGCAGCTGGTGGTCTGGGAGGAGCAGACACATCACTGGAGTGAGACTGAACACTATTGTTGTGAGGATACTCACTCCTGTCCTGCTTTTCCCTGGGCCCTGTTTTGCTTAGGTCTTAGTTTAGTGTAGTCAAGTCCTTCCCCTGTCCCTGTGGTTTGCCCTTAGCTAGTTAGTGTAGAATCACAATTCCCATCCTTTATCTTGTAGTCCCTGATTAAAACCTGTTATAAACCTTTGCCTTTTGATTGCTGGTTCCATAAGCCCTTGCCTAGGTGGGCTGAGTGACTGTTGGAGCCTAATTGCCATTTCCAGTAACTGTAATCTCCCAGTAGTTAAACTTGGTCTCCCTAACTTGTTGGGTCCTGTTCATCTATTATTCCTGTCTCTCTCACCCCAGTGTGAACTCACAAATAGTAATAGTTAACATCCCTGGTAACCCTCCATTACAATTTGTCACTCCCAGATGGCTGGGTAACAGAAAGATAGGCAGGAAGTGCTCTCTAGGGCAGACAGGATTGGACTAGAAGTCAGAGGAATCGAACATTCCGTGGAGAGGGGGAGGGTTCAGCCATTGGTTCTGAGCTGAAAGTTCTCAGCCAGTGGTGAGCTACTCAGAACTGCTCACTCCCCACCTCAGGTCATTCATAGAAACTCTGGGTGAAGCCAAGTTACTTATAGGGCCAGAGAGGGTTTTTCACTTTTTTTGTGTGTTTTGCTCTCTGTTGTTTGTGCCTAATTGTAATTGTAATTGTTATTGGTTATTGTTGTTAATTGTTGTTATTAGACAGCAATTATGGCTAATAATACCACTGATATTGTATACAGCTGGTTGGTTTGGGCAATGCTGGGAACAATGATGCTGGAGTATTGGATTGATTATATCATCTTGGGGTTGTGGCAAGGAGTGTTAGCTATTCCCTAGCTGTGGTTCAAAATCATACCAGGTATTGTAGGGGTGTATTGGATTTGGAATTTGCCCAACCCATTCTTACTCTTAATGTTCTCGATGTGTTGTCACACATACCAATCATTGTCCTTACTGGCTATATTGTGTATAAATTGAGGTGGATGTTCTTTCATGTCACTTATTGTTGTAAGATCATAGTGACCTGGTGTTGTAGGGATTTGGAGACTAAGCAGATGTTACGAATGTTGCAAATCAAAATGAATAATTTAGAGTTACATGTGTAGACTGGTGGTGTATCTGGTCAACCTCCTAGTCCTAATATTACTGGCAATGTGTCTGTACTTTCACACACGGGAAATACTGGCAAAAAAGGTAAATCAAAGGCTGAGTTGGAACAACAGGCGCTGAACAAAGGTGATAAACCCATTAATCTTTTCCCCCTTCGCAACCTTCCAATTGTACGTGATGTTGGCATTTTCCATGTTAGACAGCACAGTAGGTTTAGGACAGAGGATGTAGAAAATTTAAAAAGGAAAATCCCCAGTTTCCACGACCATTCTGGGAAGTTTGTTAAGATCTTTAAGGCATTTATCAAAGTCCATGACCCTGACTTTGAGGGTTGCTGGTATGTGTTGGGGTAGATCTTGTCAAATCATGATAGGGCCAAGTTTGTTGAGGAGACCAGGAACACAGAGGGGATGACACCATGACCAAGTAGCCTGGGAGGAACTGGACTTCAATTCAGTTCCAATATACAGAATGTTAAAGCAGTCAAGAAGTATCTAACAGTTGACTCTTTCTTGGGGTAGAGGAAGACACAGGAAATAAATAAAAACAGTTTAATAAAGATTTTTAGGGTTGTTTTTATTTATTTCCTGTGTCTTCCTCTCCCCCAAGAAAGAGCCAACTGTTAGATACTTTCCAAAACCCGAGTTTCCCTGGCTAGGCTAGTGACCAGTAAACTGTCAACTGCCATTATCAACCTGAGTGTGTTCTTTGCCCATTACCCATTTCCCACATCCCTTGTGAAGGTTAACTTGTGTGTCCTATCACTTGTTGGTTTGTGGGAGTGGTCCCTTTTGTGTTTAACACCCTTGCGTGTACCTTGGTATTCCCATCTACCTATTTCAAGGGAGACTGTGCAAACAGGCATATGTATCCATTTTATCAGCAGTTTGCAAATTATATCAGTATATATCTGATTTGCAAAAGAGACTGAAAGAATTGCATGAGCTAGGAATTTTGCAGCAAAGACAGCCTATTGATTTTGAGATCCACAACGTAAAGCCTGGAGACACAGTGTACTTAAACAACTTTGATAGAAAGTCACTACTGAATGTAAAATGGACCAGACCACATCAGATTCTGCTCACTTCCCCTAACGTGATAAAAGTCCAAGACTGAGATTTGTGGTACCACACAAGTCATATAAAGAAAGAAAAACATTTCACAGAACATCCAAATCAATTAGAACATGAGCAGCAAACCCATGATCAAGAAAAAGAAATGTGAAAAAGTGCATAAATCATAAACCCACACAAAACTGATTAACACAACCAACAAAGCAGCATAGTTCACATTGTTCCAGTATCCAGACCAGAGAGCCCTTCCCATATCATGTACAACAACAGCCAACAGGTGATGAAGTAACAGAGAAGGGGAAAATAATCAAGAGAAGAACAGAGAAGCCAGCAAATCAACAAGGAAGATCAATGCAAGAAAATAGAACTGTAAAGAAAATGGGGGAAATCATGAACTTTTCAAGGAGAAGGACAGGAAACAAGATTTGTAAGACTAGTGAGGCAATAGCACAAAAACACATATTAACGTCACACAATAGGGAAAATTGCACTCACAAAACAAATTCATCAATGAACAAAACCTACAGACAACAGAAGAAAAGGCAACAGGCAATGCAGTGTACACATAGTACACAAAAGAACAGAAACCACAACACAAAACTGATAATTAGCCAACATTTTGTGTAAATAAAAAAGTGTCAGAAGACTATCATAAAAAATGTATATAAATGTATAATATGTACATACATGTATATAGTTAGCAACTCGTGAAGGTCTAATATAAAGCTGAAAAGCCTTGTATCTGGTTAATACTGAAATGTAGCTTGCAAAAGGAATGTACATAGTGTAAAATCCTATAAACATCTGTAATATAAATTGGGAAACCATAGAGTAAGATGTAAATAATCCCAAACCATGTAAATACTAAACATACTAATAAAAGTAGACATAATTAGGAAATAGTCATTAGGAACAGGGATAGTTAGCTAGGGAAAGTGCAAAATTTCTAGTAAGTGAGAAGTAGGGAAAGAATAAGGATATAGAGTTAAGAGTAGTTAAAAAGATATTAGCAGCATTAATCCATTAACCCACATAGTATAAGATATAACAGTGTATTAAGAATATAGTTAAAAAGCATAGTTGAAAAGAATAGTTGGAAATTAGAACACTCATCTTTATTGTTATTGCATTAATAATAAACAACCAAAGTAGAAATTAGTTAAAGATATTGTTTAATAAGCATAGGCATGAAACTAGTTCAGAAACTTGTAAGAATAGGAATTTGTTATATTGCAAAAGTTAGACATTGTATTTACTAGAAAATTTTCATGGATTCTTACAAAATTATTTCATCTTTTAGAAATATTTGTTGGAACCTTGCATTCCTTTTCAATCCTCTAGCCACGTTCCTAACCCTCCTTAGCAAATAGTAGCAAGACTATAAGAACACACATGGACCTTATGGTTGAAGGTTCATGTAAAATGAAATATGGGGGAATTGTATCAGACCATTTGGATTTAAGAAACCCAAGCAAGGCATGCACCACTGAAGTGGAATTCTCAGAAGAGGACCAGGAGGAATCTTGAGGAGATGATCATTGGGGAGGGACCAGAGTAAAGAGGAGAATTTTGCGGAAGATTTCCCAACTGTCATTGCTCATTGGACCTTCATGGGGACAGGGAAATGTGTGGTGAGTATCTTGTGAGAACCTGGCACTCCTGAACCCCCCCAAAAGAGGATTTTTTCAAGAATCATAACTGCTACAATTAGCCATCAACTCAATTGATCTACTAACATCCTTTACCATCTAAGAAGGTATAAATATAGCAGTTATTTCATTTTGGCTAGAACCTGGACTCCTGGGGGGAGTGGGCACAGAGGACTTTTCAGAATCTGCTTGATCCATTAACCCTGTTATTCCCTCAGTCATTAGTTTATTGGATAGGAGTTTACTGGGTTTGGGACAATACTGTGATAAAAGTTACAGAAGAAACCCAGTGCTGCTCACCCCAGTGAGAAGCTCACATTGAATAGAAAGCTTGTTCCCTTACCCTTTTCCCTGATTTTCCCCCAAATCCTTCCCTTAATCCCTGTAATTTTTTTATCCACAAATAAATCCCTATTTAGTTATATTAGTCAGAGATTAGTGCAGTGACTTTAAATAGGGAGGTTTGTTGGGTGGCTGAAGGGAGGAAAAGAGCACTTTACTCCATCTTGGAGGGAAAACTGTTTAGGGGGACTGGGAAGACTTTAGTATCCATCAGTGGTTCTGGGTACTGGACAAAGTCCATTTTGGACTCAAATGATTTCTAACATCTTCCTCTATCATTTCCCCTACAACTCTTCTATTTTGGGGAGCCCCCTCACAAATTACACCCCCAAAGGTCTTCCCAATAGGAGGGTGGAGTTAGTAGCTGTGGCCCATGAATTCCAGGGAAGTAGGGGTCACCAGAGCACACCCCATATATCATCAACACCCCCCTTACGCCAGCATTTTAGAAGCGTAAAGCCAAAATACAGAGAACTCACACATGTTATGTTTGTCAGCAGATAAAAGTCCATGACAGAGACTATTTTTTGTTTTTGTTTTTGTTTTTTAAACCCTTAACTTCTGTGTTTTGGCTCCTTGGTGGAAGAGTGGTAAGGGTGGGCAATGGAGGTCAAGTGACTTGCCCAGGGTCACACAGCTGGGAAGTGTCCAAGGCCAGATTTGAACCTAGGACCTCCCATCTCTGGGCCTGACTCTCAATCCATTGAACTACTCAGCTGCTCCCCAGAGACTCTTGGTACTAGGTTAGTCATGTAAAGAAAGAAAAGCAATTCACAGAGCATCCAAATCAATTAGAACAAAAAGGACAAGTCAATGACCAAGAAATAGAAACTTAAGAAAGTACACAAAACATAAATCCTCATGCAATTGATTAACACAACTGATACAGCAACACAATTTACACTATTCCAGTATCCAGACCAGAGACCCATCTGGAAAAATGTACAACAACAGTCAAACATGTGATAGCTGACAGAAAAGATAAGAGAAAACCAGTGAAACTTGCAAATCGCCAAGGAGACCAGTGCAAGGAAAAGGAACTTTAAAAGAACTGAGAAAAATCACGAACTTTGCAAGAAGAAGGAAAGGAAATGAGATGTGCAAGACTGGTGCACTGATAAGCACAACAGTACACATTGCCATCACATAGGTAATGGGGAGATTAAACAGTAGCACCCAGGCTGTGTCTAAAGACCTGAGGGTTCCATATTGGAATGAAGCTGGGATTTTGAAAAGAGGAGTGGAGTTTAACCAAGCTGGAGGAAAGGAGATGTGTTGCCTGTGTAGTCCAGGTTTTGCCATATACCCAAGGAGCTGTCAGTGTGAGATACCACCGAGAAGGAGATTCTGCAAGGAAACATCATGACCTAGGTTGAGGATAGGACTGGGTTATCTGTTGGTGGACAACAGGTCAATCTACCTTACTCCCTGGAGTCTGTTTTGAATTAACTGGCTGCTTTTGAACTTGTTCCTGTTACATCTGTGACCAGCTTGGAGCATCTCTGAACTTGTACTGTGAGAAACTCTCTTCATCCCTCTTAGTCTAGGTAGTCAAGAGCTCAGTTAGTTAAAACTTTAGTTAACTTTTAGGTTAGTCTGTCAGCATAGGAACACCCCTCTCCCTACTTCCCTCATTCATTACCATTAAACGCAATTTTCTTAACACTCTTGTCTTCTCTTATATAGTTATAAGAACCCACTACATTGGTTTTTCCCTGGTTGGCAGTTTGTCAGTTACAAGTCAACTGACATTCCTGAAAAACATCCCCATTTGGTTTACCTGTGTTCCTGTCTGTCCTTCCCTGGTGAGGAGTGAGTGTGTCCTCAGTTTATTATTTATTCCCCATTCCCAGTATCACCTTTTTCAGTTGGCACCAGTAACAGAGGGAAGCTAAGTTAGGTAGACAGGAAGTTAGTTCTCTGAAGGTTGGAGACAAACTGGAAGCCAGAGGGTTCTGAACATTTCATGAGGGGGTATAGCCATTGGCTGTGGACTGAAAGTTCCAAGGCAGTGGTGAACCACTCAGAACTGCCTACTCCCACCACCAGTTCATTCATAAAATCCCCAAGTGAAGCCAATTTACTATAAAGGCTGAGATAGCTCCAGAGAAAGAGTTTTTCTCCATTCCCCCCACCCCCCAGAATGGTTTTTCTCCCATTTTTTTCCTTTGGGTGTTTTTATTGTTCTTGGTCTATTGTATTGGTATTGTTTTTGTATGATTACTGTTTTGTGTGTGTTAATTATTTGTATAGCAGTGGAGTACAATAACACTGGTACGTTGTTACCAAGGGTGATACAACTGACAACAATGGAAGATACAGTGGACAAGTGTATAATGATGTTATGGAATGTGTTGTGGGGTACTCCTTATTTTTCATTGAAAGGTATTCCCAAATATATAAAATTGGGCCTTAATTTTGAGAAGATAAGGCCAATGTGGGAGATAACATGGACATGGTGGCACACATACCATTGATTTTGTTTTTTGACTGTATTATATATAGGATGCGTTGGTTGTTAAAATGTATGTTATATACTATTAAAGTGTTAAAGAATTGGTATACTAAAAAATCTGAATTAAAGATCATGGTGAAGTTATTACAGATTCAAGTTAACAATATTGAACTATACATTAAAAAAGATAAATTTCTGGATAATGGGTATGGTCAAGCTCCTGTTAATGATGATAAACATGGTAATGATGATAAAGGTGTTAAATCAGAACTTTCTAAGGCAGAATTGGAACAAAAGGAATTACGTGAGGGAAACTTGTACCCGCTTTGCAATTTACCTATCATACATGATGAAAGAATATTTCATGTGAGGCAGCATATGAGATTTAGAACAGAAGATGTGGACAGCTTAAAGAGGAAAATTTCAAACTTTCACGATGATCCTGGAAAATTTATAAAAATCTTTCAGGCCTTTATGAAAACACATGACCCTGATTTTGAGGATTGTTGGTTTGTTTGGAGGGAGAGATTATCCAATCAGATAGAAATAAGTTTGTTGAGGAAACAAGAAATATGCAAGGGATGACATCATGGCCTGTGACCTGGGAGGAGCTGGATTTAAATTCAGTTCCTATTTACAGAATGCTCAAGCAGGCCAGAAAATTGATAATTAAGGTTCTAGAAAAACACTCAAGACACCCTAATGCATGGTCCAGGTTTTAAAAAGTGAGGCAGACTGGACAAGAAATGCCAGCCACGTTTCTTGATAGGATTCTTGAGGCTACAGAAACACAGCTAGGCCTGGATATTCTGGATGATGCCACCATCAACCACGTTAAAAGAATTTTTGTACAAAATGAGGTAGCCCATGTAAGGAAATTTTTCCTAGATAGCTGCCCAGATTGGGAATCATATACCTTGAGTGATTTAAAGCAGAAGGCAACTTATGTGTATGCACAGGGAAAAGAGAAGATCAGTGATGATAAGGACATGGTGATTGAGTCTTTGAGAAAACAATAGAAAGAAGTGAATAATAGGGTTAAGGAGAAAGAGATAAATAAAATGAAGGCTGTAGCTGCTCTTAGGGCTACCGAAAGGAAAAAAAGAGAGTATAAGAGAAATGACTCAGGGAATATGAGATATCAAGGACAGAAAACATGTTTTGTATGTGGCTGTGTTGGACATTTTGCTAGAGAATACAGATTTAGAAGGAGATAATATGGACAGAGATATAATTATAAGAACAATGGTAATTATGGGTATAGACAGAATAAATGGAATAATGGCACTTAGTTATGGATTTAATGCTCAGAATAGTTTTCAATGTCCAAATGCTTGCTGCCAGGGTATTCAAGCTCCCAATATGTCAATGGTGCAGGATTATATAAAGGCCAGAGAGCAACTGAAGTATAGTCACATTGTCCAGGGAAATGTTAATCATGGTAACCTGAATGGAGGGACAGTTTCATTATGAAGATCTGCCCAAAATTCAAATGTAATTAATCAAGGTAATGGGAATAAAGTGAATGTTGATGAAATTGTATGTGTTAAAGATAATGATAATGTAATTGTGGATCATGGAAAAGGTGCACTTGGTGTTAATATTGATTTAATTGGTGATAATAAGAATTTAATTAACAATGGTGATGAGTTGATCAGTACTAATATTAATTTAAATGGAATAGATGATAGTTTAATCAATGTGAATGATAATTTGAAGAGAATTAATGACAATTTGAATGGTATTAATGTTAAATTATCTGAATTAACTACTGGTAATGGTGTAAATTATAATTTAACCAATGGTAATAATTTGATTAAAATTGATGATGGTCTATACGGTATTGATAATAATATGATTAGTGTTGTAAATAATTGTGAGAAAAAGAAAAATAGTGTTGTAAATGGTGTTGGAAGTTCTAATAATTGGGTAATTAAGAAGAATAATGGAAATTGTGATTTGATTAAGGATAATGTGATGGTAAATAAGAACAATGATACCAGAATAGAGGTCAAAAGGACCAAAAGTGCAAAATCCTGGGAAAATTCTGTAATTCAAGACAGTGTTAACTTGGATGGACAGGAAATAGCTGAGCTTTGTTCTGATGTTACTGTTTTAGCTCCTGTTGAAAGTTGGAAACTTTCCAACCTCCCAATATCACAGAACCACATGTCCATAACTATTGGAGACCAGATTTATGATCTTCTCATTGATATGGGAGCCAGTAAATCAGTTTTGCAAAGTTTTCCTGGAAATTGTAAAGCTTTTCGTACAATGGATGTTATTGGTGCTACAGTTATAACTCAGAAAGTAGCTAAATTGCAACCAAAAATGGTAACTCTAGGATGCCTTTCAGTAGAACATGCATTTTTGTGTGTTCAAGAATGTCCAATGAATCTTTTAGGAAGGGATTTGTTGTGTGAATTACAGGCTACTATCCAATGTACTGAATCTGGTGATATTTCATTATATCTCCCAAAGGAATCTTTGAAGGCCTTTCCATTGCTTTTCTTAGATTCCAAAAGTACAGAGGATGACTTAGGAACTATCTATCCAATACCTGAGGATATACCTAAGGATTTGTGGTCAAGATCATCCACAGTTGTTGGGTTGCTAAAATCGGCTAATCCAGTCAGGGTGAGGACAAAGGAAGGACAAGTTCCTTGTGTGTCTCAATATCCCTTGACTAAGGAGGCAATAGATGGTATATGACCAATTATTGAGTCCCTAACCCAACAAGGGATAATAATACCATGCTTTCCTGAGAACAATACACCAATTTTGCCTATAAAAAAGCCCAAATTAGATGAAAATGGCTGACCGGTTTACCAATTTATCCAAGGTCTAAGAGTGGTAAATGATTATGTCATCAAGACTCATCCAGTTGTTCCAAGTCCAGCTGCTATAATTTCTTCCATTCCAAGTCAGGCTAGATATTTCACCGTGGTAGGTTTATGTTCTGCATTTTTCTAGATACCAATTCACAAGTATTCTCAAAAGATCTTTGCTTTCATTTGGGAGGGGAACCAGTGGACATGGACTCATCTTCCACAGGGGTATACTGACTCACCTAGCCAGTTCTTTCAAATTCTAAATTGAGATTTAAAAATGATTAAATTTGAAGAGAGTAAATTGGTGCATTTTGTGGAAGATATTCTTTTGGCATCCCAGAATGCAAAGGTGTGTCTTAGAGATAGCAAGATTCTTCTAATTGAGTTATACAAACGAAGGCATAAAATCTCCAAAGCAAAATTACAATGGATTTTGCTTCGAGTACAATATCTTGGTTTTGTGTTGTCAGAGGGTTCCAAAAGTATCACACAAAAGAGAATAGCTGATATACAGAAATTGAGTGCACCTAAACCTAAAAAACAACTTAAAACTATTCTTGGAACTACTGATTTCTGTAGGCAATGGATTCCTGCATATAGTGTGATCACTAAATGCTTAACAGATCTGACCAGGAATACAGAACCAGAACCTCTAAAACTAAAGCCTGAACATCATTTAGCCTTAAATAGACTCAAAGACATTAGGAATCCCATACTATGAGAAACCATTTCAGCTGCTTGTCAGTGAAACAAAAGATATTGCTTCTGGTGTGCTGACACAGACCCTAGGACAAAGTGTTTGTCCAATTGGATACTATAACTCTCAATTAGATCCAATAGCTGTGAGGACAGTACCCTGTATAAGGGGGGTAGCAGCAACAGCTGTGTTAGTACAGAAGTCAGCTGATTTAGTTTTGGGATGTCCTTTAACGTTTTATTGTTCACATCAGATAGAAGCACTAATGAGGAAATTTCGTACTCGAGCATATTCTGACCAACAAATATCTAAGTATGAAATTGTTCTCTTAGGTAGTAAGAATATCCAGTTGAAGAGATGTATCATACTCAGTCCAGCTACTCTTCTTCCAGATTTGCCTAAGAACAGTGAACTATTACATCAATGTGTTGAGGTAGTAGATCTTGTGGATATGCCTAGGATGGATTTATTTTGATTATATTAAATTAAAAAGGTTTTGTACAAACAAAAACAATGCAACCAAAATCAGAAGGGGAAACGACAAACTGGGGAAAAATAAAACAAAAAATTCTGACAGAGGTCTAATTACTCAAATATACAAGGAGCTAAATCAATTGTATAAAAAAATAAGCCATTCCCCAATTGATAAATGGGTAAGGGACATGAATAGGCAATTTTCAGATAAAGAAATCAAAAATATCAATAAGCACATGAGAAAGTGTTCTAAATCTCTAATAATTACAGAAATGCAAATCAAAACAACTCTGAGGTTATCACCTCACACCTAGCAGATTGGCTAAAATGATAGCAGGGGAGAGTAATGAATGTTGGAGTGGATGTGGCCAAATTGGGACATTAATGCACTGCTGGTGGAGTTGTGAACTGATCCAACCATTCTGGATGGCAATTTGGAATTATGCCCAAAGAGGCATAAAAAAATGCCTGCCATTTGATCCAGCCACACCATTGCTGGGTTTGTACCCCAAAGAGATCATAGATAAACAGACTTGTACAAAAATATTTATAGCTTTATTCTTTGTGGTGGCAAAAAACTGGAAAGTGAGGGTATGTCCTTCAATTGGAGAATGGCTGAACAAATTGTGGTATATGTTGGTGATGGAATACTATTGTGCTCAAAGGAATAATAAACTGGAGGAATTCCATGTGAACTGTAAAGACCTCCAGGAATTGATGCAGAGTGAAAGGAGCAGAGCCAGAAGAACATTGTACACAGAGACTGATACACTGTGGTAAAACTGAATGTAATGTACATCTGTACTAGCAGCAATGCAATGATCCAAGACAATTCTGAGGGATTTATGGGAAAGAATACTACCCACATTCAGAGGAAGAACTACAGGAGTGGAAACACAGAAGAAAAACAACTGCTTGAACACTTGGGTTAATGTGAACATGGTTAGGGATGTGACACTAAATGACCACACCAATGCAACTATCAATAGTATGTAAATAAGACTTGACTGACCACACATGTTAAAACCAGTGGAAATGCAAGTTAGCTATGTGGGGGGGGGGGGACTTGAGGGGGTGAAGGGAAAAGTAAAAACATGAATCATGTAACCATGGAAAATTTTTCTAAAAATAAAAAAATAATTAAAAAAGAGATTTAAGTCAGATCTGGACTGCAGCTGATTTGTGAGGGAAACAACATCTTCAGGGGTTGTGGGAGGAAGGTGGATTGCTCTCCGCTACTTTCTGCTATTGGCAGTGGGTAGGTTTGAGTTGATTTAACCCAGCTCTGAGCAACTACCGGGGGTCCTTTGGGGGTTCATTCAATAGATAACATCTCCCCTCTGACTTCTCATCCCTAATTTACCTGTATTGCGGAAACTCCACTCATAAAACAACTCTGAGAGACTTCCTAGTAAGGAGGGGTGGTGTGAGTAGCCTTTTCCCCATACTTTGCCATCTCATCTTTTTACATAAAATACTGTTCCCAGATTATTCCTGCTTAACTGTCATCATGCTGCAGTGGATTATAAAAGTTATCTATGTTAATTTGTTGCTGATACCATATATGTTCCTGAATGTTATCCCAGGATTGTTTTGTGAATTATTGGACTGGAATGTTATAAAACCTGTGATGAGATTAACTATGCAAAGGGTGTGTTCTTACCTGTAGCCTTGTTGGCTTTTGGTTGTGTATATAAGTTTAGATGGATTTTCATTGCTATTCAAGGTTGTTTTTACAGTGCTACTTAGAGATTCTAAGATGAAACAGATGGTGCAATTGTTACAAGCTAAGCTTGGTAATATAAATATTATTATGCAGCTCTTATTAATGCAACTGTTAATGTGAAAGGTACTGTTGCTGGAGGTTTTTCTCTTTCATTCTCTTGTTCCTGACTGAAGAAATCCTTTCTTACTTTAAATTCATCAGTGTTTCCTGCTTGCTGTAAGTGTTCCTGACTGCTCTGTGACTGGCTAACCTGTGTTGGTGAAGGCCAGAAGCCAACTACAGCCTGGCCCAACTAGGGTTGAATTCAACCTCAAAGGGTTTCACCATGAAGAGATTAACAGACCTGTTTATCCAACAAAACAATCTGGGAGGATTACATATAGTCAGGTTAGCTAGACAGGTTTTTTGGGATCAAGATAACCAGGTCAGGGCCTGAGGGAGCATCAAGTCACAGAAGGCATTCTGTGAGGGGTTTTAGAAGGTGGGTGGCTAGTAAGAAAAATTAGAGTTAGGGGATCCTTCCTATTCCTTAATCCTCTCCTTTAAAATACCTTGTTTTCTAACAAATCCCTGTTCTGTTTTTATAAACCTTTCTGGGAGATTTACAAGCATACCAGTCAAGTGAGGGAAGCTCTCAGGCTTTCTTCACTGAGAATTACTTAGGAATTGTAATACAGGATTACCCTAGGCAATCCTGGCAGTTAGGGGAATGGAACTTTGGGCCAGTTAGTGCCAGTCTCAAGACCTGACTGTTGGAGCTGGGACTATAAATACCCCTGGAGAACCAACCTGGGGGTTCTGATTTCCTTGACCTCAACTGTACACCAAGCTACCTCTTGACTTCCCCTTGGGACCCCGGTAGGTGGAAGGGAGGTTGGGTTTTGGAACATGGGCAGGAATTAGTTTAGGTCAGCCTAGCCACAGGGACACTCCTAAACCAAATCATCAGCCTCATCTGTCTAGCTGGTAGACCACTTAACATCAGGGCAGTGGAAATTATCTCTGGCTGAGGGGCTGGTTCCCTCAGCCTGATCCTACCTTCTGAGGTCCTCTGCCAACACTGGCCAGTCACCCTTAGCAACAGCTTCCCCAGACCTTAACCCTCTTTCCTCAGTTTTCCCTCCTGCATTTCATAAACCCTTAGCCTGATATTGTGAGCTTCTATAGTTATTTATAACATCATCCAGGGATAAGGGGCTGTGGAGAGGAAAGATAGCAACTACTCGAATTCAGAGGGAGTATTGGCCAGGCATCCATTTTATTCAGGAAGTGTGAGAGCTTCACTTCCTGTTGGTTACTGCTTTCTTTCCAGCAGGGAGGGACTCCTCACTCTCCACCTTAAAGGAGCCTACAGACAGCAGGGAGACTGACTGGACATCTCAGCTCAGGCATACACATCCCTGGCTGCCTCAAATCATAAAATTACTGTAGTTGTAGGCTCCCTGGTCAGAGGTGTCTCACTGATATCACCAGCTCCCCTAATATCAGCCACTTTACCCCCTTATTACATTTTGGTGAGCACAGCTAGGTCAGCTACCTACAAAGATGCTGAAAATGGGCTTTGCTAGGGTGCTGTTTATAGTCTCTAGTTTCTCTGTGCTTCTCTGATCTATTATGCAGGGAGCACTTGATTTTTGGTTTCACAAGGTGCCTCAATTTATTCACCATATACTACAGCTCTATTACTATTACAAATAGTGTGCCAAAATATTGGCAGAATTTATATGTTTTATTCTTACGGCTATGGCTTTGATTTATGTTGTTGTGCATTCCCTAATGGTCCTGAAGAGAGTCCTCTCACATCTTTGGCTTCTTTTTGGCTCTACCTTTACTACAAAACCTGACTCTGTCTCCCTAGAAATGCTAGAAAACATGAAGCTTCTATTCCAAGTCCTCAAACAAATCAGGGAAGGGAAAGAATTAGACGAACATACAATCCTCCAATTGGAGAGTGTAGAAACCAAGTATTTAGGGGCTACCAAATCAAACAAGAAACCACAGGCTACTAAGGACACCCAGACACTGGCTACAAAACCAAGCACTGAGACCACAGTATCTGTACTTCCTATTGTTGACAGAACCACCCTACAACCTGGGGAGGGTAATGTCCATGTTAAATCTTACAAGGCCTTTACCCCAAATGATCTTGAGGTACTGAGGAGACATTTCCCCAAGTTCTTCCTCTCACCTTTCAAGAGCATAAAAGAAATGAAACGTGTCTTCACACTCTAACCCCAGTTTTGATGAGGGAGTTTCTTTTGGGGGAATTTTATTCACCCTCTGAAAAGTGTTGTAGAAAGATTTATTTAGCAATTTAAGTAGCAATAGTGTTGGACCTAGCAAGAAGGGCTGGAGGATTCCAAAATGGAATGAAGGAGCAGGAAGTAGGGCTTGTGCTCTGAGAAAGACTCCATTAGTGGTTGGCACAAATTGTTGTTAGCCATGGGAGATCTCAGATTTAAGGAAACCCTGCATCCAGATTCCCTGGGATCCTGAGTGGTGGAGGCTTTAAGCAAGTGGACAAGACATACTGTTGTAAGGAAGATTAGTTAGTAATTAATTAAGTATTAAGGATCTACCTAGAAGGAAGGGCTGGAGCTGGAGCATTCCAAGATGGAATGAAGGAGCAGGAAGAAGTTGCTTGTGCCCTGAGAGAGAATCCATTAGGGGTTGGCACAAACTGTTATTAGCCCTGGGAGATCTCAGAGTAAAGGACACCTTGCATCCTGATTTCCCTGAGATCCTGTGTGGTGGTAGTTTCTAACAAGAGGACAAGAATTACAGAGCAGCACCATGTGGAGGAGAGGTTTGGGATCTGGTGGACAGCATCTCAAGCACACTCACTCTGCTTGGTACCTTGGCCCATTTTGGCTTTTGACATCCTGAGATCATCTGTGAATAACTGTGAGAACCCTCAAAGCCACCCTCAGCCCCTTAGCTGTGCTGGTCAAGCCTGGCAGGAACCAGGTTTGATGCAGCCTCCCAGAGACTCCTGTAGTACAGAGAGAGGGGGTCATGATAGTTTTTTCAAGCTTTGGCTGAGTTCTGAAATCAGTTAGGGGTTTGGAATCTTGAGGGAGAAGAGTCAGTTGGTTTTGGGGAATCTCGTGGAGAGAGTTTCTGACCAGCTGAGCTGCTTCCTTGCCTATCTGTAGAATTGAAATTTAGTCTAGCTTTGAAATATTTATTTAAGAATTGTTAGTTTAGATAAACCCTTTGTATCTTCATTCCCTATATTATTTCCTACCTTCCTTCCCTTACCTTATATGTCTATGGAGTGAATAAGGAGAGTAAATTAGAGAGTAGTTCAAATCTGTGAGGGGTTTAACTATAATTTGACAGTATCTTATCTAAAGAAATTGGTTAGTCATCATTTTATTCCCTTTAGACATCAAGAGCACCTTGAAAGTTGAGCTAAGGCAGGACCTTGCTCAGACTCCATCTCTGCCTCCCTTCCCCCACCTGAGGTTCCTGTGAACAACTGTTAGGGCTTCCTCAATCCACTTTCCTGACAAATCATCCTTAAAGATAATAAACCCTTTTGTGTTTTGACAGACCTATTAGTTAATTTGTCAGTTAGTTATTAAGAGAGGGAAGAAGAGGGAAAGAGACAACATGCTCTGGGCTTGAAGGGAAGCTGGGGTATCCATCTTGAAGGAAAGTGTAACTTCAAAACAAGTCCCTTCCTGTGAAATTAACTAAAGCCTGTAGTTAATTTCAGTTCAGTCTATTTCCCTCAATTTGTGTTTCAGTCTATTTCCCTCAGTTTGTGTTTAAGTCTAAGTCCTAGTCTATAAGCCCTGCTGTCTTTGCCTGTTTAGATTAATTCTCCCTCTCCCTGAAGATCTTGTTCCTTTCAGTGTTATACTCCTGACTTCAGCCCTATTATATCCTGAATCTCCTTATTCCAGCCTACCTGTAACCTAGATTACCCACCTAACAAGTCCCTGACAACCTCCTTTCAAAATTCCCTTGTACCACACACCTTTCCTCAAATTATCCCCATTCCATCTGGCAAGCCAAGTCAAACAAAACCTACAATCTTCTGAAGCAAAAGAAAATTAATTTCACAAGAATAATTTTTGTATTAAGCAGTCTTTCCCTGCTTATTTGGTCTTTTATGCAGGGACTATATATATTTTGGCTGATAAAAGTACCAAACTTGATACAACAATTAATTGAAATCTATGACTATTAAAAATGGTTTGCATTCACTTTAGCTGAGTGTATATGCTTCATACCAACAGCTGTGGCAATTGTTCTGCCTCTATGGCATTTTTTGGCAATTTCAAAAGTGGTCCTGACTCATCTGTTCAATTATTACAAGGCATCTCATCCAAAACAAGATAATGATAGCAAGGAACTAGTAGAGAACATCAAACTACTGTTCCAAGTGTTAAAGCAAATATGTGAAGGAAAGGAACTTGATAAGCATATGATCTTACAACTAGAAATTGTAGAATCAAAGTTTTTGGGGCAAAAGGAAACTGAGAAAGAACAACTGATTCAGAATGCAGTGGTCTCTGTACTACCAATAGTGGACAGGACTAGGACTATTGTGCAACCTGGTGAGGGGGTGGTGCATGTCAAAACATACAAGGCATTCACTCCTAGTGACATGGAAGTTTAAAAAGGCGTTTTCCTAGGTTCTACGAAAAGCCTTACAAGAGCCTAAAAGAATTGAAGTGGGTGTTCACTATTTTCAACCCTAGTTTCAACGATGTTGAATTTCTTTTGGGGGAATTTTACTCTTCCTCGGAAAAGGAAAAATTCCTCAATGAAACTAGGATGAATCCCAATTTAGAGTCATGGCAACTAGTGCATCAAGATCTGTATTTCACTCAACATGCTAACACTGAGATACTTGTTAAGATGTAGGGCTGATCTTATTGAAGCAATGAGATCATTTGCAAAAAGACCAAATGCCTGGCAGAAATTTGAAAAACTGAGGCAAGGGGAAGAAGAACACCCGAGCACTTTTCTAGATAGAGTTATTGAAGCAGCAGAAACAATATTAGGACTTAGAGACACACATGCTCAGGATAAAATTGATCATATAAGGAGGCAATTTGTAAAGGGAACCTCAATCCCGATACAAAATTATTTCAGGCAAAGTTGTCCACAGTGGGAATCATTACCACTGGAGGATATTAGGCAACATGCGGCGTATATACATGATTCAAAACAGAAAGAAGTAAGAATGGTTAGGCAATCTGACAATGATAAAGATGAGATCATAGCAGATCTCAAGTGTCAATTGAAGCAATCTAAACGTGAGAAATAAATTGAGGAAGTGAAGAATTTTGCTCTCCAAACAAGTAGAAATCAATTTAGACAACCTGCCAACAGCACCCCAAAATCAAAATCAGCACCCCTATGCTACTTGTGTGGGAGGATCGGGCACGTGATTCAGGTTTCTAGATATAAGCAACAAATAGATTTTTCAAAACCCAATAATCAAAGAGATAATAGAAAGACATTTTATAATTCGAAATGGGCTAAGAATAATGAATCAAAAAGGCATGAGGAAGAAAAACATGAAGGTACTTGCTGCAATCATACATGCAAAAAGTACAGTCAAACACCTTCGTTAGATGATATGGAGAGATATATACAAATGGGAACAAAACCGAAAAAATCATTATGAATTGAGATTTCTAATTTAAAACCTATCAATCAGTGTAATTTGGGTGTGGCAAAGTCTAATAGAAATGAGGAAAGCAAAATGAGAAATCTGGGCAAAATAGAAAAAGTGTCTAAAGTAATCTACACAGAGGATACACATAGGTCTGTGGTAGATAATGAGCAATGGGAAGAGATAATGCAAATGCACAAAGAAATCTTTGGCATTAAGGAGGATGATTATATAAGAGATCAGCTTTCTCATTCCATATCACACACATTGGGTGGGAAGCATGAATCAAACCATTGCAAAGAATCACATAAAAATTTTTGCAAACTGGTTTAGAATCATCAAAAACTAAAATTCCTCTCTTTATTCCAAGTATAGAGCAAAGGGTCAGCTTGGATAAAGAACATTATGGTGAGGATTTACAAAGTTTCCAGAAAGGAACACTTTCAGTAACCTCGGGGGAATTAGATGAAAAAATTCTTTCCCATTCAATTGCTTTAGACACAATGTCACAGTTACAGGTTAAAGAGCAAAAAAGTTTAGATGTTGGCAAGAACTTGATTTTAAAGAAACAACCCACTGAATTAAAAGATGATAGCAGCTGTGTAGGAAAGTCCAAATCCACCTTTCTCAACCCCTTAGCTACAGAATTTCATCCTAAACTTTGGGGAAAAGATAGGGAACAGTCATCTTCTTCTACAATCAGTGTGGCTAAGCATAACATCAAGACTGTTGCTGTGATTGATAACAAAAATCATTTAATGTCAATCACAAAAACAGTAGGGAAAAATAGGGAACATCAGTCAGATTTTGAATCAGTAGTTGTACCTGAAGTGTTGAAGGGCACACAATCTAACTATCATACATTCCCGGATACTACTGAAGGAAAGATTGCTGATTTGAAGCATGATATTTCTTTACAGAGCAGAGTGGAAGATAAATCAAATCAAACCTCCATTTCTGAAGCCCTTAATGAAAGCCAAGATGGAATTTGCAATAATGACAATGACTTACAAGCTCTCAATGAGAGTATGGTCTTTAAGCCTGCTTTCTGTAATCCTGATTTTAAACTGAACTTGCCTAATGGTGCTATAGGAAGTTTGGGTTTAGAGACAAAAGACCATGCAACACAGAATCAATGATAAGTGTACACAAAATACTGAGGATTCTTTATTACCCTTAGTGGCAGTGAAGTCCAATGACAGTGGAGAACCCTTAATTACTCTAGAAATTGGGGGTGGGGGGGTACACTATGAGGGATTACTGGACACGGGGGCAACTTGTTCCGTACTATGAGAACCACCTGAAGGATGTCAATTTCAAGGCAGTTTAAGAGTAAGAGGAGCTTCTGGGGTAGCACAACAAGTCCCAAAGCTAAAAGTTAAAATGCTAAAATTTGGACCTCTAACTCTTGAACACACCTTCCTATTAATGCCATCATGTCCTTCAAACCTCGTGGGAAGAGATCTTCTATACAAATTGGCCGCAACCATCCAATGTCAACCAGATGGACAAATTTATTTACACATACCCAAGAGATCTCTGAAACACCATCCCATTTTATTTTTAGACACATGTAGTGAGGAACCATCATACCAATCAACTGATAACATCTATGAGGTTCCAGATGATATTCCAGATTATGTGTGGGCTAAAAATTAAAATGAGGTGGGCAGGATATTGTCAGCGGAACCAGTAAAGATAGAGGTGAAAGGCTTACCTCCAAGAATTCATCAGTTCAGACTTAGTCAAGAAGCGATAGAAGGAGTGAAACCCATCATAGAGAGTTTATTGGAGCAGGGTATATTAAAATATGGATTTTCACAATGCAATACACCAATCATGCCAATAAAGAAAGCAAAATTAT
The DNA here is from genome assembly GCF_016433145.1 of Gracilinanus agilis. Lineage (NCBI taxonomy): Eukaryota > Metazoa > Chordata > Mammalia > Didelphimorphia > Didelphidae > Gracilinanus > Gracilinanus agilis. Next base: position 158,299,240 of record NC_058131.1, on the reverse strand, counting down.
CTCCTGATGGGAAGACTCAATGGCATTTAGTTCAAGATCTCAGAGCAATAAATGACCATGTGCAAAAGACCTATGCCATGGTACCAAGTCCATCGCAAATCATTGCAGCCATTCCACCTGAAGCTGCTTAGTTTACTGTTCTGGACCTGAGCTCTGTTCCCCTGCACAGAGAGCCAGAAGCTGTTCGCTTTCTCATGGGATGGTAAATCTGTCTTTTGGACTCATTTGCCCCAGGGATTTGCAGATTCAGCTTCAGTCTTCTGCCAAATTCTGCAGAGAGACCTTGAGTCGATAACATTCCTTGACAGCAAAATGGTACATTATGTTGATGACATCCTGCTAATGTCACCATCTGCTGAAGTCTGTTACACTGATAGCATACACTTGATCAAAGAGCTAGGCAAAAGGGTCCATAAAATTTCCAAATCGAAACTTCAATTCGTGAAGGAAAAAGTAAATTATTTAGGATTCATCCTGGAGAAAGGCTCCAGAAGAATTTCCCAAAAGAGAACACAAGATATACAAAATTTGAGTTTGCCTAAGACTAAAAAGCAACTCAGGGCAATCATAGGAATAACGAGCTTCTGTAGAAACTGGATTCCAGGTTATGCTCACATCACAAGACCTCTGATAGAGCTAACCAAGAAGGAAGTTCCAGAACCATTAAAGCTGAATAAAGAACATATCCATGCATTAGAGAAATTGAAATCACTTACTCTATCAGCTCCAGCCCTAGGTATCCCTGATCATGACAAACCATTCCTACTTTATGTGCCTGAAGACAAAGGGATAGCCTCCAGTGTTCTCACACAAACCTTCTGGAATAGACTTAGACCAGTTGCTTACTACAGCTCTAAGTTAGATTCAATGATTTGTGGTATGTCTAGTTGTTTAAAAGCCATAGCGGCTGTAGCCATCATGATTAGAAAGTCTTCATCTTTGGTATTAGGGAGTGAACTGAAAGTATTTTCCCAACACCAAGTGGAATCTACTTTAAGAAACACCAACTTACAGGCATTTACTTCTCAGAGATTATCAAGATACCAAGCGATCCTGTTGGCTAGCGAAAATATAACTTTTCACTGGTGCAGAAACTTAAATCCTGCTACTCTGATTCCAGATTTACCACTGGAAGGAGAAAGTCTACACATCTGTGAAGATGCACTTAACATCATGCATAAAACAAGACCCGATTTAGACTATAAGCCAATGAAAGACCCCAATATTACCTTATTCACAGATGGATCATCATATATAGTAGATAATCAGAGATATACCGGAGCAGCCATAGTGACAGCCTCTGAGACCCTTTGGTACTCATCATTACCATCTCCCATGAGCTCTCAAGGGGCAGAATTGGCGGGTCTAATTTACGCTCTAAAAATTTCAGAAAATCTCAAAGCTAACATTTTTACCGATTCTCGTTATGCTTTTTCGAGCATCCATCATTCTGCTATAATCTGGAAAAATCGAGGTGGCAAACAAATAGCGTATGGCAATTTAATTAATCAGTTGTTGGATGCAATCCAATTACCAGCCCAAGTGTCAGTCATCCATTGCAAAGCTCATACAAAAACCCAAGGACCAGTGGAATTAGGGAACAAATGAGCCGATGTAACAGCCAGATATGCAGCAAAGTATGGACCTTTGACAATTCTGAACTTATCTTTGGTGGAGGAAGAAGATCTCAAAAACGCATACTCCCCAAAGGAAGTGAAGGATTGGAAGAAACATCACAGTGCATANTACCCACCTAACAAGTCCCTGACAACCTCCTTTCAAAATTCCCTTGTACCATACACCTTTCCTCAAATTATCCCCATTACACTCCATTACTGCTCCTTTGGCCCTGTCTGATTAGATCACTAAGATTAGAGTAGAGAAGTCCTTCCCTTGCCCTGTGGTTTTGCCTTTTAGGTTTTAAGTATAGAAATCCCGTTCCCACCTCCATTTTAGTTAAACATAATTAAAACTGCTAAAACCTTTTACCTTGCCTGTTGGTTTCTAGACTCTGGCCTAGTGGTGAGCTGGGTGACAGTTGAGGCCAACTGCCATTCCTGTGTTAAACCAGTGAACTCTGGTCACCCTGTCCCAGTCCTGTCTCTCCTTCAACCCAGTGTATGCCCACAATCATTTAAATTTATTGTAGCATCCCTGGTGCCTCCATTATCTTTTTCACAGTTTGTCATTCCCAGATGGGTGGGTAGAGAGACAGACAGGAAGTGTACTCTTGGGCAGTTAGAAGCACACAGGAAGGTAGAGGGGTTTGGGCATTCTGAAAGGGAGCTCAGCCATTGGGTGAGAGCTGAAACTTCTCAATCAGTGGTGAGCTGCTCAGAGCTTCTCAGCCCCCACCCCAGGTCATTCATAAAATCTCTGTGGGTAGGCAAAATACTACTGAACCTGGAGTAGTCCCAGAGAAAGGGATCTTCCTCATTTTTTTGTTTTGTTTTCTGTTGTTGTGTTTAATTATACTTGTATTTAATTGATTGTAATTGTATATGTGGTTGTTTTATTGTTTTTAGTCAGGAATTGTGGCTAATAATACAACTGATTTTGTGTATGGCTGGTTGGTTTGGGTGATGATGGGTACGATGCTATTTGAAGACTGGATTATGTGTTTTTTTGTTTTTGTTTTTTTTTTATACCCTTGTACTTCGGTGTATTGTCTCATAGGTGGAAGATTGGTAAGGGTGGGCAATGGGGGTCAAGTGACCTGCCCAGGGTCACACAGCTGGGAAGTGGCTGAGGCCGGGTTTGAACCTAGGACCTCCTGTCTCTAGGCCTGACTCTCACTCCACTGAGCTACCCAGCTGCCCCGATTATGTGTTTTTGACAGTATGGAAAGGTGTGTGGGTTCTCCCTTACCTGTGGTTCAAAATTATACCCAGGTATTTTAGAGGAATGATGGACAGTGAGATAGCACAACCAATTTTAACCTTAAACATCCTAGATTTGTTATCTCATATGCCAATTCTGATCCTTACTGGTTATTTTGTATATAAGTTAAGGTGGATGTTTTTTCATATTATGTATTGTTTTAAGATAATTGTGACCTGGTGTTTGAGGGATTCTGAAACTAAGCAGATGTTAAGATTGTTAGATAAAACTGGATAATTTGGAATTACATATACAAAATGGTACTGTTTCTAGTCAATCTCTTGGTACTACCAATACTGGCAACATGGCTGAATTTTCAAACGGGTATTCTGGCAAAAGTATTCCATCAAAGGCTGAGTTAGAACAGTAGGCTCAAAGTAAGGGTGAAAACCCCATTACTCTTTTTCCCCTTTGTGATCTTCCAATCGTATGCGACGATGGCATATTCCATGTAAAGCAACACACGAGATTTAGATCTGAAGATGTGGAAAATTTGAAGAGAAAGATCCCAAATTTCTACGATGATTCTGGGAAATTTGTTAAGATCTTTAAGACATTTATAAAACAGCATGACCCAGACTTTGAGGATTGTTGGTATGTCTTGGGTGAGATCTTGTCACACAACGATAGGGCCAAATTTGTTGAAGAAACAAGGAATACAGAGGGGATGACACCATGGCCTGTAGCCTGGGAGGAACTGGACCTCAATTCAGTTCCCATTTACCGAATGCTAAAACAAGCGAGTAAGTTCCTTATAAAAATCATGGAAAAACACGCAAAGCGTCCCAATTCATGGTCTAAGTTTGAGAAAATCAGGCAGACAGCACTAGAGACCCCAGCAACATTTCTGGACAGGATTATTGAGGCATCTGAGATGTATTTACATATGAACATACTAGACAATACTACCACGGACCATGTAAAAAGAATTTTTTTTAGGAATTCTATTCCCCAGGAAAAAAAGTTCTTCACAGATAATTACCCTGATTGGGAACTTTTGAGCCTGGATGAGTTAAAACAAAAAGCCACATACGTGTTTGCACAGGAGAAAGACAGGGGAAGTGATGAAAAGGATATGTTGTGAGGAAGATTAGATTAGTTAGTAATTAAAAATTAAGGTGTATCTAGCAGGAAGGAGCTGGAGCTGGGAATTCTAAGATGGAATGAAGGAGCAGGAAGAGGGGACTTGTGCTCTGAGCAGGACTCCATTAGAGGTTAGCACAAACTGTGGTTAGCCCTGGGAGATCTCGGAGTAAAGGACACCCTGCATCCTGATTTTCCTTGGGATCCTGTGTGGTGGTGGCATCTAGCAAAGAGGACAAGATCTACAGTGCAGTTCCAAGGGAAGAGGAAAAGCTTGGGATCTGGTGGACAGTGTCTCAAGCACACCCTCTCAACTTGGTACCTGAGACCACCTTGGCTCTTGGCATCCAGAGATCATTGGTGTATTACAGTGAGAACCCCAAAGCCACATCAGCCTTTAGCTGTGCTGCTCAAGCCCAGCAGGACCAGACTGAGGCAGTCACCCAGAGACTCCATTACAGCTCCTTGGGCCCTGTCTGTTTAGGTCACTAAATTAGTGTAGGGAAATCCTCCCCTTTCCCTGTGGTTTTTGTCATTAGGTTTTAAGGTTTTAGAGTAGACACCCCTATCCAACTTTTTAGTTAACATAAACTTGTTATAACCTTTACCTTGTCTGTTGGATTCAAAGCCTCTGGCCCAGGGGTGGCAGTTGGTCAACAATCCCTTTGTCAGGAGCAGCTTAGCTGCTCTGGTCTCCCAACCAGTCTAGTCTCTCCAGCAACCCAGTGTGTTTGTACCCACAATCATTTGGACTTATTATAACATCTCTGGTGTCTCCATTACCTTTATTTTTCTACAGTTGGCACTATCAGATAGGTGGATAGAGACAGACAGAGAGGAAGTACACTCTTGGGCTATTAGAATCATACAGGAAGCTCAGGGGATCCAGACATTCCGAGAAGGAGCTCAACCATTGGGTGAAAGCTAAAAGTTCTAACCAGTAGTGAGCAGCTCAGAGCTTCTCAGGCCCCACCTCAAGTCATTCATAAATTCTCTGTGGGTAGGAAAAATACTATCGAGCATGGAGTGGCCCCAGAGAAAGGAATTTTCTTTTTTTTTTTTTTTTGGTTTTGTTCTCTGTTGTTGTGTTTAATTGTACTTGTATTTAATTATGTTGTTTTATTAGTCAGAATAGTGGCTAATAATACAACTGATTTTGGGTACAGTTGGTCAGTTTGGGGGGTGATGGGAACAATGTTGGTTGAAGACTGGATCAATTATATTTTTTTGGTTCTATGGAATGGTGTCTGGGCTATCCTTTACCTGTGGTTTAAAATTATACCCAGGTATTTTAGAGGAATGATGGACATTGAGTTTGCAAAACCAATTTTAACTATTAACATCCTAGATTTATTATCTCATATGCCAGTTCCGATCCTTACTGGTTATTTTGTATATAAGTTAAGGTGGATGTTAGTTCATATTGTGTATTATGTTAAAATTATTGTGACCTGGTGTTCGAGGGATTCTGAAACCAAGAAGATGTTAAAGTTGTTACAGATAAAGCTAGATAAGTTGAAATCACATATCCAAAATGGTACTCTTTCTGGTCAGTCCCTTGGTACTCCCCATACTGACAACATGGCTGAACTTTCAAACGGGTATTCTGGCAAAGGTGTTCCATCAAAGGCTGAGTTGGAACATCAGGCTCATAGTAAGGGTGAAAACCCCATTAATCTGTTTCCTCTTCGTGATCTTCCAATCATACGCAATGGTAGCATATTCCACGTAAAACAACACATAAGATTTAGGTCTGAGGATATGGAAAGTCTGAAACAAAAGTTCCCAAATTTCCATGGTGATTCTGGGAAATTTGTGAAGATCTTCAAGACATTTGTGAAACAGCATGACCCAGACTTTGAGGATTGTTGGTATGTGTTGGGGGAAATCTTGTCACACCACGATAGGGTCAAATTTGTAAAGGAAACAAGGAACACAGAGGGAATGACACCATGGCCATTAGCCTGGGAGGAACTGGACCTTAATTCACTTCCCACATACCGTATGTTAAAGCAGGCACGAAAGTCTCTTATACAAATCCTGAAAAAACATACAAAGCATCCAAATTCATGGGGTAAATTTGAAAAAAATAAGGCAGACAGCATTAGAGACCCCAGCTACATTTCTGGACAGGATTATTGAGGTAGCTGAAATGTATTTACATATGAATATACTGGAAGATACCACCATAGACCATGTGAAAAGGATTTTTGTTAGAAATTACATTCCCCAGGTAAAGAAGTTTTTTATGAATAATTATCCTGATTGGGAACTTTTGAGCCTAGGCGACTTAGAGCAAAAAGCCATATATGTGTTTGCATAGGAGAAGGACAGGGGTAGTGCTGACAAGGATACCATCATTGAAAGCCTTAGAAAGCAGTTAAGAGAGGCAAATTCTAGAGCCAATGAAAAGGAGATAAGTGAAATTAAGGCAGTGGCAGCATTAAGGGCAGCAGAAAAGAGGAATAATAATAATTATCATAAGACCAGTGGTAATGAAAGCACTAGAAACTAGAGGCAACAATCATGCTATGTTTGTGGACATATTGGGCACTTTGCAAGAGATTATAGGTACAGAAAGAGATTGTATGGGCAGAGATACAACAATAATAACAATGGATTTAAATGGTTTAACAATAATTATGGATACAGGGGAAATAACTGGAATAATGGTTTTAATCATGGAAATGGCCAGGAAAATGTGTTCCAATGCCAGAATGCCTGTTGTCAAGGTGCAAAAGCTCCTAATTTGGCAATAATACAGGATTTTATTCTTACAAGAGCTCGCCCAAAGTTTAGTCATGTTGTACAGGGGAATGTTAATAATGGTAACATGAATGGATAATACCACCTTGCTTTTCTGAGCACAATACACCGATTTTGCCTATAAAGAAGCCAAAACCACATGAAAATGGCCGACCTGTTTACCAATTTATTCAACATCTAAGAGCAGTAAATGATTATGTCATCAAGACACATCCAGTTGTTCCAAGTCCAGCTGCTATAATTTCTTCCATTCCAAGTCAGGCTAGATATTTCACCATGGTAGATTTATGTTCTGCGTTTTTCTAGATACCAATTCATGAGGATTCTCAAAAGATCTTTGCTTTCACTTGGGAGAAGACACATGGGCATGGACTTGACTCCCACAAGGGTATACTGACTCCCCTTCCCAGTTCTCTCAAATTCTAATTTAAGATCTAAAAACTATTAAATTTAAAGAGAGTAAATTGGTGCATTTTGTGGATGGTATTCTTTTGGCATCCCCAAATGCAAAGGTTTGTCTTAGAGATAGCAAAATTCTTTTGATTGAATTGTATAAACAAGGACATAAAATCTCCAGGACAAAATTACAATTTGTTTTGCCCCAGGTGCAATATCTCAGATTCATGTCGTCAGAGGGTTCCAGAAGTATTACACAAAAGAGAATAGCTGACATAAAGAAATTGAGTGCACCTAAAACTAAAAAACAACTTAGAGCTATTCTTGGAACTACTGGTTTCTGTAGACAATGGATTTCTGGATATAGTGAGATCACTAAGTGTTTAACAGATCTGACCAGGAATACAGAACCAGAACCTCTGAAACTAAAGCCTGAATATCCCTTAGCCTTGGATAAGCTGAAGGAAGCCATTCTATCTATCATTTCCATTAGGAATCCCGGACTATGAGAAACCTTTTCAGCTGTCTGTCAATGAAACAAAGGGTATAGCTTCTGGCGTGTTGACACAGACTCTTGGACAAAGTTATCATCCAATTGGGTATTACAGCTATCAATTAGATCCAATAGCTGCGGGGACAGTACCCTGTCTAAGGGGGGTAGCAGAAACAGCTGTGTTCGTCCAGAAATCAGCTGATCTAGTTTTGAGATGTCCTTTGACTGTCTATTGTTCACATCAGATAGAAGCACTAATAAGGAAGTTTCATACTCAAGCGTATTCAGACCAACAAATAGCTAAGTATGAAATTATTCTCTTGTGTAGTGAGAACATCCATTTGAAGAGATGTAGCATACTTAATCCAGCTACTCTTCTTCCGGATTTAGGAAATCCGGAAGAATGGTGAGCCACTGCATCAATGTGTTGAGGTACTAGATCTTGTGGATATGCCTAAGATGGATTTAAAAGACACTCCACTTGAAAATCCAGACTGCGTCTTATTTACAGATGGATCATCATATTTATATAATGGAATTAGATGTACTGGTGCTACAGTTGTCACAGAATTTGAGGCACTGTGTTATGGCTTATTACCTAGTAATCTTAGTGCTCAGGGTGCTGAATTGGTGGCATTGAATCAAGCATGTCTTCTAGCTGAAGGTAAAAGTGTAAATCTTTACACGGACTCTTGATATGCATTTTCTGTTTGCCATGCAACAGGACAATCTGGAAACAATGAGGTTTTGTTACTGTGTCAAGAAAACCAATAGCTCATGCAGGAATAATAACTGAGTTGTTAGAAGCAATTCAGAAGCCAAAACAGCTGGCAGTAATTCATTGTTGGAGTCATACTCATGGTAGAGATTTAGTCTCTAAAGGAAATCATAGAGCTGATATCACTGCGAAGCATGCAGCCCAGAATGCTCCAATTTATGTAATGAATTGAACATCTATTGGTTCTGATGATCTAGAGAAAGCTTATGTAGACTCAGATATCCAGAAATGGAAGGATAAATTTGGAGCTAGGAAAGAACATAGGATATGGATTACTGATACAGGAAGACCACTGTTACCAAAAGACTTGTGTACCTATTTGTGTCAAGCCATTCACACAAATGGTCATTTTGGTACACAAGCTGTTGTGGATTCCATCAAGAGACAATGGGTTGCTCCTGGAATAAGTACTGTTGCAAATAAGATCTGTAATAGCTGTCCAGTCTGCCAAAAGTTCAATCAAAGTGCATTCAGAAAGAAAGGTTTGGGTGGTAGGCCTAATTTAGCATATTGTCCATTTGAGAGTTTACAGATTGATTATATCTGTGTGCCTAAAGCTGGAAGATACAAGTATTGTCTTGTGATAGTTGATAGACTAACTAAATGGCCTGAAGCTTTTCCATCAAATACCAATACAGCTAGTTTTGTGGTGAAAGTGTTACTCAAGGAAAGTATGCCTAGATTTGGTGTACCTTTAACCATAGATTTGGATAAGGGATCTCATTTCACTCAGGCTATCCTTAGAAGAGTCTATGAGAATCTAGGAATAACACCTAAATATCATGTTCCTTATCACCCGCAAAGTTCAGGTCAGGTGGAGCATATGAATAGGGAACTCAAGACCATTATGGTTGGGAAATTCTGTGCTGAAACTCATCTTAAATAGCCAGAGATTCTTCCCATAGCTTTGTTTTACCTACATATGAGACCAAGAGCAGATCTACATATATCATCATATGAGATGCTCTTTGGATAAGCTCCACTAGAAGCAAAAACTTGTAAGGCTGTTTATGCATCATTCTTAGGAGGTGATTGCCAAATTGCTTCATATTTAAGTGCTTTACAGCAGAGGCTAAGAGAATTACAAGATATGGGAGTATTAATTCAATCTGGTCCATTGGATTATTCTCTTCATAATTTTCAACCTGGTGATATGGTCTATGTGGAAGATTTTGCCAAAACATTGACAACAAAATTGGGTAGGTCCTTATACAATTGTATTAGTTTCACCATCTTCTGTGAAAGTTTTAGGTAGAGATTACTGGTATCACTGTTCTCATGTTAAATTAGCCCATGGAATATATAATGAAACTGTAGAGATTATTAATAATGAAGAAGATGATAAAGAAGAAGAGATTGTGTAATTTGAGATCTTCAGTCAATTAGAATCTGCAGTCAGAAAGTTCAGTAAGGAGAGGACCATTCCAGTGGAAGAGGACGTTCGGATGTAAGAGGACATGGATGAAGAGGATTCAGGATTCAGGATTTGTGGACTTTGTATTAAGACTGATGGACTTATGAATTGTACTGATAAAACTTCATTTTCTTAAAGAATTTAAGAATTTCTTAAAGGATTTTCTTAAAGAAGAGGATTAATCATGGACAAACTATCAAGATCTTCAATGGGGAGGAGAAGAAGAGGAAAACCAGAGAGAAGAGAAGAGAAGATTTCCTAGAGGAATGGAACATCATGAGGAGAAAGGAGATCTGCAGGAGATCTGGAGTTTTGGTAGGTATCATGCATCCATCTCTTGTGGAAAGCACTGAATTTTCACAGACTTCAAAGGAAGGAGTAGAAGAAATTGACAAGAACCTAGTTACAAGTGATTTATACTTTGAACTAGACAGTCATAGTAACATTGTTGCAAATAGCCAATCGATAGCTATGTTGGACAATGTGAGAAGCTCAGGGGAAAGACTTGGTAATATTGCCAAGCCCCGAGAGAAGTGCTTTGCCAGGGAGAAAGAAGTAGTTTTACCAAGAGTGACACCCGATACCAAAATGGAGGACAAGAGAGAAACACTGTTTCAGACTCAAACCTCTAGCTCAGAGAGCATCATAACAACACCAAGAGGGATACATTTCTGCTTAAACCCTGAGGCTAAGCATTTTAAGCCTAGAAACAATGTAGCGGGTCCCTTAGTTTTAAAGAGGCCAGCAAGAGAAAAATTTGACAAAATGGAGGGCACTTTGCAATCAAGGCTCACAGAGGCGGGCTTAACCATGGACACTTATAACTTAAAAAATACCTTACACACAGGGCTGAGACCTCAAGTCCTGGCAAGAGGGAAGGAAAATAGACCTAGTCCTTTCCCTGGAACCATGGAAGGAGACTTACAAAGCCGTGGGGTGGAGGGAGAATCTGATAGAACTCAAACAGAAGTCCAAGAAAAGCCATTTTGTACTCTAGGCATAGAAGCCAAACAGCAAGGGGGAGGGGAAGAATTGGACATCCAGCAGAAAGTGTACATGAAAGCATCCATTTTACAGGAAGTAAATTTATCACCAGGTTACAGTATATCTCCTAATAGAAAGGCATAAGATTCTGAAACATTACTGCACAGAAAAAAAAAAGGGAAAAAAAAAGAAAAAAGAAAATGATTCCTCATTGACAGATTAGATGAATTGCAAAAGTTATCTTTAATGCAGCAAAGAGTTTTACTTGACTTTAGCCTATACATGATTATCAACCTGGAGATAAAGTCTATATCAGAAATTTCACAAGATCAGTGTTAAAAACAAAATGGTATGGACCACATGAAATAATCGTAGTTATACCTACATCTGTAAAAATCAAGGGAAAAGATTCCTGGTATCACTATTTGAACCTAAAGTCCTCAGTGAAGTCAAGACCTCAATCAAACATTCAGCCTTAAATGCAAGAAACAGAATCTCATTCAAACATTCAGCCTCAAATGCAAGAAACAGAATCTCATCCAAACATTCAACCTCAAATGCAACAAACACAAGAAACAGAATCTGACACAGAGATAGACTCAAAGCAAAAAATCACACTCAGAAACAAAGACTCAAACAGAAAGACACCAAGACACAAATGCAGACACAAATGAAACACAAGAAACAGATCACTATCAAGAATAAGACATTCAAATCATTGATTTAGATCACACAAATGCTTCATTCACACATGAAGATCAACAGTTAACCCTATCATAAATCAGCAGTGGTGAAGGTGAAGAAAATTGAACATTAGACTAAACATTACATACATTACATCAAAGACAAGTGCAAACACAAAAATCTCATAAGAAGAAATTTTGTGGCAACACAAAATTTAACATAACACTACACAGTCACACATTGGTTCCTGATCCAGGGATTCTTCAATCAAGTCGACAACTGACAAGATGTATATCCAGCAAAAGAGAAGAGAGATGAGATCCCGAAGATTCCAAAGTTCCAGAAACATCAGGACACCATGACCAGCACAAGGACAAGAGACATTGCACAACAGACTGTACATGGACCTGAACTGTGACAACACCCATGTGACTTGGACATCATCACCAGAAGAATCACAAGGAGAGAAGATCAGCAAATCAAGATTAGGTTTGAATAGGTGCAAGGTTTTCACATTCAGACACTAATCACAAGGGAAATGCACAAACTAGAATGCATGCAACGGAACATAAGCTGATTGACAGAGAGATTCTGAAAAAGAAGGTGAGTATAAAACCAAACAGTAAATGTTAGGTCATGATTCCAACACATAGTCACAGTAAAGTCACATCACATGTACACAATGTAAATAAATGTAAATAGTTTGAAAATAAAGTACAGTGACCAAAATGAGCAAGAGAAGTAAGATTCCTTATAATGTCAAAAGTACTCATTTCATGGGAACATCAAATGAAAACCTTGTACATGTGTAATATATTGTTACTAACAAATAATGCGTAAGTCTACTATCCCATATGGAAAGAGTAGCTGCAGGGAAATTCAATTCTAGCTAGCATAGGGTCAATATAAAATAGTTATAAAATGTTCAAACACAATTGTTAATAGGAATGTTAGATAAACATTGTATAGTGTAGTTTAGTTAGGAATGAAACTAATTGACTAACACATTAACTATAGTGTAAGAATTACTGACACACTAATCTTCCTAACCGTAGACTAGGGAATAGAAAATGTTAGAATTTATTGTGAATTAGGAATGTTATTTGAAGTCCAGTATTAGAAATTTAAGCAAATTTATTGCAAAGAATTGCATTAATTTAAAGTAAGAAACAACATAATCATTCTTAAATGTTCTTATAATGCTTGCATGTTATACTTATCTTCAAATGATATGTTTATGGAAATATTGTATTCAAACCCCACACTTTCCCAGAAAATCTATCCTAAACCCCTTGTCATTAGCTTTAGGGTAGACAGATAGATAAGGCATTGTATAAGATAGGATTTATTATTTTGGGAAGGGTAGTCAATGGGATAGAAACACATATTTAAGAGTAGCATAGAGTAGAGATCATCCATGGACAAGATCAGCTGGAAATTTACAGGTTGAAATTTTCAAAAACAAAATGGCATTCATGTCTTAATCAGACTCTGGGAGCTGAGTCTCACCTTGATTGATAGGTGAAGACAGTTGGAGACATTGGAATGTTCCAGGAGGCCAGGAGGACAGGAGGAAAGGCAGTTGACCAGAAAGGATATAAATACCCTGGGCATCCCCTGACAGGGATCCTTGGACCCCTTTTGTCTTTTGGGGACCCTTGGCTTTGCCTTGGCTGAGCATTGCCTAAACTCTTGCCTTGGACATTTGATCTTGAACAATGATTGACCTGTGGGTCAGACCATGGATCCTCTGAATCCCCTAGATATTTAGGCACCTAAACCATCTCTAGATATTTAGGTATCCCGGGGTCCGGGGGGGGGGGGGATCCGGGAAGTGGGTAGGAGAAGAAG